>NW_005054488.1:274927-307941 GCF_000277835.1 Geospiza fortis | reverse complement strand
GAATGCCGGGCAGGGCTCCACAGCTGCAAGGGCTGGGTGCCTCTGCACAGCAAATGTTGAATACGGTACTGCAAAAAATCAATACCTGGAGAGGTTAAGAGAAAGGATAGAAAATCACTGCTTAGAGCCAGTAAGACATAAAGTCCAAACTCAATTTATTTTTGAAATTAGATTTCTCAAATGCAGCAGGTTACTTTTCAGCCAGCTCTTATACCCTGGCCTTTTCTTTCCACCTGCAGATCTTGCAGAAGGCAGCCAACAAAAGCAGCAGACAACAATGCTGCTACCTCAGTTTATAGGCACTATTTCCCAATAACTCATTTATTGATTACGGAAGTGGTAAATGTCTGCCTATCCTTGAGAAGAGACAACAACACAGAAGTCCTCACAAAATGATTAATGAGATAACACAGTCACCTAGCTAAAGCTATAGAACACAATATTTACATGCAGTCTCACAAGATGAATGGACCCTTCTTTATGACACTCTCTTAGCTTGTCTGTAACACTGCGACCTGTGAATCCCAGTTTTGATAAATTAACATCCAGATCACAATCCACAGCAAAAAGGATTTGAAACAGCAGCATGGAGCAGGTACTGAACATAAATCAGCCCAGTTTTTTGGGCATCAGGAGCCAGTAGGTACAAGGCAGAAATCCTGCCATTATAAATTACTCTTGAGTTAAATATAGTGAAAGACATTGCCTGACATCCATGGAACTGGATGTCAGACATGTTCACATGTCTGGGTAAAGCACTACTATTGCCACTATGCAGCACTTTACACACACCTTGCATGCATGAAATCCTAAGTCTCAGGGCAGATAACAAAGAGAACAGCGATTGACAAAGTATGGATTTATCTTTTAGGATAGACAAAGCACTCCAAGGAATATTTCCTTCTCAGTAGAAGAGAGGGGTAATTTCACAGACAGACAAAGCAGACAGAAGAGACAAAAATGCTTTTGAAGGTGAAGGGTCTGAGAGTTCTCCTTTCTCTAAAAGCAGCAGTGCAGAGGGAGGGAGGCATTGCCTCCTCAGCTGTGAGACACCTGCTGGAACTCCTGAAGGAACTCCCACTTCCCATTTAAATGTTGATGAAGTGAAAGACAAAATAAGGAACCTAAAGAAATGTAACATTACCACTAAACAACACTTTGTCCTTCACAAATGAAACCTTTCCAACATAGTCCATCACTGTACCATATGGACCTTATATATTTGTTTTGGTCTCTGTTACCTTCTTTGAATCTACAGTCAAACAGAATTACCTCACAGGATTTGACATTTGTACTAACAGATGGTAGGATTTTACTTATACTACTTTAAAGTATCATCCTTTTTTCCATTTCCTGCTTCTGAAATGCAAAATTGCATCCAGTACATAGTGTCACATTGTTATTGGTAATTTTACATTTTGCTACCTCCACCTTCAGTAAAAACACATTCCTTGAATCGCGTTTATATATATGAGGTACAATGCAATGAAAGAGCATAGTGTGCTTTAAAAATTATCTTTAGAACTTTGTTGAAAAGAATACCCAGACTGTAAAACTCCTCCATACCTCTATGAATCAATAATGTAGCTGGGTCATAAATTAATTCTTAATGGTATTTTGCTAAATTGAAAAAAAGACAGTTCCATTACTACAGACAATAACCTAAATTCACTGATACAAAATGACTTCCCATTCAGTTATAAAGAACTGAAAGACAACAATTCAGCTTTAAAATGGGAATATATTTTGAAGATATCCCAGTAAAACATGAAAGGTGTTGAAAGGAATCAACTTGACAAATCATTCCACAACCAGTGCCACCTATGTATATGGTCTTTGGAATTTTACTCATGGCAAATATCGTTACATTTTGTACTTTAAAATATATTTGTATCAACATATAAAGCTAAAGAAACTAGATCAGCATAAGAGGGTTTCTATATATATATCCTTTACTGGAATTAAAAGTGAACAGATAAAATATATGAAAGTGTGTGGAAAATTACCACGACCATTAATCTACCTCTTTTGTACCTTTTGATATTAGATATAAACATGTTTCTTGAGGGTTAGAGGGCAGAGTAGGGGATAAACTCTGGAGAAAGCAGCTGTTTGTGTGGCCTTTTCTGCCAGAAGCACAGCACTGGCTGCTGAGAGCTAGTCACTAATGGAAACATGCCAATATTTTTGACATGTCTATGGATTTTAGAGCCCATGACCTCGGCCCTGGGCTCTAAATCCCAAATTTCCACATTATGGAGAGGCTTGAAGATTAGAAAAGATACATGAAAATTTCTGTAAGCTAGACTACGTGCATAAGTAGATGTGTACATGTGCCTTATTAAATTTCTGTAAACTTTTGCCAATTATATTGATGCTAATTCTTTGTACGAATGAATATAATAAGTTATCGTGATGTAGTTAATGACTTAAGATCACACTTTGTTAAGAGTATATAAGCTGGAGTACATGCAGAACAAAAAACTAATTGCATGTGTATGTCACGTCCAACCTAACAATAACACCATAGATCAATTAAAATCAAACACAGTATTCTGAAAAGTTAGAGAAGTCAAAAAAAAAAAAAATCTTTGCACTCTTTTGAATGCCTGAGTGCAAAGTCAGAGGATAAAAAACGAGCCCAAGTGTCAAATTAAAAGAGCAATAAGTATGAACTGCTTTGGAGTTGTAGAGGACACAGACTCAGCTTCTGAGTCTATGCAGAAGCAGCACAAATATTTTCAATGCACAATGGAAACAATTCATAACAAATGAACTCTGAGCTGCTTAACAAAATGTCCAATTTAATGAAGATTCTCATATCTTAAATATGCATCTGAGGAACTGCAATGTCTAGTACTAAAGTGAAGGCACTGACAAAGTGTATGAGGAATTTGGGGGAAGGAAGAGAGTAAGTAAGGCATTTTATTATCAGTAATAAAAGAAAAATTATGAAAGGGAAAAAAAATTCCTCCAAACACCCAAAACCAGAGAAGACAGGAAAATGAGTGACCTGTACTGCAATATTGTATGCTAAGGAGATGTAAAGGTGGAAACATCTCAGCAAGCACCACAGAACCCATGACACTTGCAATGTCTTGCTTAAAGCAGCAACAAAGGATTGCTGTATTACCCTTTAGCTGAACAGGAGGACCACACTAACCACAAGATGCCAGGGGAGATCAGAAAGTGTAATAAACAAATAGCCAACAGGGAGGCTTCAGTTCCTGTTCACAAACTGGGCAATGATCATTTGCTCAGATGCTACAGCAATGGTGTGAAGCAGCTCCCTGGGAGCTCATGAGCAGGAGGCAAGACCCTAACTGGTCCTAAGTCAGGACAGGTCAATTGGAATCACAGAACTAGAAACAATCATTGCAGAATTGACCACGAAGTAGCTAGTGATATCTCCTGCAAGACTAACAATAAAAAAAAATTAGAAGGAAGACCAATCCTTTGGTGGTACTCAATTTCAGGGACGCAGATTATATAAAAATTAGGAAACTTACTAAAAGGCAGATAAAAATAACATTTTAAAGATTTGAATACTAAGAGACAGTGGTGGAGACTGCTGAAGGGCAGCTTGCTGGAGTTGCTGGGCCAGTGAAGGCTGCCATGGTGAGGAGCTGGAGAACAAGCAGGAAACCGAAGTAGCTGATCAGCACAGTGCGGGGTTCTTAGAAGCAAGATGACAGACTTAAAAAGCTGAAATTGCATTAAAATGAGGAAAATTAAATGATACATCAAATGCAAAACCACACCAAGACTGGCAAAAGTTCAGCCAAGCAAAATGGAACCAAAACTTGAAATCCTTCTTCATTGGAAGCACCAAAGGCTCCTTAGATACCCAACATCCAGGGCACAAAGAACATTCAAAGAACAGGGCTGCCACTGGGGAGATGATCCATTTCTTCTCAATATTGCTCACTGTGAAAGAAATTGGAAAGATACATTTGGAATTCAAGAAACTGCAGGATCAGATGTACAGTAAGGAGACAAAATGAACAACAAACCCACTAGCATTAAACCCACTTCACCTGAGTAGTCAAGTGAAGTAGAAAATTAGATCTACTGTGTAGGTAGCCACATGCTTTAATCACTCTGGTATGGACCAGAAGGTGGGAGCTGTTTATATTGCATAGAAAAATAGGAGCTGGGATAAAACCAAGGGTATTATGATCTTAGCATCTACTAAAAAAATTAGTAAAAACAGGTAGTGACACAGATTAGAACCAAGGAGGTTGTGGCTGGGCACAACGTGCATAAAAATATATTGCATGCTGAGACAATAGTTGGTAGATGCTAGAAGCTTACAAAGGCTCACATTTATGGGAAATATTCCTGCTATGAGTTAGCAAGGAGGTCGAAATCACATCCAGTTCAGGAGAGCCACAGAGATGAATGTAGCTGAAGGTGGGAAATAGGTACCTGCTGGCTGTGCTTTTACTCTTTCTTGCATATCTACTTACAGACAATGTGGCCAATAGGACACTGAGCAAAATCAATCTTGTTTTGACCCATTAGGGACAAGCCTTATCTTCCAGCATTATAAGCACTGAGCTGGCAATGTACAAGTCCAAACCAGAAAGCACACCAAGCCCCCAGAATTTCCTTGGGGGATACTGATTGCTGTATTCCTCAAGGCTGTGCTGAGCCCTTCCAATCAGCGTGGGACCCTAAATCACACTGAGCTAAATTTAAACCGAGATGGCATAAAAGTATTGCTTCTCTGACATTTACACATAAACGGAGCTCTGAGCTTATTTCTTGTTCTCCTCCTGTTGAAAGAACACCTGTTGAAATGTATTGTACTCCATTAGAGACCAGGTCCTTACTGTATTGATCCAAATCTTGTAGGGGGAAAAGCATACTGGCATTAAATTTTTAAAATAAACATTATTTTAAAAATGCAGAGTGTGAAAACCTTGCTACTTGTTAGAGTGCAATTTGTACACAAATAATGTAAAGGGATATAGTATCCCTAAACTGGGATTCACAAGTAAAGCTGAGAACATAATTAGAACACAAAGATCACAGACAAAGAGGAGAAAGCACAAGTAAACCAATTCTCTTTATTACTAGTCTTTTCTTGTTATTTAGAAGTCTTTATAAATAGAAATTAAAACAAATAATACTTGAACACAGAGCTGGCCATATAGCATAGAAAAAAACTTAAAGCAGAACAAATCAGTACCCTGCTCCTCTGACATTAATGAGAAAAGACACCTTCTCTCTTTCAACTGATTGTGTCTTACACTGGCTGGACATCTGGGAGAAGGTGGTGATTGTTTGTTTTGTAGGGTTTGTGAGGGCATGGAAGGGGTAGGGGTTGTGATCAAACTGTTCTATTTTTCTACATCAACTCTAGGCAATCAGCATATTTCAAAAGGTAAAAGTTAATATTGAAAAGACTGGTTATGCCCCAAACCTTACACTAGACGAGCCATTTGTAGAACTAAATCACAGCTAAACCAGGTGCCATTTTTATGGAAGGTTTTTGCCTTTTTCAGGAAGACATTGCTATCGTAACACTAAATGATCCCCACCCTCTAATTTTTTCTATCTCTACACAAAATTTCTGCCAGTTCAGGATCAGGAAAGAGGTCTTATTCACTGCTCTGGTGCAGAATAGAAAAGAGGTTGCTTCCTTGCCTTGAATTCTTCATTATTTACAGGAAGATAGGCTTTTTCTATTTCAAAGTCATTATTAACTAGAACAATCGAACATTACACAATGATTTAATTAACGAATTACACATAATTATATTTCAATTTCTCAGTAAAGTGCAGAGTCAAGCTCAAGGCCAAAAATATAAGAACAAAAACAAAAATCAGAAAGTTCAAAAGGAGAAACCATTACCTCTTTCAAACTGTCATGTCCGCTTGTGCCCTGATGGCTTTCTCCAGGGCAACAACAAACAATGGCACCATCACACCAGAGAAATAATCACTCTTGATTGTGGTGAAGACTTGGTGATAAAGAGTCATCTAAAGCATTTAATTGTCAGTGTTTCCCCATCAGCAAAGAACTTGGAGTTACCTCTGGTATGTCTTTACCTTTCATTTCAAATAAGGCAGGAGCAGAGTGCATGTTCACATGGGAAGTGTCAAAGTGCAGAGACTAAAGAAACACTGCACCCAAAGGTAGAAGTAGTTATATAGAATTGAAAGCAAGGTAGATTTTGAAAGAAGATACAAAAAAAAGCAAAGGGAAAAGAATACATTGCTGCTATAGAACAATGACAAGGATTGTTTTTAAAGCAGCATCAAATAAAAAACCTAATAACAAAACAAACCCTTAGAAATCACCTACTTCTAGAGCTAGTACAGTTGATGCTACAAACCACATTATAAACATATATGTATACACACACAGAGATATAAAGACAAACATATATATAAAAGGTAATCTAGGAAGATATTCTCAAAATTAATCTCAATCAAAATTAAATTCAGTATCTCCTGCAAGAAGCAAGGAGATGCAACAACTCACTTTGTGTCAGAAAACAGGCACAAATATTTCTTATAATTTCAAAAATCCCTGTTATAATTACTTTTTTAAATTATTTAATTTTCTAGAAGCATCAACTGCAAATCTTTTGTGAAGTTGCAGAAATCATCCAGGGATCTTCAGACACCTCATAAAAAGGCACACCTGATCAAGCCCTCACCACATGCAGTAAAGCAGGCTCTCATTTAACGGGCAAGGGGGCTGATAGAGAAGGCAGCACAGGGCAGCCTTTCTGTGTGAACCCCTAAATGACTCCCCAAGTCATGCCCCTGGGCGCTCCCCAGTGCTCAGTGTCTCTGTGGGCCGTGGGTGCAGGGGCTGTCCCAAAGCAGCCCGGGCAGCCTGTGCTGGGAGTGCCCCTTCGAGGGGGCACAGAGCTGGCTCCAGCTGCTGCCTTAGGCACAAGACACATCTTGCTACGCTGTTTGGGACAGAACTTAAATACAGGTCAGATACTCTAATGGTTGTACTGGCTGTCTTGCCAAAGGCATTAATGGTCTTGAAGTTCTAAGAGGGAATTTCTTCTTTTCTGCATAATGGGGATGAATAAAAAACTGGTCTTTATATCAGGAGCTCTATTAATGTAGGGATTGATAGGGTGGCCATACACAGAAGCAATATTAGGGCTATGCTAATTACATATAGGACTAAATAAGTAAAGAAAATATTCTGGGGTACAATCTAGAAAGAGCAAAGCTCACAGAAAATATATTACTAGCTACAGGCACCTGTGCTAAGTAGCTATGTATATTGATCCCATAAAAATGATCAGAGCATTGTTTTGTTTTTCAGGAGCAGGAGATGTAAAACTGCCCTACCAAATGTAGTAGATGATTGAAGAACTGTTTACTGCTTTCTTAACTCCCAGCTTCATATCCACAAAGCTGATTTTTAATATTGTCCTGCATAAACAAAAATGAACTCTAAATTAACATTAACAGCTTTTTTAAATGCTTTAGAGAAACCATTTTGGTGAATTGCTTTGCAGCTGCTAGAAGTGGTGTCAAAAATTAAAATGTTACTTGTTTTATTTTTGTTTCTGGAACACTTAGTTCCAGAAACATGATTTTGAAGACACTTGTACTCTATGTGACCTTGTCTTTGAGGCTTTACTGGCAGATAATTTTATGCCACCTAGCTAAGTCTTATTATATCATAATTATGCTGTCACATAGGATCTCAAATGAAATTAATGAAATACTATCAACGCAAGATAAGAGCTATGAGAATCAGTAGAACTTTCCTTGTGATCATTTCCTTTCACTAATATTTATTTCCTCCACTTAAACTCCAATATCAGGTATCTAAAGAAATAAATAAAATCAGGGAAATGAAGTTCAATTTACAAATATTTTCATTAAATGCTGTCTTTGGTTTCAGATTTTTCACTGCAAGTTCATCACAGTCCTCTGTAGGCAAGAAAAAATAAACTGAAACTGGTGAAGATAAAAAATAGAGAAGATAAATTAGGCTGGAAATTAACAAAAGCACAGTTCTATCTGCCTGGTTGGTTTCAGACAAATAGGAGAAAGAAATAACTCAAATGCAACAAAGTTCTTCCTTGAGGCTTGCATAAATTAAAGGTGTTAAATGCAATTATCTGTAGAAACATGAGCACACCAAATACTGATAGCTGGATTTGATTGCTAAGAAGAGGAAGATGCAGGAATTGCAAAGCCTGGGTGATGTTTTCGGGATTCTGTCCCCATGAGTCAGAGATGTTACTAGGTAATTATTTTTTTCTGCTTTTTGTCTTCCCACTGCTTTGCACTCAGACGCCCAAGTCTCAGTAGAAGTACTAACAACCCACCAGGCCTGCCTTGCTGAAAAGCATCTACTGTATTTTCCTGTATTTACTGTAAAAATGAAGTAAATAATCTGAGCAGAAAGAGCTATGAAAACCTTCCATAGAAACAAAATGGAATATCTGCTGTATGTGCCATTAGTTTGGAGCAAAGGGAAGGATTAAAATTTTTCTATCATACATCACCACTGGATTCACCTAAAACTCACTAAGCATGTCCGCTCAGGGATAAGCATTAAAAGTGGCTCAAACCACAGCTTCTTAAGTTGGAATCACTCCCATCATGCCACTACTGGCTGGCAGTGTGTGGCAGCTCTCCGCATGACCCGTTTTCCCTGCTGTTTAAGCCCTCGCCTGATGGCTCAGTCTCTCGGACACCAGAGGAGAGAGGCAAGCAGAGGGCAGACATTTCTCTGTGCATGGATTCAAATACACCCTCAGGTTCAGGCTCAGCTCAGCCAAGTTCCCTATGAGCAGCCGCATGACCCACAGCATCCCAGTAGATGCAGCGCATTGCCCAGTCGTGTCATGCAACAGAGTAACTCCGCAGCTGCCCCCAGTCAAGCCACGATTCCATCTATCTGGGATAAAAGCAACAACTAAGGTGAAAGAAAAGGTAGAAAAGATATCAAGCTATTTCAGTCTTACTTGAGTTTAAGTAGCTGCTAAGTCTCAGCAATTCAAGCCACTTCCCTTTGTAATACTACAGCATCTCAGGACCCAGGATCTAGGTGAAATAATTCCCTTTGAGTCCACAACCTGAAAATTACTTGAAGAATAGCCTAAAAACATTCCCTGAAGGAAGTGTTTGTAAACTGTACCCTGTGCAAATGTTGGTAAATGTTTTAGCAAATGGCTATTCTGGAAAATGTAATTGTTCTCTAATGAGTTGCCTAATTTTAAGATTAAATTAAAGCCACTGAAGTGTAAAATGCGGGATCTGTACATTTAGCTCAAGTGCTGTTGCTCCATAGCATCTTCCCCATGGAAGAGATGCACAAACAGCCACAGTGGCTCTACCTTCCCTAAGAAGATAAAAGGAATAGACCTATTAAGGGAGAGGAAATCATCAAGGCCACCACTGAGGATCTCTTAAGGTCACCAGCCTCTCTCTGCTACACATCAAGAGCTTACCTTAGGCCTCTCCAGTTGTACCAGATGTTAAATACTATTGGATCTTTGCTTTGAGAAGATCTGATTTTCAACCTAGACTTTCCAAACACAAGCCATATCTGTCCAAGCCAAGTGAAACAAAGTAATTTCAACCAGTTAAATTCAACCAGTTTAACAGCTGTCTACATAGAAACATACCATTGACCTTAACCATATCTGATGATGCTGGCTTGCAAAACCTGTTTGATTTTGGACATAATTTCTTACAGTGTGTTAGGCATCACTGTTTCTGTGTCAGTTTTATAAACCTCAAATAGGAGTGCACTGCATTTTGTTCTTCAAAATGCTTCAAACACTTTTAGAGTAGAACACTAACAATTTCTATGTATCATTCAGATACTTTCTGAACATTTATTGCATTCTGTTTCTGTGTGAAACAGGTATTTCCAGACCAGCCTAAGATTTGTTCTCTAAGTTCAGGGGGAAAAAAGTTTACAGTGGAAGCTTCACTGTATAAATCTTGGTTTAAAAAATATTATTTAGAAATGTTCTTATCACTACCCAGAGAAATCTCTCTAGCTTAGTCATAAAGTGTTCTCCAAGGAGCTGGCAGGGGACAGAGCCAGGACAGCTGACTCCAAGTGATCCAAGGGATATCCCAGTCCATGTGGGGCCATGCTCAGCACACAGAGCTGGGGGGAGGAGAGGGAAGTGGGGACATTGAGACACCTGCCAGTCCATGGGAAGTGGGGAATTAATTCCTTGTTCTATTTTCCTGCATGTGCAGCTGTTGTTTTACCTATTAAACTGCCTGTATCTCAGCCCCTGAGTTTTCTCACTGTTATGCCTCCAATTCTATTCCCATCCCACTGGCAAGGAATGAATGAGCAGCCATGTGGGGCTGATCTGCTTGCTGGGCTGAAACCAGGACAAGGAGTAAGTGTTTTTACATCTGAATATGTTAGTTTAGAAAACACAGGTAGCTAATATTTCCTGATGTGAACTGCCTTTATCCTAGCAGTTTGCATGAAGATTACACATTCATTTCTCTATACCTGTTGTTCCTTAGATGTAAGTATAAATGTATAACATAACAGGAAGGCTACATTTTCTGTACTGCAAGGCTTTCTTCTGTATTTTGAAGATCAAGTTAATTTTATTTAGTTGAATCTAATGAGATCTGGAAAATGTAGTGAGAAGTGAAACTTTACTTGTGTAGTTGCTAAGCAACAGGCTCATACATGAGCTGACTGATCATTCCATATAGTACTTTTCCTATCAGCAAATTACCTAGCTCAAGGCAAAAGCCTTCCTGGTTTCCTCTTACAGTTTTGCAACTAAAAGTATTTAACAATATTTATAATACATGAGACATTCCAAAGATTTTTATTATTTCTGTCCTAGCTATTTTAAACAATCTGTCAGCTTTCCCAAGTAGCAGCATCCATTTCAGACTGCAGGGCACATTCACAGGCATCATCTAATAAAGGAGCTCCTCTGAAGCCACGGATATAGAGTAAACAGACTCTCAGGTAACCCTTGAGGAAATAATATAATAAACATTGCCTGGCCTCCAAAGCAGTGATTTGCCCTTAGGGCACAACTGTCTCTACAATAGCTAAAGCAGAGATTTTGTTTTCAAACCTAAGACCTTTCACAATCCTAGGACTGTCAGCAGTGTACAAGGCTTGCAGTCAGCCACATGGTCACCTCTAGCAGGATAAAACGTCTCAAACTTCAGAGATGTTCAAGAGGGATAGTTAAAATGCTATGCTGGATCAGGGATGAAGACACACAGCAATGGAAGGCCAGGGTCTAATAGTTTGCTTTACTCACCTGCACAAGAAGAATTAATTGAAGAATACATGCCTAAATTATTTTTGTCTAAGTCACCAGATGGTCCTTCTCTAAGCTACACTACACCACATAAAATGCTAAATGAAACTTTCTCTGAATCTTTAATCCCCTAACTTTGCCACCCCAACCCCAAAATAAATAAAATAAGTAAACTTAACTTTCCAGAGTATTTTGAAGTTGCAGGCATTTGCACAATGCTGTAAGGCAACTAAAAATAAGCAGCCATATAGCATCAAATAATTATTACTTTTCTTCCTGGAAGGAGTTCTCAGTTTTGTGGCACCCAGCCAGAAGTACCCCTCTCCTCCCTGCTCCTCAGTGTAACCCTAATATTATGTTCACATAAATGCAAAGGGACATCACCAATGTCACCATAAGAATGCAGCAGCATACATCAAGCAGGAAGCCTACACTCTGCAGGTGTTAATCAAGTGCACCTTGGGCGCAGCCCCATCTGCATCCAGTGCTAATTAATATTTCCAGTGGTGATCTGGAAATAGGCATTTTGTGGAAGACATCACATAGAAAGGAGTTGCAGGTATCTGTAATAGAGTAATAAAGGGGGTGAAAAGCTTTCAGGAACAATAACATGAAAACAGAAAAGAACTTCTCAAAAGGATTGGCATGGATTAATTCAATAAACTTCTTTCCACATTTAGTCAGTATTTTAACACAGAAAGGGAGCCTGATTTCCTTTCTAGATGGAGACATGGCTCTGCAAGGCAAGAGTTTTAAGTATGTATCTAAATTTTGCAGCTAGTATCAAGTTTTGGGAAGTCAGGAAAAGCATAACTAACATGAGATTGGAATCAGCATTCTGTAGCCCTCTTCTGGTTGAAATCATTCCATGACTTAAAACCCCCAATCTACTCCAAATAGTCCAATTTTGCAAGGATAATTGCATTTGTTGCTGACACTAATTATCCATTTCTGATTCCCAAGATAGTTTCTTTTCTTCATAAACTACAATAGAATAGACTACGTAAAAGCAATAGGATGTGCATAGTTTGCCCACTAGAAAAGCCATAATTATCAGACTACTCACTGCAATATTACTGTTGTGCTGCTCTGATTGGAAAGTGAAAGAGAGCTTTCTTTGTTATTTTAAATAAAAGCTAAATAAATTCACACCAAACTATCTTCTTCCATTCGACCCATTTTAAGGACAATTTCAGCTTATTTTAACTTTTTTATTCTCCTGCAGACCATTTTGCCTTCATCATCTTGTGTTGGATTTTGGCACTCCTAATTTCTTTGAGGAAAGTCAACAGTGTGACACAAGACTCACCTTTTCTCTCATTATATAATGAAAAGACATTATGAGTCCTTTCTCTTTTAGCTCTAAATAGCTGCAGGTAATAGGTGAGTCATCAGTGCAACACCATTATGTCAAACAAATGACATTACACTGCACTGAAATTGACATTTTTCTACAGTGTTAAATCTAGAAGCTTCACTCAAACTAATATTTACTTACTTGAACCAGATAAAGATATTGCACAGTATTATACAGTAATGCTAAATCATTCCAAAAAAGTTAACCTGCTAATGCTCACTGCTGTAAATATCCCTTCTAAGATACTCAGCTGATAACAAGGAACTGGCAAAACAGCACAGCTAGGTCCTAATAGTGTTTTTCAAACCAGCTATTACAATTAAACAACCATTTAGTAAGACAACATTTGAATACTTACCTAGGCACAGAAAATACAGAGTATTGTAAAGGGTTGGATGAAATGATCATCATCCAATTTTTGGAGGGCTTTTATTGGAAGTGCTACACTAATTGCTTAGGATATATGGGTGTCATGGCTCACTTGTCAGCATGCATGGACTGGAAGAACTACAGGAATATAAGAAGTCACTTTTCTTGCTAGAAATTACAGTTAAAAGTTTAGAGCAAAATCTTAACTTGAGTACAGCAACAGCAGGAAAAATAAATCACATATGAGTAGAAACTTTGTGCTTTCTATTCATGTCAAATTACTTCTACAGAACAAACTTTCCTTTCATGCATGAAAATGAACACACAAATAGAAGACAGCACACACATTCCCCTGACACCAGGTTGTACATGCTGTGACTCATTTCAAGGCCACTGAAAAGAACCACAGAAAAATGTGACTGTCACGAAGGCTTGCAGGGGCTGTAGAGCCAAGGGATTATGTAGGTGCCAGCAGGTGAGTGGTGCAGGTGTCCCTCCAAATTGTGGCCTCAGGAAGATCAGGGCTCTGACAGGGCAGCACAGGTTTGCTCCAAATTTAATTTGCTCATTTTCACAGTCTGTATCAGCAAAGATAAAAGGTTAATCATACCACTTTATTTACTCAAAAATCTTTATGTGTAATTTATTTACTGCAGGCATTATTTATACTGGCTTAGCAGATGCAGAACATTTCCACTGTCTAAGAGGCATAAAGAGCAGTACAACCATGTTCATTAATTCTGTCCAATATCCTGCTCAGACCATGCTTTGTGTCCTTGTGTAAAGTATACAAATGAGGCTGGAGACTGGAAAAAGCAAGTACAGAAGTCTGACAGGGAGCCAGAATCATCCTCTATAACCCAAACTCTTAAGTGTTTAATTTACTCTTATGTGTAAATCAGGTGCAACCCAGAGTCCACTTTGTAGAGAGGAAGGCGGGTGGGGGGGGAAAGGGGGGATCCCAAGAATTTTGAGCTCATATGTATAAAATAACTGAAGATTTTTTAATGTACTTAACATTTTCCTCAAACGTCCAAGCACTGGTAGTTACTTCGGTGTAGGCAGTTTGACTTCAAAACTCTTTTCACAAAAATTATTATATACTGCTACTTTACTGTATTTAAATCCCTATGAATTGAGTTAGGAACATATCCATAAAATTACAGCATTAAATTTTTATACTTCATATTTTAAGAAAATAAAGACAGCAGGTCCTAAGATCACTTTGCTGTGACAAATTGTCTCTTTCTGCTCCCTTGAAATTGGCCTGTGAGACTTATCAAATCCCCAGCTTTGTTAGTGCTAGAAGAATTTATCTAAAAGTGCACACTGTCATTATATACTTACAGAGAGGTATATTTTGGGATTATGCAAGTGCTTGATAGATAATTGGTTCTGTCTTTTTGCAGTATCTTAAGTTTTCTGAGAAAACAAAGATTAAAATTGCATAAAAATCTGAGTAATCTTTATAAAACAACAGTAGAAGGAGTGAATGCAACTTCTAATTAAATGAATGTGACCTTCTTAAAAATGTCAAACAAAATTAATTTTCTGCAAAATACAACAGGAATTGTTTTTTTTAAATAATTGGTGTCTATGGGTCTGTAGGGCTCACAATAAACACTGTGGACCTCTGCCAGTAAATAGCTCAACCCCAAATTTGGGATTATTACACCTTAGAGTTCTCTGTGATCCCCTTGCTTGGCTTGGCCAGAGGGAGCTGGCAAAATAAAGGACGGGAATGATGGTGTAGCCCAGAAAATAAAAACTTTAATAACAAAAATAACATTTGTGGAAACCGTAGAGTATGGAGACTAGAACCAAAGACCCATGGGCATGGCAAATGCAGCCAGGTATAGGGGCAAGGTCTAATCATGAACGTGAACTCAGAACATGACCTTATTTGTACTAGGCATTGAGCCAACTGAGAACAAGAACTAGGAACTTGACCAAATATGGGATGTCCCATTGGAGAACTTACCACCTTCATTCCTTGTACAGTTTCTGCAAAAGTGAAGCCCTTGCCTAACAACAAGCCTTTAAGCAAGGAAAAGTGTTCCTTGTTCCTACATAACTTTTCATTCATGCAGTCAGGTGGCTGATCTGTGGGGATAGGGAGGAGTGTGCTAAAACCAACCTGGAACATCAGCTGGTCAGCTCCTGTGGGTTTTTCTGACTGTGCTATTTATGTGCAGCTTCACACAGAGATGGGAAAAAACCTCATTTCAGCGCTCTGATCTCCTGCTCAAACTTCCCCCCCCCCCCCAAAAAAGAGGAAAAGTTTAAAATCTTGGGAAATAAGGTAAGATTTGATGAAACTGTAAAATGTGTGTTTGAAAATTATTTTTATCCAGAAAAAAATTAATCAAAAAAATCCTGAATCAAAAATTACAGTGATTGGATGATGCAATAAGAATGTAATAAGAATACTTCTGTCAGAGTAACTCAATCTAGTTTTTTGGTTTGGTTTTGTTTTGTGGTTTTTTTTTTAGAAGTATAAATTATTTACAAAAGATAGTTTTGAACAGACATCTTGAAAATTTTCTCATTTCAAGAAATGCTACTAGGGTTAAGCTCAAGTTTCCAGGAGTCAATTTTACTGCATAGGAAGAACTACTCGATTGTAAGCTAACAAAAAATTGAAAATACCTCATAGGAAGCAGAATATCCTTACAATTCATAAATGGACTCCATAAGGATTTAGCAAGAGTTTAACATACCTAGATTGTGAAATATAGCAATCAAGAGAGATGAAAAAGACATTCTGGCGCATTTAATACTCTTTATGTTACAGATTACAGTTGTGTTACAACTGGGCTCCGAAGGGAATGTCAGAAGGACTTGTGCACTCTAAAAATGAAGTAGAAAACAGTTTGCTTAGTGGTCTTAGCACTTTTCATTAAAGCTTCCCAAGACCTTCCATGTGCTGGAACAGCCATGTAAAATTGATAGATGTGCATTAATTCTGCCTTACCCTGGGCATCCAGCTCGCCTTGGAGGGCAAGGAAGCCCTTTCACCTCGTGTCCCATCCACCCTCCTGTCCTCACAAGTTGCACACACCAGCCTGGGAACTGGAAGCCTCAGCAGAAAGCAGTCATAAAGGGCAGTACAGAGATGGTGTTTGTGACAGGGGAGTCTGTCATCTCTAAAACTCCAGAACTCACAGGCTGATAGAGAAGATCTGGAGACCATAGCAGCACGAGCTTTCAAAGACAAGGACTGAGCCCTAGAATTAATAACTGCAATTAATTATAATATTGTGTCTCAGAAATGTTTAAATAACTAACTACTGTAATTAAACATTTATTAAGTATCTGGTTCTTGATTTTAACTATTATCAATACACAGTAAAATGACATCCCTAATCAGCACTACAGAGGAATAATGATCTGCAGAGGAACATGGATCTGTACTTCCTTTTTCCTGTATTTGACAGACAGCAGAGTAAATAGTCATTTTCCCTGGCACTTCAGCTGCAACAACAATCTATGTGAAAAAATAGTTTAATGGAGTCCTCTTCATGCCAAAAGAGAGTGCAAACCCAAAGCAATCAGGTTACTGCGATTTGATGGAAGCTGACAGGTTTGCTCAGTATTGTAAGGTATGTGCTTGCTAGCCCAGGCTGTGCTGCTACACAGAGACCTTTCTGCACAGAGAAGTCTAAGGAAAACCCAGTGCAAGAAGGATGTGAGAAGGATGCCCAGAACAAAGAGCAACTGACAGCTGCTGGAGCCGAGATGCCCCTCTGTACTTTCCCACTTTCCTGCCTGAGAAATGCTGAGTGGTTTCTGCTAAGCTTCCAAGGTATCTGACACAAACTAGACAGTGCATTACCACATGCTTAAAACAATACCTGCCAAGGTTAAAAAATAACAGAGACATATTGAATTTTGTAAATAAACACCCCAACAGATTCTCAAAGCTACTGTGTTCAGCAGTGTGTTGGTGCACACAAACATGCTTTCCTGGATGCTATCAAACTGCCAGTGTCCTATACAAATTTCATTAAGTTTTACTCTTTTGTATCGCCACCAACACCACCTCTATTACATCTTCTTGAACATACTAAGATGTCACTGAGTTTTGTTATCACTTTGCGACATCTGAACACCATTTGTGAGCAATGATTAATATCCCCTGCCTACAGCAGACAGCAGTGGTTCAAGTCACACCAGAAGCTCAGAATCAGCTATTGACAGCTATGATTTTTTTTTGTTAGTCTGCATACAGATCTTTTTCCAATAGGAACAGCTGGAATCTCACCAGTTGCCAAGTAATGTTGCTCAGTTCCCTCTGTGAAGGCAAAACTTCATTTGCAAGTGTTTGTTAACCTTTTTACCACTCCTCCATCTAGCACAGAGCTGGGCTAGTTAGTTGTGGTAACCTTTGCTTTGCTATTATTCTTGTTTTATATTGGGAGCACATGTTTTACATGTTATAAATCAATTACAGTTTAGTAGAAGTATATGTGAATTTCCCACTTAATACTCTGATTGCAAAAGTCCATTTAAAAAGTCTTTTTTTGAAGGAAATCAATCACCTCCAACATGATAACATTTTCAAAAATCCCCTCAGTCATTACTTAGGATGTTTTCAATGGTCAGTACATTTCCTAGCAAGCAAGTAATGAGTCATAAGCAATTTATTAACTTTCATTATCAAAGTAACACTGAAAAGTCTGATATCATTACAGTTGATTTGATAAAAATGTCCTACATTTCTGATCCATGTAATAAAAGGGATCATAGTTTCTGATGTTGCCCAGATTTCAGTTTAACCCAACCATTTGTCAGAAATTTTATTTTATTTTATTTTATTTTATTTTATTTTATTTTATTTTATTCTTTAAGACTTTTCATTCTTTTCTCTTTTCTGTCGCCTCCCCACCTCACAGGAAAAGCAGACCTGAAATCTTCCTTCATGATTAACCTCTGTCAAGTTCTAAACATAAAACACTTCTAAAAAAACCACTAAGCCTTTCAAAGACAAAGTACTATAAAACAAACAAAAAGGCATTCACTGAAGAGGACGTATTAAGGAAATTCTTATGGAGGCAGTTTGTGTCAAGTAAATAGAGAGATTTTTCTTAGAGTTACTGTTTCTGTTCCTCTGCAGCAAGATTTCCAAGAACTAGCATTTGCCAAGTGGATGTATTCCCTTTTCAAATCCTGTGCCAAGGGCCCTAAATTAGCATCAATTATAATCCCTTTAAAACAAACAGCAAGTGGGGCAAGAGCAAAGGAGCGCCAACACAGTGTTCCCCACTCAGACCCCTATTCCCTATCATCTTTTATGGACCCCAATACACTCCCAAAGCTATTAATTGAATGGATAAATCAATTAATGTATCCATTGGAGATGAGAAGAGAGCCTGCAGTGACGAAGAAGGAGTAGGGCTGTCACAGTCGTAGTGTGAAATGGGAACAGGTGGAAATCACTGTCTGGCTTATGAAACACCTGCTGCACCATGAGGCAAGGCGCTGGCACTACAGCAACTGGACAGATTGGCTGAGAATACTGTTGTAAAATGTTTAGAGAAAATAAGAAGTAACTTGATTGAGATGTAGGAGGGTCTTGTTCACCTTCATAACCACTAAATTAAATTTCATTTCAGGAAAACTAATACTGAAAATTACCATCAGAGGTAGTAAATACCATTGCCAGCAAAACCAAAAAAAGGCATAACTGTTGCATCCTTTTGTTTGTTTTCATTTAAATGAGAAAAGATATTTTTCAATGTCTTTAAATCAGAAATCACTCAGTTCACCCTCCCTCCCAAAATCAACTACTCACTGAGTACTGCCCCTTCCTCCAGCCAGCCCTCATAGCCAGACCTACTGTTCCCTTATTTGCATTACTGGTACCCTAAGCTCAGATAGGAGGCTTTAATGCAGCACATAAACCCTGTGATGGGTCTCCTATCACACTAAAACAAGTGTTCGATTCCATGCATGCAGTTTTGGCAAGCAGGAGAAAGCAAAGGGAATAGCAATCACCAGAAACCCTTCAGAATATTTCTGTTACCACGCTGCTTGTAACCCTTTAGTTACTGTGTGACCACACAGGTATGCAGAGACAGTTGATCTTCCACATCCATGGAAGGAAAGCACAGGAAAAACATTTTTCCCACTAAGTGCAGGCTGTGCAGATATGGCTCAGGCTGTACCTTTGAGCTCATCAGGTCTCCCATGAAGAGGAATATCTTGCCAGACTGATGTGACATCTAAACCTAGACACAGAACGTGATTTTCAAGTTATGAGTCTGATACTTTCAACAGGGTGAATATTTCAAAAGCATGATGATAAAAGTGGGCTGAGGAAGCAGCATCTCTTCCTTGCACGGATTTGGTATCATTAAGGAAATTTAAATACATTAAAAATAAGTTTGTTGTTGAGAGAGATAATAAGCTGATCAACAGCATAAAAATAAGATATTACAGCAGAAATGTTCTCTATGCAGGAAGAAAAAAAGGAGGGGGAAACCCTCAACTTAGTAAAAAGAATGTATCAATCAACACAATAAGAGATTAACAATGGAAGGGGGAAAAAAAGGAAATTTGGGACCCCAGCAGAAATAAAAATGTCCATGATGATAAATACTTTGGATACTTACTGTCCCTAATATTCCCACATTTATAGGTTTTGGCAGAATGCAATGCAAGGAAAGCAAAACTCAGCACCAAGATCTACACATAAGGAGAAGATTAAAAAAAAAAAAGCCAGACAGACACAGTAGACACAGTCAGGATGCCAAGATAACAAAAGCACTGTTGGTGGGAAGAAATCTTTAAAAATTGTTTTTAAGAAAAGCAAAAAGAACCCCTCCCCTCAAAACCTGAATCATGCTGTTTCTGTTGGCACTGCAACAGCAACATTTCAATTATTCACAGAGGGAACCAGACTACCAGGATAAGGCTGAACTGCAGCCAGCATTTGAAATTAAGTCTCATCCCATGAGAATATATCAATGTGATGTTATTACACATTATATGTTCTATATATCCTCATTCTTCATAAAAAAAAATACTTAGGGATGCTACTCGAAGCAAGTGCTGATCATTAAGTGAATCTATTTGGCATTTCCAACCAAAATTCCCAGTGCACCAGCTGGCAACTTATGAACTGCTTTAAATACCTAGCAGGGTGTTGTCTCCATGAGCTTGCCTGTAACCTAGTTTCTGTGATGGGCAATTTTGCGGCACTCAGTTTTCTGAGGGTACTTGTTCCTATCTGAGGGTAGGAACAAATCACAATTCTTCAGAAGATTTACTTTTCTGACCTTACAGTTGTGTTTTGTCTTAGCCACTGAAAAGCATCAAACCCAACCACTTAGAGTACCAAAGAAACAGCTGCAGAATTAAAATGCTATTTATTCCATGCTAATTTCTCAGTGGATCACCCCTTGCAAACACAGTTTATATGAAATAAAGCTCTTCTCCAAACTGCACTGCAACTTCAAAAGGACATAAATTGTCATTTAAAAAAAAAGGAACAGCAAACATAAGCACGGTCAGATTAAATATTTTATTAGATTTGACAAATTCTTCCCTCACACTCCTATTTCCTACAATTAATGACAAATCTGATAACAAGTGTTGTGACTTTATTGGAAAAAATAATTTCAATTTCAGTCAAAGCAAGATGCATTACTAACCTAGCAAAATTAATTAATTTTGCTCCAAGCATTCTTTACAGAGATGTTTGTTTTGAGCAATTTTCAGTTTAATGAACCAGCTTCAAGCAGGGGAAATGCAGCATTAATGAAAGGAAAACTACTTGCTTTTTGGTTTGTTTTGACAAGTTTTTGTTTTGACCTTAAGATGAGTTATGTGAAGGTAGTTCAGTTCTGGTGTTTGTGCGCCTCTTGAGCAGTGAAGGCTGCAGCTAGGAGTGCCTACTTGGTTTCTCTCCTTCCCCCTACAGGAAAGAGAGACCAACCTTTCTGTTACCTTACAGCCCATAAGACTATCTAATAAATAACTGTATTTATCAGCCCTACAGACTAACAGTATCAGGGAACACAAACAGAGCACAGGGGAAAAGATACAGAAAGAAAGGGTAGCAACCATTCCTCTTCAAGTACCCCTCCATCAGCTGAACAGCACATTCTCTCTTAAAGCCTCCTCCACTGAAGGAAACAGTACAGAAATTCTGCTCAAGATGCTAGCAAGATCTACCTTTACACTGAAAATCAACCAGCCACTTTTACCCTTGTCCTCTTAAGAGCGTGACAGCTTTGGACCAAGTCAAACCAACCGAACTCCTACAAATACAGGCCAAGTCTTCCATGAGTCCTGTAAAAAACATTTGAAACTTTAACAGAACTAGATCAACCTACTCATGGTCTGGACTGTGATCTTCCAGCTGACTATCAGGATACTGATACTCCTCATAGGCATTGCTGGGTACTGAATGGTATCTTATGATACTGCAAAATAAAGGACTTTGAGATATCTTTGGTATATCTCAGTGGTACCAGGAGAATTTAAAATAGTAGGTGCCATACAGACTCAATCTTCTATGCAGAAATCTGGAGGGTTATGTCTAGTAATACAAAGGACATAATTTTTATTATGAATGTTTCAGACATCAGGAAACCTGCAGGATTCAAAACTTTAACATCAAACTCTGTGCTCAAGAGAAATCTTCATCTCAAAGAGAAATCCTCAGTTTATACAAATTGAAGTAATTGTAACAAGGAAATAGAGGTCTATAACATACTAAAGTAAAAATTCACAGACTTTCGCCTTCCACAGGGCACTTTCAAAAAGACATTGTTACCGATGCTCAAGAAAAGTACTTGCAATTTGATGAAAATGAAAGCACACAAACCCTTTACACCTTCCAGTATCTTTGCAGTGGTAGAGTCAATACCAGTGGGCTTAGTGTTAGGCAGTATTGCTGGCTAAAGCTGCACAACAGGCTTATGTAATGAAGATTTAGCTCCACAGCCCAGACAGATCACCTCCCCTCTAACTTTCCTTCACAGGACAGAGACAGAAGTGGGCTTTGCCACCTCAGCAAGCACACTGCAGTGATATAGAGACAGCAACCATGAAATAGTGATGTCCTGGTACATACAGAGACTCAGCCTTGACCCCTGACTCCACAGCAACTCCTTGGTTATTCTCCCCTTTCAGCAGAAGTACAATTATGTCAAAGAGTGAGGAAAAAAAGCAGGGGAAACCCACTACCCTCCCTCACCCTTTATTAAATTACTGCCAGCCCAGTCATAGCCCCCTTTCCTTTAATTCTACTTAGTACAGCTTCGCTGATGGACTGCAGCACCATTATAGCAATTGCCTGTCATTTCTGTTGGAGCAGTAGAGTAACCCATTCCAGAGTCAAACCTAGCAACTATTAATTACTAACCTTAACATGTAATTTCTCATTAAAGAAATGAAAAAACATTTTCTCAAGGACATAAGGATATGCAATCACTCCATCATATATCATATATCACTCCCTCTTCCTCACTGCATTTTTGGTGAATTTCAACCCACTTGATATACAGATGGAAGTTTGTATGGATTAAACCCCAACGTCACCTGTGCAGCAGCATCTGGGGTTTTGGTGTTGGTTTTCTTTTTGTTTTGGTTTGGTGTTGGTTTTGGTTTTTTGCTGTTGTTGTTGGGGTTTGGTTTGATTTGGTTTTGGGTTTATTTTTTTCTTTAACTCCAGGGAATCACCCAAGAGTTTCCACATGTTCTTTTACACTGCTGATGCTGGTAGATGCAGTATTTGAGAAAACAAGTTGGACAAGGGAGGTGCCTTAGTTTGGAAATGCAGGATGTGGCTGGGGGTGTGTATTCTATTGCCATCTGACAGAGGTGGGACAGTTATCTTCTGTTAATTGGGCAGTTTTCTTTATCTCTTCCACAACCAATCCTCCCTCCAGGAAATATCTTCCATTAATGGACCAGTGAGTGTTCCTGCATGGCTGAAAAATTACATCATTCCATTGTGAGAAGCTCCGCCCAGGGGGAGGAGCCAAGCATTCCTACCTGCATATAATCAGCGATTTGGAACACCACAGGCAGCCTTTTCCCACTGGATTCCCAGAGGAAGACCAGACCCATCTACACCACCACTGGACTTTCAGAGGAAAACTACACCCTTCTACAGGATTACTGCTTCAATAGAACCACACCAGTCACTGCAGGAGGACTGCAGCCACCATTTAATCAGAATGCTAGCAACACCATGACCCACAGGGTGTCAGGTCATATTCTGACGCTGTCAGTTGTTTTTTTGTACTATTGCTTATGTATTCTTAATTCTCCTGTTAAAGAGCTGTCATCAGATAGCTAGCTATCAAGCCCCAGGATTGACTGACAGGGCCATCTCCCAATCAGATCTCGTATAAAGATGCCAGCATTTCACTGGCCAGATCCCGAGGGGGCATGGAGTTCAGACCAATGAGAATATCCAGATCGGGTCTTTCAAAAGTCTTTATAAGGGGTAGCCTACAGAATAAACTCCTCTGTTGCCACACGATCATCTGGAGGTGAGTTGCCTTTGTCTCCTTGCCCCTCAACCGCCCCATGAGCAACCTAACAAAGAGCTGTTATTCCTGTATCTTTGCCTGAGAGGGCCTTAATTTCAAAATTATAATAATTTGGAGGGAGGGGTTTTACGTTCTCTATTTCAAGGGAGGCTCCTGCATTCCTTAGCAGACACCTGTCTTTTCAAACCAAGACAGGAGGAAACCTCCTGTCTCACAAAACAGATCTTCCAGATGCCCAAGAGCTCACACACTATCTCTGCATACTGTGCCCACACTCTGCAGGATGGTATATCTCAGTGGTACAGAAATAGTCAGTAGAGCAGTAGAGGAGCCCATTTAGTTTCTGATTGTTGCTTCAAACTAACACCGATTTACAAGCACTGCTGTTTAGCTTTTGCAGAAGAGGCAGCAGGACACAGCCCCAGCCCATAGCTGGCATGGGGATGCAGCAGAGAGTGAGGGCAGGAGGGCAAGTAAATGATTTGGTTTGTTCATGTCTGAGCTGTGCTGCTGATATTCTGCATGGGTGGTCTTACAGGTATGGCTGCTAATCTCCCTTACAGTAAGTGCTTGGATCTGTACCCATGCAAATACTTATTGAAAATCCTGATGGGAGTGATCTGGAATGGACTCACGAAGTGGCCTTTTTCCAAGTCCTGTTTCATTCCTCTGCATTTAGCAAACAAAGCATAAGGCCACTTTCATCCATGCTTGTCCTGAAGATCCTTCAGCTCTCCCTTCATGGCTGTTTGTGAAACTGTTCGCTCTTGCTCTGATTCGTCTGGTTTCTTCTAGAAGTTCCCCATGATTATTGTTTAGCTTGCAGCAGCTATGCCAGTTCAGTGCTTTTGAAATTATGGACTCTGTTTATAGGTTTATACCAAAATTCCACTAGGAATATACCAGGTTTATACCAAAATTCCACTAGGAATACATACAGTACTCTAGTTTTTGTAAAATCCTTCTCTACTTATAAGTGTTTACTCAGGGCAGTTCAGGATCTCCCTTCAAAATACAGCAAATGCCTGTTTCTGCAGAAATAAATTACTGTCTAATGATTTCAACATCCAAAATGCTACACCTAAATGAGTGGCTATATGTATTCTGAATTCAGATACTTTTCTATTTGTAGAGCATTTATTTATGCCTGAGATGCATTTAAATATAAATTGCAGTACTTAATGCCAAGTTTTATAACATGTCATTCACAATCCATTAAGTATTTTATTACATATATTGTAGAAGAAAGAAATTTATAGTCCCCATTTATAGTATTAATAAGGAATGATGAAAACCACAATAAAAATGTCTTACTTTTTGGGTTATGAGGAGGTTTACTGCTAAAGCATAGTTACCAGTCATGTTTAAATGCTTTACTATAATAAAAGACATGATCTGAGTGCAGTAATATATAAAATTAAAAGAAGCCCTACTAAAATGACAGAGGCTTTCCTATTCAGACACAAACAATTACAGACTTAGCATATTCTCAGTTGTTTTCTAAGCTGTAGGAGCATGTGGAAATAAATTTTGCTTTGTTTATTTTAAAGCGTTTGCCAGGTGCTTCTTCATAGGAGATTTCCAAAACATACTTCACTTTTTTGATAATGTGGGAAAAACACCCACACAAAAGCTTTATTCCTTGCATTCATTTTCCTAGGTCATCCCTGACCAACTATGTTTCTTTTCCCTTGCTTTCTGACTGTAAAAGTCAGGAATCAGCAAGGAAATATAAACTTTCCTCTTAATGTTTGGTTTGTTTGGTTTTTTTTTCCCAGTTACCTCTCAAAATTTCATTTTCTATTACCGTCTAGAAAAAAATAATATTTTTGGGAAAAATTTATTGTGTTATGCTGTCTTCAGAAATGCCATCTTCACAGTTCCTCAGTATCTTGCCAAATAAGCAAAGAAGAGAAGACAATTTTCTTTGCACATATACGGGGGAACGCCCATTGTTTTAAAAGAAAAGAAATAATTGGAAAGCACCAAAGCCAATAAACACTTTGAAAAAGTATTGCCATATGTTTTGATGATCTCTTCACTAGAACCAAAACTCTGGGCAAGACAGAGAGTTGAGAATGTGAAAGGGTATTTTTTGATCAGTTCAGGTCTTGATCTGACTCCTAGTCTGTCTTGCCATTTCCAGATGCTTTCACATTGCTAAGTCCTCAGTCAATCTGTGTTCAGCTGCTGTTATTTCAAACCTGAGTGAAATTCAATCAAGCACACCTGAGCAGATCTCCATAGAAGTCTCTGACATTAAGTTACTGTCTCAACTGGTTGAATGTTTATGGGAAGTGGGAGCCAAACCTTACTCATGACATTACCTGCATCAGTCTTTCCATTTTCTGTCCATGGAATATTAGAGTGTCTCTCACTAGGGCAGAAGGTTTGAGGACAGCATGACCCCAAAGACAAATGATCCCATATAACACAGGGAAAAAAGAGGTAGAAGTGACTTTCACAGAGTAAACACTACTTCTGTGATAAAGCACTAAGATAATGCTGATCTCCGGAGCACTATTTTTTAACTAATGCACATAAATCTAAAACTGCTTCCTTGGATACTTAAAAGGAAAGTAGGCAATCCTGAGAGATCATAAGTCCTTGAATTTCTAATGTTATGGTTTTAAGAACCTTTAAAGGTATTAAAGCAATTTTCCTAAGAGAAAACAGTTTGAAAGTATACCTTTAAGCTAAAACAGACCTTTGTGGCACAAAACCATCAAAAGTTAAAACACTCCTGAATTCCATAATTTTTTTTGTTGCTTGGTTTTGTTTTCTTTTGTATTTTTTTAAAGCATGAATCTTCCCTTCATTAAGTAAAGGGTAAACAAAGGCACAGAGAAACTAAGCAAGTATACCAATCTTACAGTGAAGTAAATAAAACCACAGAAACACCAAAGTCCCAGTTCTTAGCCATACACACTAACCAAGAATCGAACCCCCAGCCTTGCTCCAACTAACCTAACAGATTTATTTTTACTAGTAATAGTATTGCCTTTTCAATTTTGTAGATAGAAAGAGAAGTTGGAGAACTTCATCAAGACCATTTTCTTTACCAACTTGTCAAGTACATCTTATCTTTATGTAGTAACAGAAAATATTTATTTTAAGTAAAGACAAGAATTACAGCTTATAAAGAGATTTATGGAAATAAATCAGTGCCTTCATACTGGCATCACTATGATAGCTATTTCAGCTTACCCCATTAATCCTACTTTCTTTATCAACTTAACAAATTCCATTTGCTATAATGTTTCTTTAATATTTCTACTGAGTTGGTACTTGAAATTCCTTTGTCCAGTCTCCTCTCTGTTACAAGATGCCCTTGGTCTGTTCCAACTTACTTCCTCTCATCCTAAACTCTCAAAATCCTTTGACATGTTAGGCTATCCAATCCATGCTCACACTGATCACCCTCTAAAGTGAGGGCTTAATCACAATTAAATGCTTTTCTGGGATGCATCAAACAAGTAGGCTGCTTCCTAAATAACTTAGCATACTACATGAAAAAGCAATTACAACAGAAGAAGAAGACAAAGAAGATAAAGATTAAAACTGACATCCAAAAAAGCAAAAAAACCCAATAGCTTGGTTCAGTGGCTACATCTCAACTTCCTGTGTGCTTTCTTCCAAACCTGGATGTTAAAAAGCACTAGAATGAGAGCTGTGGAAGTGAACTGCTTTCCTCTCCAGGTCCATGCAAGGTGCATCATGCTCTGGCAGTGATTTATTTTCTCCCCTTCATTCTCCCCTGGCAGCAAGTATGGTCTGTGCAGCAGAGATCACACAACCCACATCATCCCAAACAGCTGCAGCTTTGTTTGTGCTTGAGGGCAGTGCCTATAATCACAAAGGCTTAATTAAACATCAACCCTCTGCACTTCAGTAAATTCATAAAATACAATGTACTACCTACATGCCTCTGGTTAACAGCAGCTGGAAAAGGTAATAAGAAAAAGCCCACATTAATCTCTGCCCTTGCTCACTTAGTGGTACTGTACCTTTAAATTTAGCCAAGTCAACCCTCTTTCCTCAAGGAAAGAAGGCTGAAAAGCCTGAACTTCTTCCAGAAGACCCCCACAGGAGTCAGTGGTGAAGAATTCTTGAGGCAATGTTTTTATCATCCTTTTGCAGCCAGAAAATGCCAGAAGATAAGCTCTTGAAATTCACAGTGCAGTCCTACTTTGTGAAGCCAGTTTCTTTCCTACCCTCAACAAATCATGTCAGGCACAGAAAAGCAAAAGGATCCAAAGGACCAAGCCCTCCAGTGGCAATCCTACTTGACTAAAAGCTCAAGGAAGAACCAGGCAGGAATGATTTCTCACAAGGTGGGCATTAAACCTGCACAGCAAAAACAACACTGAGAGATCATTCAATTATCAGGGGGTGCAGCTAAGTATCTTTCTTCCACAGCTATTGCCTTGGTCCTGCTCAATGCTTTCTCTAGTTTAAAGGAGAGAAACAAATAGTGTGGGGGGGGGGGGGGAGGGAAGCTGTTTCAGAGAAAAGACAGAAAAACTCAGTAGAGGGAAATGACAGACCTCTCTTGCCACATTCTCATACAAAATCTTCATTCCAGTAGAATTACTATCAAGATACAGAATAAAATAAGTCAGTCAAAAAGTTATTTTTATTTTTTTCACCACTGGTGTTAGGACAAGAGACAAGTCTTGTACAAATGGTAAATATATTTATTGCACAGGAGCTTCGATATTTTCCATCTGTAAAGGGGGAAAGCATTCATTCATTCATTGCCTTGGGTCTATTGGGATGTGGAAGAAACTGTTCGTTCTGTTCAAGAAATTAAAAATCTTCTTTTATTCTAACTAAGAATTATGCTTCAAAATGTTACTCCTCTAGAATGCTGTAGGAGCACAAACTGTAATGGGGATCACAGAGAACACCCATATCCTGTACAACAACCAATCCCACTGACCTAGAGATGTAACAAGGGATAACAAGAAGAAAAGGAAAAGCTGAAGTACTAACTGCTCTATAGCCATTTTCTGCCTTGATGAGGCAGGGAAAACCAAGAATAAATAACTGCAGAAGGCAGTCTCACCACCATTTCAGATGCAGAATATCCAGAGTTTTGCTTGTAACCCTGCAGGATTTTGTATGTGACCAGTCTCATTACTATGATTATGAAGCATGGACAGACAACTCTTCAACTAGTAAGAGTTGAAAAGAGAGTGTATTTATTACAGTGCTGGACACATGGAGAGTAACCTCCCAAAAACGTGTAAAAAAGTTACAATCTCCTGCTCTCTATTTATCCAAAAAGGTTTTACATATTCAGATGGTTTCCAGGATGGTTTCTACAGCACCTATTACATAAACATTAGCTCTCAACACACCTTCCTCATGGTAAACTCTCTTCAACCATGTCAAGTTGGCAGGGCTTCTTGGCCTGCTGGTCACAGTCCAAACCTCCTTTCATTCTTAGAAGTCTGTGCTATTTATGGTTCCTGCATTCTTACAATACTTCATATAGCACCTGTCATTCCCAACCTTGTTTCAGTTATCCCTACTTGGTATCAATTCATTTCCTTGTTAAGCTCTAATCACGTTATATGATCTTTGCTAACTATATTTCTAACTTAACGCTTTAATTCATTTAAGCTCTTAATTAAAATACATATAGTATTTGCTATCTTAGCTGCATTCCTAGCTCAACTCCTTGACTCAATTAGAAATGCAGGCCTAGGCACTAGTCCTATTCCACAGGATAGAAATTCGTAGGACTAGTGTTAAGAGAGCTGGGCACACAAGGCAACACCTGTTTTAACAACATTAATCTCACATGCATTATTTAAATTCTCCAAACTCCACCACAAGAAGTAGGAATAAGGGCTTCAGGGCTTTTAAGAGCACATCCGACAGGAGCAGCACAAGGACAGGTGTCCCATGCTCCCTTTGAGAGAGTTGGCAGGAAGGAATCCCAAATCAACAGTTGGTGGTTCTGCTAATTAGAAGAGACTCTCCCATTTTAACCCCTCTCCTGCATCATTTAGTTCTATTTCTTCCAATTAAACTTTTTAATTTTGGGGCAGTTTTAACGAGATCCTTTCCTGAACACCTGCAGTTTTCTCATGGATCTGTTCAATCCTTTAAAGGTTCCCCTTGCGAGCCATTACCCTCAGAGCTGCACATGAACGAGATCCCCTGCACTTACAGAACCCTTCTTGCTCCCTTGAGTGCAATTGGCCCAATTTCTGACTTAAAAAACTGTTGTGGTGCATTGTTTTACAGTTTTGTGGTGTGTTGTTTTACAGTTTTGTGGTTCAATTTTATAAGTTTAAGTTGTGTTTAAGATGGCGCTTCCGGAGGGACTTTCAGGGGGATTTCCCGGGCTCCTTCCCCTGTTATCTCAGGCAGTTAGCTGCCACTCATACATTTCCATGACAACCTCCTCTCTTCTGTTAAAAATTTTATGTCAGTCATGATATCCCCTCCTATGTTTCCCCGGCAACCCCCCTGTCCATCACCCTCTCCCCACTCCCCAGGTCTGGAAAGTTCTCTTGGGGATGAAGGGTGATTGGGCTAGGTGGGGAGCCACTCCTCTGTTGTATTTCTATTTGCCAGCAGGTTGCCTTTCTTGTTATGTTCTGCATTATGATTGGTCTTGTATGGGTTGTCCCTCCCCTCAGGCTTTGTATAACTGCCCCGACCGAGGGGTGGGGATTTGGGCAGTCTTCTGTACCCTCCTTCCCTGTCACGTCCCAGTTCCTTCCCAATAAACCCAACCCCGCTACAGAAGTCTTCCTGGCTCACGCGTTTCCATCATCTCTGCTGCCCTCGTCGTGCTTGCCGTGCTCGAGCTTGCTTCATCTGGGTCGCCTTCCCGTGCCTCAGACGCCGGGAGGACCCAGGTAGCCAGCAGGCTGCCTTGCCTTGTGCACAGGCTGGGCCCGCCCTGCTGCCGGCTCGCTCACCCTTCTGCTCCCTGCTCTGCTGTGGAGCTTTGCCGGGCTCGCCTCCACGAGCGACCGCAGCTGCTGGCGCCCAGCGTGAGGCGGAATTGGATTACCTTGCGTCGACGCCGAGAGTCCGCCCCACGGCGCGAAGACCTGCGAAGTCTTCAGTGGGCGCGGCAGCACCCCTCGCAGAGCGCATACCGTGGCAAGCGGGGAGCGCTCGTCGAGCGGACCTTGGGGCACTCAAGGGACGCTCCTTGGGGATCCAGGCAGCTGAGACCCCTCGTCGCCCCGAGGAGCTGCCTGCAGCAGAGACCTGCGTCCAGACCCTCTTCTCCCCTCCCGGTTGGGGTCGGTGAGTTCTTCATACCCCCGTTTTTACGGACCCCCCCGGCGTCGCGTTTCGTCGGGGTGCCCCTTGCCCGGACTGGTGTCAGGGGGGAGGCGGTCCATCCGTGAGGCGATCGGGGTGCTGACCGGGAGTCCCTCTTTCGTTTTTGCCGAGTCATTGGGTTTTGTGTTGAGTAGTTCTCTGGTGGCAGCAGGGAGCTGCTCGTTTGCACTCCTGTTAAGTTGTCGCGGTTCTCCGGGTGGCGCCGGCGGGATCGCGGCTTTCCCCTCCCTGCTTTCGTTTGTTGTTTCGCTCCTCCTCCTGGTTTTGTTTTCTGGGTGCTGGTGAAGTTTGTGCCGCACTTTAACAACAGAAAGCATGGGCGCAAGGCTTTCAGCGGCACAGCTTGAGTCTGTTCACCTTTGTTATGTGTTTTTGGTTGGGGCAGATCTTCCGCTCAAGGAGCGGGAGATCAAGAGTTTGATAAGGTGGGTCTGCTCCCAGTTTAGAGATTTCTCTCCGGACCATTGTAGGAACCTACAGTTTTGGGAAGAGGTCCTAAGAAAATTGTTGGATTTGGCTCGGTCCGAAGAGATCGATATTACCAAAAGATTGAAATTAGCTCGCCACCTTCATTGGGTGACGCAGCTCATCGCTGCGCTAAAGATCAAAAGAAATAGAGAGCTGGGAGGACGCCCCCTGACAGCCGGTGCTCAAGTTGCCCGGCGAAAGTTGTCTGGTTTGTGTTCAAATGTTCAGAGTTCTGATGTTGTTCCCGGTTCTACCCCTTCTTGTCTCCCTACCCCTCAACCCTCACCCTCTGTCCCGAAAAAGCCGGGGATCCTGAGGAGGGCAGCCCCGTCCCACAGCTGGCCGGAGCAACCACCGCTCTCGGGCCCCCCTCAGGGTTCCCGTTCCCCCAACAGCCGTCGATTAACGGCCGGATCGCGGTCTGTCTCTCCCCTTCCCTCTCCTACCCCGAACCCCCGATTCCAAGTTCTAAAATCCCCAAAGTTAAGTTCTAAGGTTCGCTTCAAGGTCCCTGCTCAAGATGGCCCCCATGGGGCACAAGATGGCGGAGACCACGAGGCGCTGTGGCAGGAACCCCTTTCCCCTTCCCAGAATCCTTTTGCCCCCCCACTACCCAACCCCTTCCTCCCTTCGCCCAACCCCTTCCTTTCCCCCGATCCCGCCTTCTTTCTTCAAGACGCTCCTCCCAGTTATACCACCATGCCCACGGCTCCTCCCCCTTTGTCCCTGCCCACTGCTCCGCCCCTTCCCACGCCTTCCCTCCAGGTCACACCCCCATTCAGCGTCACCTCCCCGCCCCTCCCACCGGTTTCCGGTTCCCACGACCCCTCTTCCGTTTCCCACGGTCCGCCATCTTTGTTTTCGGAACCGGGGGCAGAGGGGGGGAGCATGGGAAACTCGGATCCCAGTGCGACTTTTCACCGGCTGCGGGGGGGACAGTGGGACGTACGCTGGACGCCCGTTCCCTGGTCGGTGATCCGCGAACTCTGCAAGGCCCAAAAGGAGTTTGGGTCTTGCAGCGAGTTCTTCAAAGGCCTCCTGAACGCCTCCTTGAAGGAATCTGAGATTGTCCCATGTGATGTAAAGCAGATTTTCCAGTGTCTCCTCAATGAGTCTCAGTATTCCCGATGGGAGGTGGGATGGAGGCAGGCGGTCACTGACCTGCTCCCTGCGATATTGGCACAGCCCAATATCGCTAGGGATGGGAACGGGAACCCCCTCACTGTTGAACATCTGTGTGGCCTGGGGGATTGGGAAAAGGGACAACAAGCTGCTGAGCTCATACCATCGGAGGCGCTTGAACGGTCAGCTCAAGCAGCAGCGCAAGAGTTCCACAGAATAGTTGCAGGGGTGCCCCCCGTCCCAGTCTTTTCTCTCTTTCAGGGACAGGACGAGGGGTTCGATGACTTTGTTCTAAGATTGAAGGCAGCCGCCAAATTCGAGGAAGTGGCGGAGGAAACGAGGAAGGAGATGGTGCGGGCCATTGCCTCGGCAAATGCCAACCCCGCCTGCAAGGCCGCGATCCTTAGCCTTCCTCTCCAGCCTCCGCCCACGCTGGAAGACATGCTAGTTGTCTGTGCTCGAAAGGTGCCGGCGTTGCGGCAAGCAAGTGGTGGGAGACCAACTGCACCTGCCAAGCGTGTCGCAGTCCTCGACGGGTCAGAAGTGTATGAATATCATCCAGATGGGCCCGACGCTGCTGCTGCTCAACGTCAGCCCCCAGGGGCTCAG
>NW_005054488.1:255071-274840 GCF_000277835.1 Geospiza fortis | reverse complement strand
CCATCCCAGTGGAGGAGCCGCTCCAGCAAAAAACTAAGAGCAGAGCGCAGTGGCCCCCTGAGTGCGGACACAAATCAAAGCAGGCACTTACCATCTGTTTGCCGCAGGGGGGGAGAGAGCCAAAAGGGAGCCTGCCGCCAGTTCCCCCCCGAGCATCGGGGGGAAAAATAGCTACCAGATGTGACATTCATTTAACTGGTTTTGACTCGCTTCATCTGGGTCGCCTTCCCGTGCCTCAGACGCCGGGAGGACCCAGGTAGCCAGCAGGTTGCCTTGCCTTGTGCACAGGCTGTGCCTGTTGGCCCAACCCTGCTGCCGGCTCGCTCACCCTTCTGCTCCCTGCTCTGCTGTGGAGCTTTGCCGGGCTCGCCTCCACGAGCGACCGCAAAAAACCAAACAAAAATAAAACAAATGAACACCTAAGCCCAAACACTGCAGAATCTCCTGCCACTCATACACTAGTCAAGCTCCTCCATTCTCCTCATGGGTCACATAATCGGGGGGTGTAAGTCATATGGGCAGTCCCAAAGTTAGGAGCCATTTGTTGGTCACACCACCATTCATAATACTCAACATTCCTGGGCCTTCTTTCATTTATACACCTTAAAATACAAAAGCATTTAAATCCTAGCCTCCTGATTCCCCAGTGTTGTTAAGAGAACTCCTTCAGAACAGACAACAAACTAGCTGGCCAGAAGCCTGGGTCTCTGAGAAAACCACATTAATAAATATGAAAAGCTGGAGGAAGGAGGAAAAGAAAAGGGGAAAAAAAACAACATTGACTTTTCTTTTGCTGGAGTGTTCAAAATGTTGGCTTTTAAACAAGGCTACTGAGAAACACCTAAAGGTCTCTCCACTACCGCTCTCCAAAAGAGATTTCAGCTTTGCCCTTGCAGCAAGTATTTTTCATTCTGGTCATACTGCCTTTATTGATGAAAAAAGTACACTCAACTATCAAAAAATTACTACTTGAAGTATATGACTTGTGTCACCAGAGACATGGTTCAGAGCTCTCTCTTATCTCTTGGTTTCATTGCTTTCTGGATGCATATTTAAGCCTCTGTCCAAGTCAGACTACTGACACTGGTGTTATCTGTACTTTCTGGAGAGTTGTTCTGTTATCTGTCCAGACTGCATTGATTGAGGGATGCTTGGACTTGAACATGATTACATTAAGGCCGATAATGGTCTTAATGAGGAACAGATTTTATTGCTCTGGACATTTCTTTGCCTACCCTATCTCCTTACTTACAAGGCAGGATGTGCATTCCATTTATTTTTTACTGAAAAATAACAACTTGATTTTGTAACTGAAATATGGTTTAAAGCCATAGAAAAGTGTTAAATGGTTAAAAAGACATTTACTAAAGCTAGATTATTAAATCTACATTTGAAATAACACATAATTAGAGGGATATAGCTGGCAGATTCATCTTCTGCCTCTTGAAAAAGCAAACAAAGTGATGGAAAGTACACAAAGAAATTAAGCAAATATGAACACTATCGAAATACGGATCTTTTAGTTGAGACAGTTTAAGAGCCTATGGCACTCATATCTAAGGGGTACACAAAATCACTGGTTTTAGAACCTTATCTGAAAAATTACCACTTAACAACCTATTAGCTGTTTTGCTCTTTAGTCTAGCATTATGCACATAACCTTTTTCTAAGCGTCTTTTGCATATCAGATGTTTACATGCAAAGATGGGAAAAAATGCACCTCAAATTTTAAAATGTCAGAACTTGTTCATTTGCCATGCAGAGTAGTCATGGACAGAAAGGGATGAACCATGTAATTGCTTCTCAAGCAATACATGCTAAATAGTACAGACTAATAGTATATAGTCAATATAGACTAATAATAAGACTAATAGTGGATCAAACATATAAGCCCAGAGCTTTTAAACTCCCATTTGTTCTATATTTAGGAACAGCTGTGCGTGTGCATACAAAGTTTCCAAAAAATATGTCCTGATCAAATTCCTAATTACAGGACATTAACAAATACCCTTATAAAACTTTCTCTTTGCATAAAGAAAAAAACCCATACTATTTCAACTTTATGTCCCATAAACAAAAATCCCAAAAACATACTTTTTTTCAGGCCAAGAGAACTGTTTCTTCATTGACAATAGACTGACAATATAATGTATTTGCAAATTAATGTAACAATGTCCAGAGCTAAAATACACCAAATTGTGGAAAAAAATTGTCTTCTGTCTTGAACTGCAAAGGTGTTGTACAATCTTTATGACAGTCAAATATTCCAAAGAAATAGTTTTAACAAAAGAAATAGTTCTTAAGTTGCCTAAGAAACTATCAAGCTCCTCAGCTGCTGGTCATATGCAGCTATTTTCATACAGCTTGGAGTTCCACATGTTGACACTTATGTTGAAGAAAAAAAGCAGCACTCTAAGATCATATAAAAGGAATTTTAGTTTGAAAATATTCTTTTAAAGATTCTTGAGAACTTTTCTGCTTCTTGTTTGGAGACCAAGATGATAAATGATGTATACTATTTTCTACAGCTCCAGTTGCAGACATCCTTGCTCAGTTTCTGCTGAATACAATTATTGCACACTTTGAAAAGATGGCATCTAGGTTAGATGGAGTTAATGTCATGTTGAGGAATAGTTACATGACCAGAGTCACATAGACATAGCCCAGGTGGCGGAAGCTTGGAAAGTACCGAACTCAGCTAATCTGAAGCTTTGGATGTAGCAAGGCCGCTGTGTCCTTGTTCACAGATACGGTGGTTAAAAAATAGCATGAGAAAAAGGAGTCTAATTGTTAAAGAATGTAAAAACAAGGTGGAGCTGACATGTACAGAATAACCAGTAGATTGCTAAATTACAGAATATGCATTAGCTTATTATTTTACTGTATAAAGGTCTGATGCTCTGATGAATAAATGAAGCTTGCTGTTCTGTCATATTGAGAGCTCCGAGTTTTCCCTCGCCGATGCAACAATATCATATATTACATGCCAAGCCACTGCACAGAAATCCTGACTTGCAAGTAGAGAGCCAGTGTCTGATACTTGGAACAACAGAGCCAGTGTCTGACATTTGGAACAACTTCTCTATTAAAAATTGCCTGCTCTATAAAAATTAAAAAGCACTTTTTTTGACAGTCAAATGTTTGTTTTCTTGAAACTTACTGAAGTTAGGAAATGTGAAAACTTTTTGCCATTTAAAGCAGGGGAATACTGTTAAGCTTATGGACTGGCTTGAATTTCTCCTGCACACACTGGTGGTCTGACACAGCTGAGGACCAGTCCCACCAGTGCCACCCTCTCAGTCACCACAGTGGGATGCTGAGGGCTTTGCCAGCACAGGATCCACTAACCTGTGCAATTCTGGGAAAGACTAATGGAGACCATGGAGAAGAAACAAAAAGGAAACTGCATACCTGTAATTAACCTTTCTGATTAAGCATTGGAAATTGTTCCTGCAGAAAGTTGTACTACAGTCACATCATTATTTTTAATCAGTTTTCATAAAACCTTGATTTCTAAGCTTTTCTGTTGGAGCAGGAAAGCCTGTCCAGAACTGTGCACATAAGAATTTGCTGTATAGCACTACAAGGCTTGATTTGATTGGGTTTTTTTACAAGCCTTACAATTTGTGAGACTTCACAAATATACCCAGAATTGGTGACTTGATTATTTAAACATCTCTTTTCTCTCCTTCCCAAGTTGAGAGCCACAACTTCATGCCCTGCAGCTCAAGAAGAGAGCTCAGTGCATGCAAAATAAGCTTTTTTGTCTTGACTCTGGTCAAATCATGCCACAGAAATCCCAAGTCCTCTGTAGAGAGCAAGTGATTGTTCTTTTGTCAGGCAATGCTCCTTCTGACCAGCTCTCAGCACCCCAGAACAAATCAGCATCAAGTTACACTATTAAAATTAAGGCACTCTCCTACCACTTCCAGATTCCATAAAGTGGTATCTCAAGTGCACACTCCACACATCACACAACATTGGAACATACTTCTCTGCTTGGACATCTGCTAGAAACATCTTCATCTTGGGAAAAACAGCTTAGCTTGCTGATCAGAACAGCACAAAGGGAATGGTCTGAGGTTTGTTTTACACAAATTGATGATTACTGTAGAGCAGTCAAATGTCCTTCTACTGCAATGTATTTCAAACACAATCTGAAATTAGTACCTACCCGGAATTGTTATTTTATGTTTCCAAAATACACTTGTTTAATTAAACTTATTTTCTTGTACCTTACTAGGTAATTGCAAAGATGTAAGTTCACATTTCACGTCTGAATTTTTAATAATTAACGAATATATATCATTTACAGCTCTGCAGTTTGCACTGACCAAACCAGAGAATTTAATGGGGTACATTTTATTCTCTAGCCTCAGCCCTAGTAAATCTAAGATCTAGGCAATATAAAGGAAGTTGAACTCATAGAGGAAGTTTCTAGACCACAACACAATATACCAAACACAAATCCCCTCCTCCCCACCCCATCCCAGCACTGTTCTGGTTATTGACACCCCTTGTATACCCTCTTTAAGCAGTTCACTCGTATAAGAAAGTTTAGCCCAGGTTTCAGATCCAGCTCCATCCCATGCAAAATTACTAAGGGAAGATGTCTTTCAGGATTCCTTAGGACAATTAAATGGGTAACAATTACAGCACCAGCACCCAAACAATCCCACTGGGATCAAGAGAAACTCAAACTACCTGCAGCAGGGCGCAAGAGCTTGAGCTTCTCAGTGTCAGATTCTCATATCGTGTACGTTCTCCACATTTCTGGACGCAGTATTAAAGATCCATCTACTACAAGCCAGTCCTGCTGTGCAGAACCTGATAAGCAGAGTAATTTTCAACAGACCTTGGCTCATTCCTTTGAACTATAGTTGCTCATGGCCCTCCAGGGCAGTTTGAAAATCAGCAATTATTTCAGGCATATTTTTATGGCATGACCCACAAGGAATCACCAAAGAGGATTAAATCCTGCAAGCCTCTGCAGAGATCATCCGTTGTCTCTGTCTGGCAAGCCTGAAGGCAGTGGGGCGCAGGACATCCAGTGTACCTGAACCATCACATGGTTGCTTCTCACTCTGAGCTCACTTCCAGTAATTTCTCTCTGCACACGGAAACATGGATGACTGGGATGGAGGTAATCACTGACCTAAACAACCCTGGCTGCACACCTGTAAACCTTTGTAAGCAGGTGGGTCTGGCAAAAGAAATCTGGTTCATGCCTTACACTCACACCTACAGATTCTAACATTTCATCCATGAGTTCTGGAGCCTCTTCTCTGTCCAGGAGGGAGACAGATTCCTACACACGTGGACAATACATTTTTTGAAACCAACCAGACTACATTCCTTTACTGAGAAAAAAGTACATGAAAAAGACAACTATTTTATCCTGTAAAATGCATAAAAAGAACATTTTTTCTTCTACCAGCTCAAATTCAAGTTTCAAGATGTGACAAATGAAAAATGTACACAACCTTTATTTTTAATAAAGTACTTTTCACCAAGAAAAAAAGTCTTCAATCACTGAAATATGGAATGACTGCCAAAAGAGCATGAGTCAGCTCGATGTCAAACTTTAGAAAACATTTATCTTACGTTTTAGCAAGAGTAATTAGAATTATATAAGTAACTGGACAGTCAACAACAAAAAAGTCACTGTACGAGACTCATCTGAAACACTGTCTACTTTCACATCTCTGAGCTTTTTCCTTCATTTCCAGATGGAATGAAAGGAATCGTGACAGATGCAAACTATGGAAGCCTCAAATCCTGGCAATGTGTCAAAAGCAACAGGTACCTGAGCCCTTCAGTTCAGCCTCTGTGTGCAGAGCCTGTGTGAGTAACTACAGAAAAATGTTTGTTTCTATGGAGAAGAAATAATTAACAGGCAGTCTTGAAAAACCCCCTGGCTTTCTGAGTAATTCTGTATTCTAGTATGAAGCAGGGACAGGAAGGAAGCAGTGCAGTACATGAGTGGGACTGTTCTTGCCTGAACTGAGACAAGAACACAGAGACTCAACACAAAACCTGATAAACTCGGGAACTGAAAAAAGCCCTCCAGCAGGGAGCTAACAATACACTCTAAGCTTTGAAAACTGTAAAGAATTACTGGTTTACAGCATTCTTCTGTTTTAAAACAAGTAGGGCTGGGATGCAAGTATGACAGTGTGCCAAACAAGATCTCCAGATTCTGGCCTGAAGTCAGGCTTTTGGAGTATAGGTATAGCAAGTTACAAGGCAGCTGTACCATCACAATCCTGATTTGAAAGAAACATGGCATCTTATGCAGATAAAAGACAATGGGTAAATGCTTCTCCTTTGGGGATTGAGAGGTACAGGTGATCCTGAGAAGGCCAAAGGCAAGGTAAACCCTGAGCTCTGACTAGACTCATCCACCCTTCTGATGCAAACAACATTAGACATGACTGTCCTACAGCCTGGCACTGGGGTGCTGCTAGTGGGCTGCTGTCAGACCTGAGCCCCCACGCCCAGGGTGCTTTGCCAGCAGCCACTCAGGGTACATTTTTCCAATCATCAAGGAGGGAGCAGACAGCAGCAGCCCCTCTGAGGCGTCACAGCCACAGAGGAGACTCTCCCCATCACACTGCCATGCCAGCTAGGCAGGAAGGGCACTCCTCTGGCACAATGATAAATTAAGCGGCCTCCCCAGGCAGAAAGATGAGGCACCACCAAGCTGTGGTAGGGATTAAGCTCTCCAGTAGTGATAATACATTTAGCTGTGTGGGAAATCCATAAATACCTTATGAAGTTTATTTTGCAATATTAGAAAATCCTTCAAACAGACATTGAAAACAGATTTTGATTAAGACAGATTTTTAAGGCTGGTGGTATCTGTCTTTTTAAGATGGTTTACATTAAATCTTATCTCCACAATTACTCAGATATCTATTTTAAAGCCAGCAGCTAAGCAAACAAACAAACAAACAAACAAAAAAAAAAACACCTGAAAGCAACCATGTACAAAGAACCAACAACAAAACCCCACAAAAAATCAACCAACCAACCAAAAAAAAACCCCCCACCACCCCCACCACCACATTTTTCTTTGTTGCAAATAATGAAGTATAGAGATTCCTAATCTTGTCAGGTCTTCCACCCATGAGGGAAGCCTGGTTCCAGAGACAGAGTGATCAGATTCCTGACCTGATCACCACCAGAAGGGCCCTGTTATAAACTTTAAGGATGGTCTAACAGGGAAGAGTACCAACTGCAGCTCCAGCAGCCAGCTGCATGGGCAACCCAGAGAGACCAAAGTTGGCTGTTCACCAGAACTTCCAATAAACAATGGAGTAGCCTTCTTCAACCAACACTCTGGCTCACCTCCAGCACAAGTGCACTGAACAGAGAGCACAGCCAGCCTCAGGAGAATCAAAAGATAGAGCAAGTTGTAAATGATGGTGCTTTCCAAGTAAATGTCAAAATTTTTAAATATTGTCTTGTCCAACAGAGACAGGTGTTGATGGCCATAGGAATGTGCCCCCTAGTGACAGAGTGACAAAGTTATCTTTTGTCTCTTTAGAAAGGAAAAAAGCTCAGAAGTTTCTATCCTCGATTAGATAAAAAGACACCTCATAGGACCTTGGGGACTTCACCTCAAACTTAAGGACAGCCAATTGGACAGAAGCCAAAAAGTCCCGCCTAAGCAATTTGCTAGAAAAAGAAGAGAACAAAAGGAACTAATCGCGTTTTTGAGGTGTTTTACCATGAGCAAGAGCCTCTTGCCCCTGGCTTGTTTTTTCTCTGTAAAGAGCTTTGTTATGTTGCCTTTTATTAGAACTTTTCTGTTTCCAACACTGCCACAGAAGCCATCCTGCTGATTTTATGCCATCTGAGGTGGCTGAGCTATCTTGGGGGTGATATAGATCTCCAGGAGCTAATAAGACCTGGCTAGAGGGGACCCTTATATCACCTGGCACCTGAACTTGTGATTTCTCATATTGAGAGACACAGTTTGGGAATTTTTGATTAGCCCTCGATCAAAATATGACATGTTTTCCTTGGTCTTGCATTTTTGAGTGTGCAGGCCTGCGACTGGGTTTTTGTGGCACCAAAGAAAAAAACCCAGGTAAAGGAGGATCTGAGGCCATTAAAGGGGGGTCACAGATTGAAGCCCAGGCCAGTGAGAAGGGGCTGAAACCGGGATGGGCTGGAGAATGCACTGCGAAGTCCTAAGGACCTCTTCAGAGAACTGCAATTGGCTGAGCCAAGGCTGAGACACCGCTGTGTTTCCAGACACGGGGAGTCAGACCAAGAAGGACTTCTCTGAAAACCATTGCTGGGTGCGTTAGAATGGGGAACAAGCTGTCTGTAGCTGAGCAGGATCTTTATTTTTATTTGAACTATAAATTAGAAATTCAAGATGCAAAGTTTGAGAAGAAACAGCTTAAAAAACTCAACAGATGGGTTTTCACAGAATTCCCAACCCTATTAGGTCTGAGATGCTTACACTAAAGTTCTGGGATGCTGTGGGACTCAGATTATACAGTATGGAAAAGAATAAGAAGTCCAGCCTAAAGCTGCATCCAATATTCTGGATGGTATTACAGTTTGTAACCTTGCAGAGTGAAAAGCAAGCCACAGAACACCACAGAGCAGAGAGAGAGCAGACCGCAGGCTACAGCAGAAAGAAAGGAGGGGAAGCAGAGATTCCAAGACCCCAACCCTGTCCCTGACTCGCCTTGAAGCACCCCGACCCCAGGAGGGCAGGTGGGAGTCGGCATGGCCAGCTGCTCCCGAGCCTGTTCCTCCTCCGCCTCTGAAGGAAGGGAAACAGACTCATCCTGGCCAGACCACTCTGCAACCCAGCTCTCCTAAACCACCTACCCCAACAAATTCCCCTTGGTTTCCTCTCAAAAGTAACCTCAGACGCATTGAATAGATGAATTTTGGCAGTACAATCAAAAAAAGCCAATCTGAGTCCATGATCTGTGAGGATAATAACACACGTGGCCGGCGCCTTGTTTCAGAGCCGCAGAGGTCTGCCCCTCATGGGCGTCTTCCATCCTCCTTGGGCTCCCAGGATTCCCTTTCCGATTCATCCCTAAGCTCCTGCCCATCAGATGTGGGACACTCCCCTTTTGTGGGCCGAGCCTGGTCGGTCTCCCTGCTCATAATTCCCATCCACACCCCGGGACAGCATGCCTCCATTCTGCCTAGCGGGGGAGCCGGCTGTGGCATCCCAGAAATGACCCTGTCCAAAATGGCGGTGCCCAGTTCAGGAGAAGTGCCTATCCAAAACAAAAGATATTCCCACATCCCTCAGAGCAACCCCCTTAAATCTGAGGACGAGTTTTATACATCAGGAGGCACAAATACCTGGCAAAGGATAAGAAAGCATGCAGTCCAGGAAGGAGAATGGGAAATCGCATAGAAGTTAACAGTATTTCCAGTCCAATATAATGTCGGTGGGGGAAAAAGGACCTCAGTGGGAACAGATAAGCTTTGCAGAAATAAAAGAAATATGCAAAGCACCTCGTTCATATGGAAGAGAATCAGCGTATTTCAGAGGTCTATTACAAGCCACCTTTTCAGCAAATGTATTCACGCCTCATGATCTAAGGCAGCTTTGTACGTCTTTGCTGTCTCCAACACAGTATTATCTCTGGGAACTGGCATGGAAACGTTTACTAAATAACCTTTTAATACGTTATGCAAGAACTTCAGCCACTGCAAATATTACACTAGATCAGCTTGCTGGGGAGGGAGCCTACACAGACCCACAAAGACAGGCAAGGATATTCAATAGATAAATCTTTCAGAATGTTAAGGAAGCAGCAAAGACTGCCCTGTTCCAGGTGCTTGACGGGAATAAACCAGAACTAGACTTCACAGAAATTAAACAAGGGATGGATGAGCCATACATTAAGTATTTGGACCGTTTAAAATTGGCATTGGATAAGCAAATTCCTATAGATCGTGCCAGACAACAGTTATTAAAATGGCTTGCAATTTCTAATGCAAGTCCAAGCTGCAAAAGAATATTGCATGCATTGCCACAGGACCCCAAGCCCACCCTGACACAGCTAGTGGATGCTTGCAATCGCCTGGGTACCTGTAAACACATAGCAGCTATGCAGGCAGAGGTATTAGCTAATGCCATCACAACTGCAAAAACACCCTAAAGCAGAAGGAAAAAGCTGTAGAAATTCAGACACAAACCCTAGCAGAGCCTCTAACAGCATTTAAAGGCGCAATTGAAAACCAACAGATGCCAAAGGATACATGCTATTCCTGTGGTCAAAGAGGGCACTTGAAGAGACAATGTCCTAAACTATGAAGGAGGTCATCTCCAAAAAACAGTGGATACAGAGGTCTTTGTCAAAATACTAACAGTTTTCACCCAGCACAGGGTTGTCCATGCCATCTTCCAGGAAACTTGCAGCCAAGCACAGCTCAGTGACGTGCCATGACACAAGAACCACTGTACCAAAGGCCAGAGACCACCACAGGCCACCAAGTACAGAACTGCAGCAGATCTTTGCAGGACTATGGAGCACAAAGTCCCCAGGTACCAGACTGGAGCAGTCTACAGCCCAGCCAGTGACGCTAACAAATGCCATTGCTCATTGCTCATACAATATCCATAGGACAGCTGGGCCCTGAACCACAACCGCATCAGTTCTTAATAGTGGGAGTGAACAGATATCTTGCAGAAGGTTTGCATATCATTCCAACTGTGTTATCTGTCAGTTGTTCACAAGAAATCACTGTATTAGCTTTATGTCCAGACCTTCCATGTTTCCTGCTAGAGGACTAACCATAGCACAAGCTTTTCTCCTACCAGAGTCATGGAGCAGTACATCCCTCATTGCTTGGACCAGGCACATCAGCTGCAGGCGGCCTCAACTCTCCTGTGTCCTGAAGCATCTTGGGAAAGCCATCACCCTCGCTGGCCTGACAGATACCAGAGCAGACGTCACTCTGATATCAAAATCAAAATAGTCACAGGACTGGACCATCATACGCACGCTGGACCAACTGGCAGCTATTGGTGGTCACTGTGAAAGCTACCATAGCTTGCACTTTGTCACATTTGAGAGACCTCAAGGTTGTGTTGCCACCACAAAACCGTTTATAGTAGGAGCTGATATGGTTCTTTGGGGAAGGGACATTCTCTCCCAAAGGGGACTGAGAATAGAAACTGATTTTTAACAAAAGCTGTTGATGGACGTAACACATTAAAACTCATGTGGACATCTAACACATCTGTCTGGGTCAGCCAACGGCCCTTACCAGAAGAGAAACTGGCTGTATTAGAGCAGTTGGTACAGGAACCCTTAAAACAAAGGTCACCTAACTCAAACTACCAGCCCCTGGAACACTCCAGTTCTCGTAATTAAAAAGCCAAACAGTGGAAAATGGAGGTTATTGCAGGATCTCAGAAGGGTTAATTAAGTGATTCAAGAAATGGGTTTTTTACAACCAGGTTTACCTTCTGTTATGATTCCAAAGGACTGGAAGTTAATGGTTATTGATTTAAAAGACAGCTTTTTCAATATTCATTTGCATCCAGATGACGCACGGCAATTTGCCTTTTCCATCCCATCAATAAGTCAGCAGGCCTTGATGGTATATGGATAAAATGTTTACAAAATCATGGAATATTCAGGGGAGTTAGAAAGGAAGGATAGGCCTGGTAGGCCCTGGGAAAATGTTAGGCTGCACTTGTATAATCTTTTAACGACTATGATAAATGATATGATTGTTAAATGCGATGGTTGTTTGGTAATTGGATATAATTATTGTTTAATTGTAACAAGAATAGTGAGAAACGATGTTGGGGGGTTTGATGGAAATTACAAAAATCCATGCTTGGATGAAATCAATGTGTACAATAGAACAATATTAGTTTAATAATTAATATGCAAGTTATATAATGATAAGGGTATAAAAACATGTTCATCCCAAACCCATGTTGGAGTCAGATTTGGGTCTGTACCCCTGACACCCAGAGCTCTTCAATAAAAGCACCTATATAATCATCCCGTGATTATGTGTTTCTGAATGCTAACAGCCCTTTAAAAAAGATACCATTGGCTCATACTTCCTCAAGGTATGCGTAATTCTCCGAGTATATGCCAGTGGTTTGTAGCAAAAGTACTTTCCTCAGTTCATGCACAGTACCCAAATTCCCTCATCTTGCATTATACAGACAATATTTTAGTAGCAGCAAAGGACCAAGCATCAATGCAGGAGACAACAGATCAGATCATCTCAGCAGTGGAGAAAGCAGGACTCACAGCAGCGAAGGAAAAAATACAGACACTTCCTCCCTGGAAATATTTAGGATACAGAATCACAGAACAAACTGTAACTCCACAACCACTCCAACTAAGGAAAAATTCAAAAACACTGAATGAAGTGCAGCAGCTAGTAGGGACTCTGAACTGGCTTCATCCACTGCTAGGCATTTCAAACCAGGACTTAAACCCTTTGTCTGATCTATCGAAAAGAGACACAGCTTTAAACTCACCACAAGAATTCAACAAAGAAGCCCAAAATGCTTTAGATAAAGTGATGCGAGGCATCCAGTCACTCCAGGCTCATTGATATAATCCTAACTTGTCTTTTTTGTTCACAGTTTTAGAGAGTCCACAGCTTCACGGTCTAATATTCCAGTGGGATCTAAAGAAGAAGGACCACCTGATAATCTTAAGAGTAGGTTTTCCTATCTTGTCAGCTGGGTAAAACTATAACAACTTGCCCTGAAATTATATTGCAATTGATAATAAAGGCTAAATCCTGAATGTTTTCCCGTTCAGGAAAGGATTTTGCAGAAATCTTTCTGCTTGTCACATTCATCTATTTGGAATGGTTAATTCAAAATTCTGAGGTCATGCAATTTGCCTTAGAAAATTGTACAGGAAAAATTTCAGTTTGTGCAGGAAAAATTTCAATTGTCCCAAACATGAGCTACTAAATTCATCTTTAAAATTAATTCATAAGCCCTTAAGAAGTCATGCACCCCAGGATGCAATCACACATTTTACAGACGGTTCAAGGAAGTAAAAAAATCTGCGATTGCTTGGCAAAATCCAGAGACCAAAAAATGGGAATCACATATTGAGGAAGTAGACGGTTCTTCACAAATAACAGAGTTATTGGCAGTCGTACGGGTCTTTTCAAAATTCACGTTTCCTTTTAATTTAGTAACTGATTCATTCTGTGTTGCAGGTGTAGTGGAGAGAGCAGAAGGATCTCTGCTAAAAGAGGTTTCCAATGACCAACTATACAGTTACCTAAAAAAATTAATCGTCATTCTTTCTATTTGACAGGAACCTTATTTTGTAATGCACATTTGTTCGCATTCTTCACTTCCAGGTTTCTTAGCAGAAGGCAATGCCATGGCTGATTTGTTAGCCACATCAATACAGAATACACTTCTCAATGTTATCGAACAAGCCAGAATGAGCCATGCTTTCTATCATCAAAATGCACCTGCCTTAGTAAGAATGTTTAACATCTCTCAGAAGCAGGCAAAACGAATTGTTCAATCATGTCCAGATTGCCAAAAATTAACCATACCAGCAATAGCAACAGGGGTTAACCCTCAAGGTTTAAATAGCCTGCAGATATGGCAAACTGACATAACTCAATATCAGTCATTTGCATGGTTCAAGCATATACAAGTATCAACAGATACATTCTCAGGAACAATTTTCGCTTCTGCACATCAAGGAGAAAAAAAATCTCGGACATGGATATGCCTCTGAGAACACAGGGGGTTAAAAGCAGAGAACTGCCAGGGGGAAGCTCTCATGGGTTCCGTCCGTGAAAGAGGTCAGAGCTCCCCTGCCCAGCTGCGGGCTGGGTGCAGGAGGGGAAGCCATGCGGCCGGGTGAGGTAGGCTGGGCCTTGGACAGAGAGGGGAGGTGAAGGCCCCTGCAGGATGGAAGGGTGGAGGAGCACTGAGAGGCATCGGGCAGCCCCCCCACTAGAGAGAGAGAGAGCCTGTGCCTGCGCTTGTGCCACCTTGAAATTTGGTATCATGTGCTGGCAGCAGGGCCAAAGAAGAAGGAGGGCGTGCAGCAAGGGGTCAGTGAGAAGGGACCCGGCAGGGCAGCGTGGGAGCTCTGGACAGGCAGAGCCTGAGATTTTAACCCTTTTCTTGGATAATGGAAACCTTACAAATACTGATCCTCCTGGATCTGAATGAGAAGAGAAATAGAGATGAAATAGGAGGAAATGGCCAATGTGATGAAAATCCATCCAAGTGAAAGATATCAGAAGAGTTGAGAAGAATCCTAGGTGGGAGGAGATGATGAAGTGACTTTTGGCTGGGCTTCTCTTGTATAACCATGGACAGAACCATTTTTCCTGTGACACAGAGACTGCATTTGAGGGAAGGCAATGGAGACAAGAGAGTGCAGTGATGGTCCATGCGCAGTGGTGAGAGCACCGGACATGGAAGGAAGATGTCACTATGGCAAATGTTCTCTGGGCAGTGCCATGTGTGACATGGAAACACAAGAGGTTTCAACTGGTTTCAACTTTCCAGGGGAAGCCTGTGGTACAAGAGGGACTCCTCTCTTCTTGATGAACTGAGAATTGATTATCTGAAGGGTGGTGGTGGACTGAGAGTTGGTGATCTGAGGGGTGGTAACTGAATTGAGAATCCAAGGTTTTGTCTTACTGTGATGTGTTGGAATTTGGTGGGGGGAGGAGGAATGTTTTTGAAAGGTTTTCATTCTGAGTTCTGTGTGTTTCTTTTTCTCATATAGTTGTAGATTAATAAAGTTTTTTTTTCTTTATTCCTAAGTTGGAGCCTGCTTTGCTCTATTCCCAGTCACATCTCACAGCAGACACAAGGGAAAATATATTTTCATGGGGGCACTGGCATTGCACCAGTATCAAACCGTAACAACAAGCAATACAAATTAGAACCAAATTTAAAAATTATTATCATATCTACAAATTGTCAATAAGAGTGAGAATTTTTCAGATCATGTTCCTTTCTCCTCTTTCCTTTTTTAGATAGTTAGAAAAGGTGAGAGATGGCAGAGAAGTTCAGGCTTTCTCTCCAGTCCTCATGTCATATATGACCAATGCTGTCACTGGCACCAGTCTCACCAGGCACCAAATAGCACATGGACCTGAACTCGTGTGCACAGAGTGTTGCTGCGCGCCTAGACAGCAATTCTTGCACCTGGCTCCTTTGACAACCATTGTATCCTGTTGCTATCACCACAACATTCACGGAATAAGAGATAGATCCCAAGTGATATTTTTCCTCCTACAGAGCATTTTTAACAAAGAAATGCAAAGACAGCCTTCTAAAAGAGGCCCTGAAAAGCATCTAAAATCCAAGGCAATGCTTCCACTAACCCTTGATTTATATTATTTAATCCCTTTCAGCAAGAAGGATAAATTGTAACAAAGTCACGCTTCAGTTATTTTCAGGGCTAGTTGTTTAAGATTATTAGAACAGTAAGATTATAACTATACACCCTAGGAAAGTAAGCATCTGAGAGAAAGATGAGCAAGTGTTTTTCTCTAAGGCTTACCAGCTGTTCAAATGCAAAGATCAGTATTTTTTTTTCTAAATTCCAAGATAAGTGCATCTTTGGACACAGCATTTTATTGACAGAGAAAGCTTAGAAAAGACTGTACACTAAAGAGTACATAATTTGCTAACATTTACTGCTTTGCTAATCTCCATCAACTTAATGCTTCAGTATTCAAATTTTCATTTGAAGTGGCAAATTTCAAGTCCTTTTGGTTTCTCAAGCACTAGGCATCGTACTAGGCTGCGATGCCTAGGACCTACCTCCATGCTTTAGTGTGCAGTCCAGCTTGTAATTTTAGGGGATCCACAAGTACACTTGTAGAATAAAAATGCAACAGCAGAACCACAACTTCAGACTGAAACCATTAAATTTTACAAGAAGCAGTAACAGAGTGGTACATTTTCTCTAGTAGATTATGGACAAATATAGACATCCATCACTGGAATAATTACAAGAAATGTCTAAAAATTAATTACAACTGTATCCATCAGCATATTTATGCCAACATATAACCATGTGGTATCTAAGCATCTGTCTTGGTCTAGAGCAAAATTTGGGAGAGTCTCCAAAGGGGCTCTGGTAGGAAGATAAAGTCAATCGGCCCTTCCCCCACCAACCAGTCAGGGAGAAAATACTTCTTTGGAGAAAAGTGGAAAAAAGCTGTTTATTAAACAATAGAACCTAAACAATATTAAACAATAAAACCCTTTGGTGCTCTAAAAGAGATGACAAACTGAGAAAACCCCCGTCCTTGGGTTGCAGCTCAGCTCACTCAGTCTCTTATCAGTCCTTCTGGTGCTGGAATTGTCGCAGGCCAGGCCCGGCCCGGCCCGGCGGCCACAGGTGCAGCTGCCGGTGCTCCCCTGGGTGTTCAGTCCAGAGCAGGTTCCAAGAGGTCCAAAGAAAGAAAAACTACAGTCCAGGGACTCTTCTTTGCCTCAGCCAGCTAAAATTAACTAAAAGCAAAAGGAGAGCTCTCTGTCCTGCTGTCTGTCTGTCTGCAGACAACACAGTCCTGGCGCAGGAATGCGGGGGAGTACGTGTAAGTGCAGTGTCTGAGGGGAAAAAAAAACTGCGCACTTCTTCTCTCCCCCCTTTCACGCTCTGCAACAAGTCTTAAAGGTGCAAAACTTATTATTATTCAGCATAAACAAATGAGACGATGTGGGGATAAAAGCATCATATAGTCAACCCAGGACAGCATCTTACAGAATTTATGACCAGAAGAGAGCATTAGTATCATCTTGTCAGGCTTGCTGAACAATACAAGTCATAAAACTATACAATAATTTCTACAATAAGCCTGATGCAGCTGGAGTCTTTTCTTCCTATTAAAAAACTAACAGTTTAATACTGAGCAAAGAACTGTTAAAAAGATCCTTGAAAACAGGTTTTGCCTTAACTGGGAAAATGCTCACCCTACTATGTGCAAATTTCAGCAGCTTTAGCACCCAGCTGAGAGATTATCATGAATGCAGTTCAGAAAGGACAAAGTTCTGTATCTATATATGCACTTAAAGACTAAGGTTGACGAGTGAATTGAGCATAACAACTGTACTGCATAATGAACAACTTGAGAAGCTCAATATACGTTTCTTCAGAAGAAATAAGGTCCCTTCCCAAGCTTTAGCACCAAAGGTAAACAACGAAAATTTGTCTTCTCTGTGGCAGCTGAGAAGCATAAAGCAAGAACTACAGAGAAGCACGGGAGATCACAATGCCCCAGTGAAAATGGAAGATGAAACAAAAATAAGGACCTGTCAGCTGATACCAGTTTTAGTGCTGTGCTAAAGTGCCTCTAGAACTTGCCTTGCACACAAGACATCTGGAGTCTTATGAGAAAATGTATCTCATAAGAGGCATCCCAAATTGTATGAAAGAACAAAACTTACTACTGCTTTTGGCTAGGAATCCAGAATCAGAACTGGGATTTATATTTGTCACTGTGAAGTGTTACATGCCAAGGTGCAACAAAACTGAAACATACCTTTTATATGTCTGGACAGATTTTTATATTGCCAGGGAAAGCTCTACTGTACTGTAAGTAGAGAGCACACATCCCTGTTACTGTACTGTAAGCAGAGAGACTTATTGGCCTTGTAAGCACCAGTAGAAATTGTGAAACTTTCCACTAAAGATCATGCTGGATATGATTTACTAAGTTTATTAATTTAGAGATGGAAGAAACTACCTTAGTTACTGCTCTGAAAAGCAGAATCATTTGCACTTCAGGTGATGACTGCAGTGAGAAAAAGCAGGAACACCTGCATTTCATGCTTATGCAGAGGGCCTGAGCTGGATTTTCCCTCTCAAACACCCTCTTCCCAATTCCACCTCTCTCATGCAGGGCAGAATTTGTCTGAACCCAAAACAGCTGCCCTCTGTATCTTGTCCCTTCCTTTCACTGAGCATGTCAACACCTCCGGATGGTGAAGAGCATTGCAACTCCTGATTAGTGAGTTGCTTTTTCAGTGGAACGAAAAAACAGACAATATTTGGGGCTCTTCCACACAATTAGACTTCGGTGAGAGAGGGAGCTGGGATTCATAAATTCATAGATGATTTTCAACTTGCTCAGTGACTTCACCGTTTTCTGTTCAAAGTCACTATACCAAGATCATAAATTTCAGCTTCATCTGCTGCCTTTAAGGATGCCCTTTGAAGACATCCATACCTGTCTGTACCTGACAATAACTTCTGCTGCATACTAGTTGCAGCACCAATAATTATTCTCTTGAGGATGATTTCATTCTCCTCACTTGTCACAGACATCTTTTATGAAAAATCCTTAGGATTTTTTCTCCTGAGAAGCTGAGAGGCCTCAGGAACAAAATGTAAACAATTATTATCTGCTGCTGTGGAATGCAACAGGTGGATCTGTGATTGGTCTCATAGAGTTGTTTCTAATTAATGGCCAATCACAGTCAGCTGGCTTGGACTCTATCTGAGACAGAAGCTTTTGTTATCATTCTTTCTTTTTCTATTCTTAGCTAGCCTTCTGATGAAGTCCTTTCTTCTATGCTTTTAGTATAGTTTTAATATAATATATATAATAAAATAATAAATCAAGCCTTCTGAAACATGGAGTCAAATCCTCGTCTTTTCCCTCATTTTAGGACCCCTGTGAACACCATCACACTCACTGATTAATATTATAAGGAATTATTTGATCCCATTGAGAATATTCTCAACATGAGGTATTAAAGAATTACTGTTTAAATAAACAACATTTTCCAGTAATAATTAGTTTCGTCATCAGACAATGGCAAAGCACTGAAAAGCAATGGCATTTAGTGTTCTGTTCCTCTCCTTCAGGATTTTCTGGAAGTGACCTTGTAAGCCAGACTACTTCTTGTGGCGAAACTTGAATGGTACAAGATGGCAGTTTACATCTACCAGTGTGGCCACTGGCAGCTGTTATTAAAGCACACAGAATCACTGATTGAGCAAGAGCTGGCAGTTGCATACCATAAACTCCAAGGTATATTTCATGGGGACAGTTTCCCAGCTCACATTTCATTATTTGCACATGACACATGCTGAATATACACTGGATGACTGAAGCAGGCTGAGTCAATGGCATCAATTTCAGCAGAAGAGCTGATGACTTTTGTCCCCTTCAGCTACTGTGCACTTAGGAACATAAAGATGGCCCTTGTTTTTTTCACAAAGGGGAATGTATCACAAATTGTATAGATATTTAAGGTATTCTACTAAACAGGGCAGAGCAGGACTAACTGAGAAAGAAGGGAATTCAAGTCAATGAAATAGTCCTAGACAACAAAAAAATTCATTCAGGTACTGTAAATGGCATAGCAATGTCCTGCCTCACATCAGTAAAAGCAGTGATAGCAGAAAAACAAGCAAACTGACATTACTGCATTGGATGAATATTTCAGTGGCTATCTTGGGAAAAATCCACCTCCATGAAAAGATTTATTTTAAGACTATACTGCACTATACTGATAAGCTAATCTGACTCAAGTTTTGCTGCCCTGGAATAAGAGCAGGTAACACCAGCTCATGAGCTACTCCAAGCAGCAGAAGTCTGCAATTGCTGTAAACAAACCTTGGAAAAGTAGCTCTCCCCCCTTCTGTGGCTATGCCCATTTTACACCACTTCTCATCTCTAGGAGTGCCAAAACTCGAGCTAAATTAGCAGCACTTTAGCACACAACTTCAAACGGACAAACAAACGTCAAGATAAGATCATGGGGAGCTAAGTCAGCAGGA
>NW_005054488.1:237673-255055 GCF_000277835.1 Geospiza fortis | reverse complement strand
AGCAGGAAGAGGACTCAAACTGATGCCTAGAGAGGCTGATCTGAGCAGAGACTAGACAGAGTTAAGAGAATTAAGTAGGTATTTATTAAAAGGCCTTAAAATGATACATCTTGGGCAGTACAAGAGTTTGCGCAGGGCTACACCCAGGATGGACCCAAGATGGTCACAAGTTGGATGATAGTCATGAGTTATCACACTTTTATAAATTTTGGTCCATTTACACATCGGGGTTAATTGTAGAAGTTATAGCTTCAGGTTACTAAGTTCCATCCTCCTGGTTGATTTCTTCAATTCATCACTATTTATGCTTTTTGGACCTGAGGCTGTAATGGTTGTCCTTGGTTCTCAAGCTGGAAAAGGATTGTTTTGTCTAACTACCCTGCAAAGAGAACTTACTAACACTTAATATGAGGTTCAGAGTTACACACGAAAACAGTACAGGATCTGAAAACTATGAAAGCTAAAACTTAAGGCATCCAATCTTCCTTTGTTTTGCAGAAGAGGAGTTTGACTGGGACTGCACAACTGCTCCCCACCCAAATATTTATAGTAAAATAACACTTTGTTATCCTACAACTGCCACATGCTTGTTTGATTCAACCGTCTGATGCCTTCTTAGTACTGACTTATTAACAGCAATTAGCCAGGTATTTGAAAAAAATTTGCTAGTAATCGTAGTGCTGTTTCCAAACTCATTTTGCAATGCTGGAGCACTAATGTGCTGGGTCCTGCTACTTTTCCTATTAATTATTAACAGGGAAAGCTGTGAGACTGGGCACACTCTAACAAAATATGGTTGGCTGGCAATGTGGCACACATCATGTAAATATCCCTTCTCATTGCCTGAAGTGTGATGATCATCTTCCTAAGAACACCTGCCCCAATAAAAAGATAGTAATTTATTACTCTCTGGAGTGCAACAAATCAAAATTCAGATGCTATTAGAAGAACTTGCCCTGACAAAGAGTTTTACACTTCCCTTTTGATAGGTCTAGTACACCATCATCATACTGAGAGAACATTTTTTGTTGCCATTAAAAAAAACCCAGCCAAGAATTATTGTAGCTTGTGAAACAAGTAAAATCCACAGGAGCACAGAGCAACTTTGATGTAGAAAAAGAGGATTTTTGATCCTTTGGTCTACTATATAAAAAGAATTAAATATGATCTAATCCCTTCCATGACTTTTCAAAGTCTGTTTGGCTTTTTTTTTTCCCTCAAGGATTTGAGTGAATTGCTAAATTTTAAAACATGAACAAAATCTTACAAAAAGAGCGAGGCAAGAAAGCAACAGGAAGAAAAGGGAGGAAAAAAGCACGACACATTAGACCTGGCAGGTATATGATTCAATATGATTTAGACAAGATTTTCCATTGTCCCTATAGTCTTGTCTGCAATCCTTTGAGTATATGAAGTACAGACTGAAAGAAGGCCATGCTTTGGGCACTCTCGCACCAGACACCACAGGGATCATTTGACCTCATATTGCAAAACAAGCCATCTTTATCACATCAAATTTCGCTACAGCTGGAGTCTTAATTCTGGAAAAATGCAGCAGATATTCTCATTAGCCCATAATTTCAGTGCATATTTTCCTTCTCAGCCAGTAAAACCAAGAAGAGAAAAAAAAACCCCACCCCAAATCTAAAAAGTATATAAAGCATCATCTACTTCCCTAGTGCTCCATCCCCTTTTTACAAAACCATGCTGCTAACAGTAAAGACCTCTACAAAACGTAACCTGTATTTTTATCCATGGTAGCAAATGCTCTCCTGTACAATCATTAAGCCATTGCCCAAGCTGGGAGTGGAACCACTCTACATAAAGGCAAAAGCAGATAGTGTAAATGCCAGGATCAGGACAGATGGATCACCACCGAGGGTGTGGCAGTGACAGCCCTGAGCCACAACTTGCCAGAGAAAGGCAGACTCCAGCAGAGCCATTCTCCATCCCCATGTCCAATTCCCCAGCATGCCACATGCAAAGGTGTGCAGCCGACTGGGGCTGCTCCTGCACACCCTTGCTGAGGGCAGTGAGCCCTCCCAGGGTAGGCAGGACAAAGGGAAGTGCTTTGGGCCACAGAGACATAGCTCATAAGAGAGCCCAAACTCTCACCTTCTCAACACCCCTCCTGAAAAGATGGATGTGTGCAGGAGCCACTGCATGCAGGTTTTCTTGCGTCCTGAAACAAAGCTCCTCTTTGCCTCTCTGGGAAGCTGCAATCACAGACTCACACCTGCCATACCCAGCCTGTGTCAGGGTCTCTGAGTTAAAGGATCTCATAGTGCACTTTATATTCTTTCTGCTGAATTTTGGTAAAAATAAATTTGTCAAAAGTTACTGTTAAACAGACTGAATAAGAAAAAAACTAAATATAGAAAGCAAATTTAAATTCAAAATCTTTACTAGAGTGACTTAATTAATTCAGAGGGTTTATTGAGCACTCAGATCTCCAACAGGTTTTTACAGCTCAGATAGGCTTTTGTTAAACCAAATTTTCACTCCATCTAAATCAATTTTAGAGCGAGACACTACTAAGTATAAAATTTTAAGTAAATATTTCTTTAAAAACTCAGACTCTATTGAAGAAAGGTTTTCACCACAGTATATTATTTAACACTTTCATAAATTGCAATAAATGCAACTCTAGCACAAATGCCAGGTAAAAAAAAAAAAAAACATTAACAGCTATATTTGTACTGCAGTTTGAAGTGAAAATGCAACCTGCAAAATACTTCCTATATATTGACTTGTTTCCTCTCACTGAAGTTTGAGAAAAGAAAGAAAATACTGTCTCCCTGATATTCCCCCTTTTTTTCTTTACTCAGTGTATGAAAGAAAGGAAAAATCTCAGTATGTCAAGCAAACATTTTCAAAACTTGCACAGTAGAAAAAGTTTACAGGGGTCATCCTCAATTGCTTTAAGTCAATTTTTCCCTTGGTGTTTTCACTGGAAAAAAAAGCAGAGGAAGTAAAATGCAAAATACAGGGACTTGCCAAATTTAGCTGTTTGAACTGCAAGGGTTAAGTAACTACAGCTGAAAAGTGAGTAAGTGAACTCCGTGGTTCCTTTTTAAATTTCTGGAAACTCATATTGCACTATCCTTGTATATCACACAACACGGGGCTCTGGCTTACCATGTAAAACTGTTCAGTTATACAGGAAGTTCTCAGTGTCTTTGGCTACATAAAGAGCTGCTCAGTATTACCTAAGTTTCTTGAATAAATATTTGTGTTCAGGTTTCTTTTCATGCCCGCTTTGAAATGCAAAAGCTAAGCTTTTGTTCTAAGTTCACAGGACAGCTGTTGAGCAAGAGATCAGTGCTTGGTATGAGGACATAGCATTTTTGAATTATCTATGTAAAGTGAAGTTACTCCCCTGTTCACTGAGATAACTGTAGCAATCTCCAATCTGTATGAAGAACAGGAGTCTGCGTTTAGGGCTTGCTTGGAGGGGTAGGGGAGTGTCTTCAAGAACATTAATTATACATTTGTACATTTGAAAAAAAAGTCAGCAGGTGGAACATTATGAGGAGGTTGGATGAAAGAATGCCAAGATGAAATACCAGAATTTTTAAGAATTTTCCTTCTTTGGAAAATTACAGTGTCTTCCCCCTCACTTCTGAAAGAGAACAACCATTCCACACAGAAATTCAGACGTCTTCCCAGTTCTGTGTGGATGCCTTGCTAGAGCCACTCCCACTGGGCTCCCAACTGGATAGCTGGGTAAAGCTGAAACACCTTCACAGGATTACAGAGTTTTGGAATGCGGAATAAATAACTCCCATGACTAAAACAAACTGCTTTTATGAAGAGGTATGGAATATAACAAGACCAGAACAAGCAAAGACATTTTTATCATCACCTACACCAAAAATAAGCCATTATATTGCCTTTCTCTGATCATACAAAATGCAAAGGGTATGGATTACATGAGACCTTAATTCTTCTTTATCAATAGAAAACTTCAGAGACAACAGTAAAAACATTTTCAATTCATAAACTGAAGTGTTGAGTAATGCACAGAACATGAGAGGAAATTATTGTTCTCTGTTCCAAAATAAGAACCAAGAGTGGTGTAAAATTAGCAGGAACAAAATTATTTCCTGAATATAGAGTTCTACTGTGGAAATGCTTGTAGATGTACAGTGGCTCAAAAAGAACTGTAAAAATCCAGTGGGAAAGGTCCAAGACAGCACTTGAGGCTCAGAAAGGTCCTAAACCCACAGCACTGGAGTCAGAGCATGCCCCTAACAAGACAATAGCTGCCTTCCCCTTCTAGCTCTTCACAACTGCGAATGTCTGACTTGGAGAGGAAATTTTACTTTCATCCTTCAAAAACATATTTCCAAGAAGTGAGAATTTTCCTTCATAAAAAGCCACAAGAATACGTGGATCACAGCCGAACTGCTACTTAATATCATTTTGATTAAAGGTCATTGAAAAACAAGCTAAGAGCTAATGAAGGGCTCACAGCTAAATCAGTGTATTGTCCCGAAGCCTGGATTCAGGCCAGGCTCTGGGCAGACAAAGGATTACTAGATGGCCTCCTCACATCAACAGATGATAAACAAGCACCACTCTCACCCTTCCAGACCTCTCTAAACCTTCTGACACCATTAATCAAGTTAATGCCCACTCTAAAAAGTTCACAGGAGTCAGGAGTGACTTTCTAAGACAGGTGTAAGTCCATTAGACAAATATGCCCCATAGGACCATATGTTAACAAGACACTTAACTGTGTGGGCAAGTTTTACCTAACCAACCTAAGAGAAGCTGGATTCAGGTGAAAAAAAGAAGGTTCTATTAGATAGCAGAACATGGAATTCACCTCAGCAATGCATTCTGTTTTCATGACACAAATTCATTGAGAAAATGAGCTCTTGGACTTAGAGTTGAAATCAGGGTCTCACAGTAACACTTAAAACCAATATTGACAGTGCTGCTTGCACGAACTGGAAACATCCCCTTGGTGACCAACAACCTGGCTGCAGCTGTGACCTCTGGTACGAAACATTGCCAAGTACATACAGCAGAAAGCACATCTATCCAGAGCATAGTTTCCCTAGAGGTCAGTCCCAAACTGGAACAAAAGACCAGTTCCACCCTTTTCAAAAAGGCTGAAAATACATTTATCTAAAAGGACAGAAATTATGAACTAATAAAACCCAAAACGTGACAAGACAGGAATTAGTTAAAATGACAGTGAAACAACTTAAGCATAACATATGACACAAATCCCTCCCTGTTTCAGCATCCCTGTCTTTGTAGTGCAGTTTTCAGGCTCATGGTAGAAGCATCAAGTATAAGATATTGTAAAGAGAAGGCAAGATCATGAGCAGAGAGGCAAACTTGGACCACTAGCATTACGTTCTTCAAATGCTACATTCCATGAGGAACTTTAGATCTACCACAAATTTTATTTTAATGCTTATTACCATCTCATCAACCTAAGTGTGTAATTTTCCAAGTTCAACCCTATATATACAGAGAGAAAGAACTGCTATGAATTCACCTAAAAAATAATAGTTAGATTACCTTATTTTCTCTTGTAAATGCTATGGCCTAATTTAGATTATATTTTAATAAAATTTAAATTCAAAATTAAATTGAATATTTTAAAAAATCTAAAAAATTAAATTCAATAAAAAAATTAATATCCCCTTTTACAGGCTGCTCTTGGCATTGACCAGCAATTGAGCACTAAAAAACTTCTGTTTGCCTGTAGATATCCAGTTTCTTTTTCCCCTGGTTATTGCTGACTCCACATTCACTTGTGCTGACTGATAATTTGCCACTAATTGTGCACTTTGAGTATCCTCTGAGCTCAGCTGTCTCACAGAGATCAAGTTAGGGAGAAAATAATGATATGAACAAACTGAAAAAGACAGCATAACGGAAGAAAAAAACTAGCAAAATAGTCCTTACTCTCATTTTCTTTAAAGGCTGAAGGAAAATATCTGGGATTAGCAAGATGATGGGCATGAAGAAAACATGGAGAGGATAGGAAGGGAAAAAGTTCTAAAACTGATTATCTTAGTGTTCAAGTGATCTGTGTCTACGGTGATAACAGGAAACATTAATTTTACAACAATTCTAATTTTTTTGCTTCTATTTTCTTGTTATAATATTGCAAGCTTCTCAGGAAGCATCCCAATATACCCATGATTGTATAAGATACTACTTTCAGAAAGCACACAGATCTTAAAAAACACATACTTGCATATCCTCAAGTCTTGCTGGACAGATTGAGTTCAGCCACTTCCACCAGATCGACACTAGTGTGTTAATTAACACAACCCTCATTTGGGTTAAAGACTGGCTAAAGACTTCTGCCATTGGCAGAGAAGACACACACACTCTGGTTGGTTGGCTGAAGTGCTTAAATCTCACAAAAAGGGAAGCTCTGCTGGCTGTACACACAATTCACTTTTCCAACCAATAGATTTTATCCTTTCATTACCGTCCTATTCACCTGTAACCATTAAAATTTACTTTGCAACCTGTACAACTTTTCCCTCCCAGTAATTCTACGGTCTGCAGGCAAGACAGCAAAGCTGTTGATTACAAATGTCAGAATACAAGCAACATCCATTAAGAGATTTTGCTCTGCACAAATGTTTCCCAATGTCAGTCCAATCCAAGTTCCACTGGTACTATTTTGCAACCAAGTCTCTTTTACTTATTCACCTTTCAACTTTTTAGTTAAGTGCTATAAAGTGCCTTTTTGGGTTCCTGAAAGGAAGCATAAATTAGGTGCCTCTTATCCATGGAAACACTGTCTCTGTGCTACAGCGCTGCAGTTCAGAGAGCATCTATCCCTCAGAACAGGACCTATTTCTCTTTGATTCATACAATGGTGTTGCTCAGCACATGACAAAATAACCTTGCTTCTGAATACTGTTCCCCAAAAATCTGCTCTTTTGTTGTAAGACTTTCTGCTTTTTGCAGTATGTATCTAATGCATGCAGCTCCACACTGCAGACTGCTGTGTGTGGGAACACAACTGCCAAGGGCCTGCTCATGTCTCAAGAGGGATTACAGGTAGGAAAAACATAACAACAGAAAATGCAGGAGGGGGCGAGTTTTTTGGAGAAAGGAGGGAGCTGAGTTTATACTAAAAAGGATAGAATAATTCCTTTTTTTACACAGTATCTCTATCTTAGCTCTGCTTTTTGCTGGCACTGTAACAAGAAGGGAGATAAATTTCACCCTGAGATATCTGACAGCACACTAATAGAGAAAGATGCAGGACATGCTGGATTTAGATTTAGACACCAGAACTGTAATCAAAAGAAAGGACTGTTTTTGCTTCAGGCTCTGAATTAATTCCCCTTTTCTGTCACTTAAATTACTGTTATTTTTCTTAAACTGTGCATACACATGGCTATTAGCTAAAACTAAACAAATAAAGACTGGCTCCCAAGGCCACTCCTGCAAGGTGCCTGTCAATTTCATATGAAGTAATTCTGGTTGCCAATGAATCAAACAAAAAATACGTACACTGAGGACATGAAAAAAGAATGAATTACCTTAAACTTGAAAAACGAAGCAGCTGACTCTTCCTCTTCTGTGGAAGTCTGGCAAGATCGACCAGTGGTTTTAAGGTCCAGTCTGGAAACCAGAATAGACAGTGACTTTTCTTACTGGGAAGCATAAAGTCTACTCCTACAATTACTTTTCAAACGATATAGTTGTGTATACACGCACACACACACTGCATTTTACCTGGGTAGCCTTTAAAATGTTGCCACTCCATTAGTGTCAAATTTTATCAAATGACCAAAGTCTTGTGCCTCTTGGTAACAAACTTCTCTGAAGCTGGAAACATTATTATGAGGTAAAGCACATCACATCAAAATCTTACACAGTGCTAAACTGACATAATGTGATAAGATACAATGTGACATAACATCTTCATAAACTTAAACATGTAAGAAAATAAAAGATCTTTCTATCAGGTTATTGTGAATCTAATCCATATTTTATCAGTCCAATCACTAGCCAGCCACTTTGAAAGTTTATTTAATACCATCATCACCAACTGTTTAATGTCCCAATTAGAACTTCAGAAACAATGTTAACATGACACCAAGACAGAGAATGTATAGGTGTTCAGAAGCTATCCATAAGTGAACTAAAATCCTGTTTTCAGGGCTTGGCATTATTTTATCATGAACAGAATTAATATTTTGGTGATTATTGTGTGTACGAAAAGTTAAGCAGATTTCTTTTTTAAAAAAGACAGCTTTCCTCTGTGTAGAACACAATGTAATACACAAAATCAGCACAATAAGAGAATCAGCAGGGAACAAATAAAATCATCTGAGCTCACTGAACATCCACAGTAAGGCCGAGATCTGAAAGATATTACTAGAAAATGTGACCTGAATACACTTTTTGTCCAGTTAAAAATATTTTTTCTAAAATGATATTGTTTATGGTGTCTTAGCAATTTTAATCTGAACAAATGCTGGATAGCAGAAAGGCATTAGTATAACCCCTGAAAAGACAGTTGAAAAACCTCAATAAATATTTTGCGAGTTCTTACAAGCAATGCCTTTTAACAGATCTTCACTACAGAACACCTTTCTAGACTTTAGCTGTGGTCCATCAGACCTCCACTCCACCTGCCCTACCCACATTTTTTTAAGTATTTATGCTTGGTATCAAGAAAAAACTATTTTTCTATTTGCAAGCCATGGGAAGCAAGGCACTTCACCTAAAACAAGATACATACCCATTACAATACACTCACACAGCTTTTGCTTCAAATGAATGTTCTTTAAGGTAAAACCCCCAAATTATTTCCTTGTATTGTGTCCCTTTTCTGAAACCCCAAGTTCTCAGCTATATTGAACAGTGCTGCCAGAGTCTACCCAGTAGCCAGCTCAGATCCTATCAGAATTGACAGAGTGTGCAAATTCCATTGTCAGTGCACCCACCATCTAAAACTCCATAAGCCAGCAACAGCCCAGAAGGATGCTGTTTATTATTTGAGACAATAAACAAGATTGAAGAACCTTCAAATACAATAAATTTTACTAAATTAAATTGAGTGGCAGAGGTATTTTCTTGTATCTTCATGACTGTGCTCATATGCATTGTTAGTAATAGTTTTTGCTTAACTAGTGTATTTTAAAGGGCAGAATAGAGTTCAAAGAACAGCAATTCCAGTAAAACAACAGAGTTCTCCATTTCAGGCGTAGTCTTTTCCATGTTTCTTAATAAGTATGTCATAACTGCTTTAATCTCTCTCTCCAATCTACAGAGTAAATCAAATTAAAGGGAACAAATTGGTCCCAGCTCCATAAGGTTCAATTTATATATAACTTTGTTTAGAACCTGGTTACAAATTAAGTATTGTTATTTGGAGATGGAAGCTGTGTTTGAAACAAAGCAGTTAACAGGTTCTTCATTGTCATGTTCTGTTTTTTTCACTCAGATGAGCAGAGCTTGCAGAAATACAAATCTTGTTTCCTTTCAGAAACAATGAGATTCCCTGATCTTTAGCAGATATACGTAGGGAAATTTCAGGCGGGTGATGAGGGCAAGACAACATGAGATTTTAATTAAACAACTTATTCTTTAAAAATTCAGAATTAAATACTGTATAACTCTTCCTAGGAAATAAAAAAAATTGACAATTAGATTTCATAATATTATTTTAAATGACTTCTCAGTGAAAAAGTTTTGAATTAAAGTTTTCTAAGCATTAACTTAAATGTTTCCCCCAGAAAGATTTACCACCAAACAACTTCAACTGAGGGGAAAGGAAGAGTAAAATCTGTAATAAGTCATTTTTGGCTTTTGACAAAAATTCTGTGGACAGAAGAACTTTGCTCTGCCTCCAGTAAGGAGGTAGAATTGGGGGTTAAATTAAAAGAATTTGGATCCTCCCATTCCTTGACATGTGACAATTAACCTCTCAGGTTACTGCACACCACTGCGGTACTTTTTTCTCTCTAGTGACCTCTGCAATACCAGCTTTGAAATCAGCACGTGTGAGGAGTGCAGTAAAACACTGTTACTTCTTGGCATTGCGGGACTGACAGATTAGAGAACTGTTAAATAACAGTTTAGAGATTAGTTAAATAACTTTTGTGGGTTTAGTCTCACAAACACTTCTGCCAAAGGCACAACGTGATCAAGTAGGTTAGTCTGCACATTTTCATTGCATTATTCGAAATCATGCATCTTTTATTTATTAGGAATTTTGGCTGTTGTCTCCATACTCCTGGACTATTTGAAAAAGAGATAATAGAACTTGAGCAGCACCTTTCAGAAACATAGGTAATATACAGGCTTCAAGAGGTGACGGGAGAGCACCTCCTGGGAGGAAGAAGGAAATGTCTGAAAGCAAGAAAATTAAAAATTCTAGAAGATATGATCAGGTTTTCATGAGGGCAGACCCCTAGATTTGATGGGAAAAGGACTCAAAGACCAATGGTAATTTTGATGAAGGCGGCACCAATGCCTCCTTCCATTTCTCTGATGGTTCCTTCCCTTCTCACCTAAGGCATAGGATTTCTACCTTTTTCTCCAGATGAAGAGGTTCTTCTGGGATATGTCCCCATTCTTTCAGTCAGCCAGCTGTCCCTAGCACTGAACAGCCCCTATTCATGTCTCTGTGCTTCTTGGGGCAGGCTAGAATGTTCCCTTTTGCCTTCCCACTGTCAGGGGAGAGCACATGGTCAGACAGACTGCTCCTGCAATGATAGCTCAGGGACAGCTGAAGAAGCTGCACACAAATATCCCCAGACACGCGGGTCTCTTGCCTGCTCTCCCGAGAGAAATGGCTGAGCAGGAGCTGTGAGCAACCTCCTTGGCCGAGCAGCCCAAAGCCTCCGGCACAAACCAAGCTCCCTTCAGTCTGACAGCTCAGGCAGCTATTTGGCACCTAGATCCCTCGCAGTCAAGTTCCTGAGTAGGTGGAGGATGATATAAATCATTCCTGTGACATACAGAACCTGCCTGAAATGGGGTTTCGAAGAACCGAGTAGATAAGTCCTCTACTACTGGATAAACATTAATGGTGTAAGGATTGAGTTGTCCATAAAGCATGCATCCTGATGTATCAGAAAATGCCTGAACAGTAAAAAAATAGGGATTACTGGGTTATGTCATTTCCTCTGCCTTTTCAAAGAGGTAACTGTGGTAGTACCCTTCTGTTCTGAGACAATCTGTACCCATACAGCCTAACAATCCTCACCCACAATCTCCTTTGTCCCCCAAGCATGGCAGATTTGGTACAGTTTGCTGAGCACAAAGCCCACTGATACAGCAGGTCATATTCCAGTAATAACTAAGTTAACTTTTACTAGCACAAACACTGCAGGCCTGAGGCCAGCTTAAATCAGGATGGTCTGTAACCGGCAGCATGAAAAGGTTCTCAAAATTGCTCTGCATTATCAGCTCCTGCAGTCTCTTAAGAAACTGATTTTCAGGATTTACATTCAGTAAATCCATATTTAGTCTGTTACTTTGCTATGCCTTTTTATGTGTGGCAGTTGTCTATTCCATTCTTACAGACAAGGGGCACCTTGCTGACAACTGAGGCGTTGCTTGAGCAGATAATCTGAGAAGTTTGTAAGGACAATGAGCTGCATTTCCCCTGAGATTATTCTACCCAGACTATTCTACAGGCACACCTAGAAAATATTGTACCATAGTTGGGCCAGGATTGTCCAGTGAAGGCTCTGGCCTTCAAAACTTTTAAAACAAAAGTTACTAAAATTGTTTCAAAAACTCATGAGATTGCATTTGCAATTACAGCCCAGAAAAGGGAAAAAAAAAAAAGGGAAAAAACTACACCAAAAATTATTCTCTCATGCATTTCTCTTAGTTCCATGCTTTAAAAGCCCTTAAATCACAAAAGCTAAGGCATCCTTTGCCTGTTAAACCATCATCTCAGTCTACTTCACTTCTGTCCAATATCCAATATTTCTCAGTCTTGGATATCCAACTACGAATTCTCTTCAGATCGTTTCCTTTTACTTCAAAAGCTTTCAAGTAGAGAGATATAAAATAATTCCTATTTCTAATCTAGTTCCTTTCTATCTCCCAAGTAACATCATTTGTTACCAAGCACAGATTTATTTTTTCAAACAAACCAAAATGAGAAAGTTTCTATGCCAGTAAAAATGACAGTTTACCTAAAACCATGGAAGAACCCAGGGTGAAATAAGCTCAGAAAATTCAAAACAATTATTTCAAAAGTTCTTTATTTCCTGAGGTAGAAGATATGCTTGAAAGTTGTTTTCTTTCATACTGAACTGAATTATCTGTAGTTAAGAATTTCTAAGATAGAGAGTATGATACTAAATGGTATTTTGCATCACAAAGCCTTACTCTTAAACTGTGAAGTACACAAGAGATTGTTTTCTAAAAAAATACTTGATCTTACGGTCATTTTTTCCACTAAAGTCATCTAGATAAACAATTTTTTAACAAGCATAAATATTTGGAAGGTCAAGGCCCAAACTAAAAAAAATATATATATATACAAAGCATCCTTTAGAAAATTACTGCAGATATGAGAAAAATAAAATTACTTCATTTGTTGTTTTATCAAGCATGTTGACGTTTTTGCATCACGTACAGGAAATTAATCATGACAGCCTCCACATACGTGACCTCATTTCACATTTGCTTTTGATGCCAGAAATCCAACAATCCTGTTCATAGTATGTGATACTCATGTGATGCAGTGGGAGTTTTGAGCAAATAACGACAATGTGGAGAACACCCAAAGCACAATGGAGCTGACAGTAATGCAGGTATTCATTTGGAATGTAGAAGCTGTACTCCTTCTGAGATGAGGTTTTTGTTAGTGCCCCTGAACTGCCTTGTACAAGCAAACACATCCCCAAAGGAATGGACAAAAACCCAGTCTCAGAAGCACAGCTTTCACATTCACCAGTTGATCCTATAAGGATAAAGCTAATTCCCAGCAAATATCTTGTCAAAGATTGAATATATGTAGTTCTTACTTCAGTGTGGCTAGAGGAGACCATCGCTTGTATTTCTATAGGAGATTTATCTCATGAAGTTGAGAGCTCTTTCTTTACCTCCACTGGGATTCTATACAGAGTAGATGTTTTTTAAAAACAAAAAAAATACTCAGTCATCTTGGGTGTGAAAACTGATACAAAGATTGAATTTGAGGAATGGAAATCATTATTCTTCACAGAGGACATAAATGGCTCCTGACCACTGCACAAAGGTTGTGTGGGTCAGATTTGTTAACTTGTGAGATCCTGGCTCTGTACAGGAATTGCCTTTCCCATAGAGATTTCTCTGATTTTTTTACGTAAAAGTGTCTTAATTCTTTGCTATTTTTCCTCAAACTTTGATAAGCCAGAGCCTAAATCAATCCAGTTGTGATCTCACTTCTACTGTTCTCTACAAGAAAAGAGGATCAGCTGATATTTCTCACCACTGAAGGACAAAATGGCTCTTACAGGTTACACGTCACATGCACAGCCATATCCATCTGGTAGCAGCTGTCATTAAGCAGGTTACTTCTACAGATAACTGCAAAACGCCTCCAGAACCTGGTAGCCATGTTCACAACACCTCTCCAGTTCACAGGACAGGACTCAGGCTGGAAGTGCAGGGAGAATGGAGCTCTCCCCTCACCTGAAAAGACAAACAGAGCAGAATTCAGTCACATAACCAACATTTCCTGAGCAAGGGGACTAAGTCCACTTATGTACACCAGAGACAAAAACCACTTAGAAGAATCTCAACTCTGCTGTTATGCTGAAGGGAAGTAGGGGGATGGAGCTTCACAGACACACTGCAGACAGTGACCACTATTAAAGAACTTAGGTTTCTTGGTGTAGTTTTTTACTCTGCACTTCTTTGCAAACAAGGAAGACTCCACCATGTAAATGTGCTTTGCATCTCTTACCCAGACAGTCTCTGAGTCTTGGTTTGTCACTTATAAGAGGTTTTTTTACCTGTTGCATCTTAATTCATTTAGAATTTACAAAAGCTGCTCTGCTACACAAGCTTAAGAACATTGTGAAGTTCTGTTGAATTAGTGCTTGAAAGTACTATTGGCTTTAACCTAGTTTTGAATCATTCCAAAGAGCCTCAATTTAACCAAGAACCAAAGCAATTTCATGAAGTGGGTCTTACAACTCTCTAATTGTGTCTTACAGAGTGCCTAAACCAGCACATTTAGTTGCCAGATCTTCAGAGCAATCCTGAACTTGATTTTATATCCCAGGATTTCAGTGGAAGAACACAGAAAAAGATTTAGAGTTCTGTCACTGTGGGTATGCCAATATAACCCAAATCTCAGTACCTTACATGACTGCTGCAAAGCACTCACTGATCCTTGCCTATAATCAAGAAGAAACACTAGCATTTCATCATCATTTTGTAAAAAGCATAAATAGTTAATGGTTAGACTAAGCAGAGAACAATTATATCACTGTATGAGATTTTTTTATTATAGGTGGTATGTGCGGCAGTATTTCGTAAGATGTGCACAGTACAACCCAAAACCCTGAACACTGGCTTAATTTAAAAGTGTCTAGATGAAAAATTTAACTGACAAGTGCCATTCATCCCAAACAAATATCTTCTACACTGTTAAACAAATTACAAGATAATTGTAAAGAAAAATTGAATTTAGAGTGTTTTTCCTTCCCATTCCACTGAAGCACAACATCTGAATCCCACTTCTGCTCTCTCAATGACTTATGTCAATACCCCATTGATCAGGCACTCCAAGTTTGTTTGATTAGGAGAAAGTAATACATTCATTTACATTTTTTCTCCTTTGTTGCCGTTCATTTGGTCTTCAATATTCTATACAATGTGAAACTGCCAAGATACTAAAGATATTACATAACATCTAAGCCACGGAGAGGTGTACATTTGAAAGAGAGCTTTTCAGAAGCGACTTCTTTTTATGGACCAAAAAAATGGTGACAAGAAAATTGAATAGGGAAGGGAAAATATTTCAGAGGAATTTCAAATTAAGCACATGTTTTACCTTTCACCACATCAGGCCAAGTCCTCAGTGGATACAAATCACTACAGCTCCATTTCAATCAACAAAGACCATTCAGAAGTTGGCCTTTCCCTCTCTCCAAATACCACCCACAACCTGCATCCATGTGTTTGACTTTTCCAGACCCCTTATCTTCAAATTCTGCCTGAAAATTCGAGAAGTTCATTTGAATATAACTCAAACTCAGCATATTATAGTGGATTTGCTATAGCACACAGAATTTCAACCTTTTAAAGCTGCATGGCTGGGGGAAAATAAGGCAGTGGGGGGAGGAAAAGAGGGGGCAAAAAAAATTTCCTTTCACAAAAGTCAAAGAAATGAGCTCAAATTCTTAACACATAGTAAAAGTTTTCCAGGCAACCTGCTTTCAAGCAAACCAAATACACTTTCTCCTTTTCTCTGTACCAGAGGCTGAGTCCCCAGAGAGGCCCTGCAGCCCAACCCCACACACCAGCAGCTGCCATTTTCCCACACAGGAACACCAGCCCAGCCCCACACACTGGCAACCACCATTTTCCCCCACCAAAAGCTGTTGCTAAATTCCCTCTTCTCAGTCTTTTCACCTCAAACAAAGCCCTGCAGGTGTGGTGGCAGAGACTGAATGGTCCCACTGTGAGTCCCAGCTCACCCAGAGCACACCACTTGCCCTCCCTGCATTAAACAAGGTGCAAAATGGCCAGAAACTGACTGTCATAAACAAAAGCAACTCTAGAAAAGCCCGAAAACCCTGAGGGTCAGGGCCTACTTTGAATCTTCTCACTTGTGGGAGGAAAAGGGGAGGTGGCCTTGCAGAGGGTGGTAAGTCCAGATGCCTGTTAAGCTTGACAAAATCAGCCCCATGAGGCTACTCCCTCATTTTTTAGGGCTACTCCCTCATGTCTCCAGTTCACATTTTGAGAAAGTGTATGGAGCAGCCATCAGGGGCAAGTTTAAGTCAGGGGAGCGCCTCTCCTGCAGTCACACCACAGTGCAACTGGTATTGCAAGTATCATGGACCCCAAAAGTGGAGAGCAAAACCATCCCATTTATTACACCAAAGTGCAGATGGATGCACAGGTTGGCTGTTCCTTCACTCCAGCCCTCTTGGCTGGCTGAGTTGGGATATTTTGACCCAATATCAACATGCAATGGCAAAGTTTTTCAGTCACCGTCCCATCCATGGACAACAAGATTCCAAGTGATTAGCTCCTGTGTATCTGGTGATTCAAAGGAATCTACTCCACAATAATGTACTGTAAAGCATGCCTTTATTGACTAGGCCTGGAGCATGCAGGGGTTAACACCTCCATGCGTGTGTCCACCATGGTAATTTTTTAATGATTTTTTCATACCTGTGCAAATTTGTCATTATACATTTACAAGTTCATTATTATATGTTTACAAGTTTGTCATCCACCCTTGTTTTGGTCACTTATCTAAAGTCACAGTCCTAAGGGGTCTTACATGACCTGTGGTTTCCTTATCTTAGGGTTACAAACACAACACATTATTCTTAATACATTTATCACATCTATTTTGCTAATACACACCTAATTCTACTATTACACACTTTTTTACTATATTAGCTATACTTCATTTATATTTGTTTATTGATTATATTCTTATTTGCCTATTACATTCTTCTACCCTTTTGTGACAGTTCTTCCATTTGTCATTAAAATGGCAGTTAGCATGTGTCTTCCTCCTCATCACTTAGCCCATAGGGGCTAGGCCCTTGCTCTGTAGACAAGTGGTTAGCAAAACCTATGAGTTCACATTCCATTCCCTCATCACTCTGGTCCACTTGGATTTGTTCTTTCAAGAGCAGTTAGCATTAGGCATAGCATCTCCTATTCACTTATTATCATAGCCCCTTCCAGGGCTAGGCTTCTTGTCTTGCAAAAGCAGTTGTGGTCAAGCATAGCAGCCAACACGCAATTTTTATTAGTCTACACTTTTACTAAAGCACTTATGTTAAAGGAGTTCTATGTTTCATATATTAAAGGAGTCCTGTGTATCACTGGAAACGGTATGATTAGGGAATGGATGTGGCTGAATGGCTTTAGTGACAGCCAAGGACCTGAGCAAGAAGTGAAAGTGTGGGTTATGCATGGAAGGGTAAGAGCCTCATTTAAAAACATGAGAAGCAGGAGCATCCCATCTCTTTGAATATATCTTACTCAGAAAGAGAATGGCTGGAACTGCTGTGTTCTCCAGTCCTGTCAATCACACTGCTGTGTGTGCCCAGGATATGACTGATACACCCTGACACAACATATCAAAATGCCAAAAAAATTGAAACATAGTATTATTTTTTTCTCACTGAAAATGTGACCAGATTGTGTTTTTTTGAAGGGTCATAACTTTTTTTTTTT
>NW_005054488.1:225774-237663 GCF_000277835.1 Geospiza fortis | reverse complement strand
GGGGGGGGGGGTTGGGGGTGGAGGATCATTAACAGGACATCATGCCATGACCAATATGATCAAGTGAAGCCAATTTATTACAAAAAGCAAGCCATTTTTAAACTGTTCTCTATTGTTCATGCCTCAAGCTAATACATGATCAGTTAAATCCTTTTTACACAGACATTTTAATATTTCAGTTAATTTTAGTCAGTCTTCCTTTTCATGTGTCTCACTGCAGTTTTCTTGTCTGCCTTTGCATCCTGAATTGTCTACTTTTGAGTGTGTTTAACTCTCTCCTTTCGTGTCCTTCAAGGCCATGGTGACCTTACTCAGTTTCTATGAAGGTTGGATTGTGCATGTGTTGCATATGTCCATTTTCCTGCAAAAAACTCTCAAGCGGGAGGGAAGTGGGGGAGGAATTGTAACATTCAGAAGAACTTTTAAACGTATGAGCAATGGCATGAAAAAGCCATCATCTTTTCATCTGATTACCTCACACCTCCAACACAGACCATGAACAATAAAACGAATCTTGACATAATTCATACCCCTATTTATTGCTGCCACATACCACAGTACAAGCTAGTTTGTACAAGGCAAAATAACCACCTCTCGGTTGATTGACAGGGGCTTTGCCCAATCACATCTTTCCTAAGCTACAGTCATCTCACTGGTCCAGGATCTGGGGGGCTTAAAGATCAGACCAATGAAATATCTAGACCACCTCCTACTAAGCCTGGGTAGCCCAGCCCCACAGATACACCCCCAACTCAGTGGAGCTTAGCCACACCTGTGTCAGGAGACGTACCTACCCTCTGCAGCCTATGTCAGCGCCCCACTCGCAAGCCAACCTCTGTGAGGTACAGCCATGCCCTAAGTGGGCATGGTCCTGCCCCCATGGGCAGATCTGAGGACTACACCACCAAGAAGAGCTCCTACAGACGTCAAACCCAGAAGCAGGGTGTAGAAAAAGGGGGTCTACCCAGCAAAAGGCAGTAGTAAGAGGCATGCAGGGGTGTGGTGCCATGAGAGTAATAGCCATCAAGCCATCCCGAAAAGATGGCACCGGCCACATGCCACAGCTGTCTCACAGCAGCTAAGAGCAGGCCACCCTCACACCCAGCCCAGCGGGAAGCCAGCAGCTCCATACATATGGGCAGTGAAAAAACAAACTAAAAAATTTAACAGCTCCAACCAAAACAATACCAACAAAACCAGCACCAAGTTCCTACCCCTCAAACCTCAACAAAGCTTCAATGCCACCCTGCCTTCTAATACTTAAACTATACAAAAGTCCTCATATTCCACAAACTAATAAGCTAATAATATATGCTAAGAATAAAAATATAGAAAGGGTGTCACACAAGGGTTCCAAAATTGCATAACTGTTTACTAAATACGCCCTAGAAATCTCAGTATAATATTTATTATTGTTGCTTACATTTGCTAAAACCAAAATTAATAAGTCTCTGATAGCTGATTCTGTTACAGCTACTAAGAAAGTATTAAGTTTCTGTCTCAAGTATGAGCTACTGTGTATTAAAAATATCCTAGAATGTATGTTACTAAGCTTACTCATAACACTACTATCATTATTACTTACAATACTACTAGATTGACCTATACAACTCAAAGACTACTCATTTTAACATTCTAGATCTGGTAAAGCATACATAAAAACATTAATTTAGTAATGTCATAAAGAAACTTCAGTTACAAAGTCTCTCAACTGAGAATTTACCACCTGTAATCATTTCAAAAAAACTAAAATTCACCTATTAAAATCAATAACAAATTTCTAACTTCTAACAAAAAAGAAGAAAAGTATATTGCTTACATTGTTACCATAATAACTAAAAATTTTAAATACCTATATTTCTTTAATTATTTGTAAGATTTTCTTGTTAAAATTTTTTTTGCACTAAATAGTAATAAAAGCTTGTTTTTAAAATATAAATACAGAAAACCTTTCTCAACCAATTTCATGGCCCTGACCAAGCCATGAACTTGGCTGGTAAAGAAAAATATATTAATATACAATCTTTGCGAAAGCTAAACCCTTTTTCCTTTGAGATAAACGAGAAAGCCTCGTCCAGAAGAGGTTCTTTCAGCTCCTCATAGTGAAAAAGAAACCCCTCAACAACCCCCTAGGTAATAGTACATTATTAATGCTGTTTTGTTCCTATTTCTAGTTATTAATACAAAGAAAATGGGAAAAAAGGTTGGGGTGAATGTACACCCCCCCTTTAAGGTAATATCACATTCTCATGTATTTCAATCAATCATATAGCAGTACAATATTCCTAGGATGCCTAAACCCAAGGTGCATTTCAATGGATGCTCGAACATGTTGGAATACTTCATGACCTTCCTCATAGAAATCTAGGACTCTTGAAGTGACAGTACAGTTCTTTGTTTTTAGAGATAAGCTGTAACTTGTAACCTCTAAGCATTAAGTGTGCGACATGTTGGCCAAAATTCTCACCTAAGAGATCCTAGACGTGAATGCTGCAGCTCCAGTGATGCAAATTAAACCCTCGCTGTCTCCTGTCACCCCATTTTCAAATGGCCTTTGCAGATGGGTGAGAGCGAGCAGGTTGCAAATTTATGAAGACAGAACTGTGAGATGTTGCCAGGTATCACAGTACAAGCTAGTTTGTACTAGCCAAATTAACCAGCCCCTGGGCTGATTGACAGGGGCTTTGCCCAGTCATATATTTCCTAAGCTACAGTCATCTCACTGCCCAGGATCTGGGGGGCTTAAACATCAGACCAATGAAATATCTAGACCGGGTTTTTCAAATGCCCTTTATAAAGCAGGGCTTGAGAATAAGCACTCTCTGTTGCCACACGAGTATCAGAGCGAGTGGTCTCTTTGTCTCCAACTCACTCCCCTGTGCACTCACAATTTATATTTCACAAAATGAAGTAGGAAATCTGCCAGGGAACCAGGTACTAGGACAATGGGATTGTTAGGGAAGAAAATGGTCTCACATAGCCAGAAAAAAACCATCTAGGTTATCATTCAAAGCATGATAATATTTGGAGTTTTCTAGAGGGCTAATTTACCAGCACACAACCTGAGAATCTTGATTTATAAAAGCTACTTAACAAGTTACTCTTAAACACATTAACATGGTCAGTCTACAGAACATTCTGACAATGAAATAGTTTATGAAACATTTAAACATACATAGTGATTTCAAAGACCAAGAAATCAGACCTCTAGAATGAATCCTCTGCCAGTAGCTTTGTCCCTCTAGCAGGCAGCTCAGCCTCTGACATTTATAATTGTAATTTTTATGATTCTTATTTGTAAACTAGACAGACAAGCAACTTGGGACTAATACCAACATCATTAACATGAGAAAACACCACTACAAATACTCACAAATAATGATGCAGGCACATTCTTGAAGGTCCTGGTCCTCAGGTGCATTCTCCCCTAGATTAGCACCTTTAGCTCAAGATGACACCCATTCACCGCTTTGTTCTTTAGTAAGGGGACCCCCTTTGACTGCTCAAACTGCAGGCAGCTGGTGACACTCTTTGGGATAGACAGCATTTGCCAAACACTTGAGACAACCACAACATGCCCCCCAGCCACTTAATCCCACATCCCATGCATCTGCTCTACTCACAACCACTCCAGAACCAACTGCATCCCTCTGTGAGATGCACTTCCCCTCTTCCAGAGCCACTAGCACAAGTTTATAATCCCACAGAAGGTCAGGATGAGGCAGGAGAGGCTGCTGGCCACTGGATTTTCAGTTATCCCTGCAAAAGGGTGCAGACCATCTGACATCCTGCAGATGCTTTCCTTCAGTTGCTCTTCTGTGCCAGGGCTTCACCACAAGGAACAGACAGCAAATGGGCTTGTTTCAGCTTTGCAGGAATGGTTAGATACAATCTGAATATCTCAGAATATGCACTGACTTTCCTTTTACACCAGGGAGGACAGTTGAGTATGTGCCCACATGGTCCCAGCAGCAGGTAACAGATACTCCACAACAGATTTGATCCAGCTCATTTATGGTCTTTTGTGGAGGGAGGGCAGCGAACCATCCTTTTCTGCCTTAAACATCGACAAATATCACCTGTATTTATGAGTAATAAAAACTGAGGAAGCTGGCAAGTTTATAGCCAGGAATTTCTAAAGAGTCCCAGGTAACTAAATCTCTATTTCCCACTAAGTTTCAGTCAGATTTAGACACTTAACTCCCTTAGGTCTGTTTGAAAGTCCCAGTCTAAAACTAATACAACAATGAATAGCAATATAAACTGTTCAAGTAAGTTGAAATCAGTTCACCCTAAACTATCATATATCTAAAGTTTGCTGTAATAAAAATGTAGTTTAATCAAAGAGAGCATGCTTTTAGCATGGGTATTATTCCCAGTTTCCAAAATAAAGCACTGTCACTGTGGCTTAAAGCAAGTGTGTAGCGATAACAAATTACATTCTGACAATTTTTTCAGTCAGCTGGAATGCCAGACATACTCATAACTAAGTGAAAAAACACCCTTCAACTTTTTATGTCTTGTGAAATGTTCTGCTTTGTACTTGGTCCTCTTTTATAGGCATTATTCTAAAGCATAGAGTCATGGTACTGTGATGTTCTGAGGATCTGCTGTAGTGCACAGTGATTACATCTACTTTCCTCTGCTGAAATAATTAAAAAATTAATAAAGTTTATAATCTCCACCCTTTATCACCTTCTTCAGTACCAATTCACTTCTATCATGCACAGAGTCAGAATTTAAGATTGCTAAGGGAGAAATGTGAACAGAGCTCTAAAATTATCTAAATTAATATTTTTTTACATTGTTGCTCCCTTGACAAAATGCCTCAGAAGAAAATTTGATTCAATTACTTTCTTAATGGAGATATCAACAATACTCAGCATAACAGTCAAAACACCGTTTTTCTAATCTTTAGGCTTGCACTCTTCTCTTGTTCTTAAAGTTAGCACACACAATGCGAAGTCTAGTAGAAGAGACAAAAGGCAATTTTGTTAATGATGTATCAAGCAAAATAAAATATATTGTAATTTTCTAGAACTGCAGTGTATTTGGTTTTGGAATGCTGGCTATTGTGAAAAAATTGGTTTTACAGTGAATTCTAAATTACTTCTGTTTAAACAAACTTTTTACATGAAGACCCACGTTACATGAAATAAAATATTTCTGGTTTTCCATTTTAAATAGCCATGAGACATACTATAAATTCCGGTCAGGTTTGCCATTAGATGATCAAATCTTAATAAGAACATATTTTTCACACAATATAGTCCATAAAGTTATAGTGGACATAGACAGTGTTTATAAGCACTTTGCCAAGTCTTTCAAATAGCCTATGAAGTAGAAAAAAGAGGCTGTTGGATAATATTTATTTCTTATATTGACCTAATAAGGTGAAAGGTTTTAGTGTTGCAAGTACTATTCTAAAAAATCTAAAAATATTAAGATGAGATGCTTGAGACTAAAAGGATAAAGCCTTTTGAATTCCACAAATGAAAAAAGAGCAAGCTGTAATAAAATAGTTTGCACAGCCACAAGAGAGAAAAAGAAGGAATTTAAAGGACTAGATTTTCTCTTTGGCTCAATATACCCAGTTCCACTAAGGTCAATATGCCTATGCCAGTGTGAACAAGCTGAGGACAATTGGACCCTATTAGAAAAATATGTAAGAAATTGTATTTAGTCTGGTCTGGATGCTTTCTCTCTTTGTCTACTGTCAGTCAAATGTAAGATAAGGAATACATGATTATATGAGCCTTGACATTAAAATGAATATGACAATCAAAATTATGTTAAATGGAAAAAATATTTCTAGAAAATAGTGGGAGGTGATGTTCATCAATCATTTATGTAAGGCTCAGTCTGTATGCCTTAAAAGTTGAAAATAATTTCAAGTTACTTGGCTAGGAAAAGAACATGCTATTTTCACAAAGCAATTCAACTAGAGAACAGAAGCTACATTCACAAAATGTCTTGGGTGTTAAAAATAGAAGATTTCGAAGCTGTGCTTCAAAGCATCAGGTTTCTCATGGAAACTATGAGTTACAAAAATCCTTGGTGTAAGGTGAATAAGCCAGTAAAAATCCGTTCTCTAACAAAGTTGCACTTTTTCCGTGCATAGACCCCAAACCCTTCAGAAGTACACATTTGTGTTTCGGAACAGCCTACTTAGAGAATCCTATTTTTTTTTTTTAGTTTTTCTTTCTTTCACTTTTCCTTAGAGTGATCTTAAAATCTACCTTTCTATATTTCATAGAATCATAGAATGGTTTGGTTTGAAAAGGACGTTAAAGATCATACAGTTCTAATCCTACTGCCATGGCAATGGATATCTTCCACTAGACCCAGGTGACTCAAAGCCCCATCCAGCCTGGCCTTGAGCACATCCAGGGTTGAGGCATCCACAACTTCCCTGAGCAGTCTGTGCCAGAGCCTCATCATCCTCACAGTAAGGAGTTTCTTCCCAATATCTAACCTGAACCAGCCCTCTGGCACTTTAAAGCCATTCCCCTTGTCCTATCCCTGTATGTCCAAGTTCCAGACGGGGTCAGCACTGGGTAATTTCCTTTAACTGTAGGTGTCATTCTCCTTTAATGCATCAACTTTGACTTCTGTTATTATTATCCTGTACCAGAACTACTTGGTGATAAGAAATTCCAGGATTTACTTACATAACTAGTCCTGGAATTTTGCAAAATTTTCTCATAGGGAAGGCTCAGTGCTCTAGCTTTCTATTTATTTCAGTTCTTACGTTCACCCCATCAGAAAGCCATTTGGAAGCCAGGTTCTAAATTTTACAAAGCTAAAGTTAACTGAAAATAGCTTTTAGCTAGTAAACTAGTTCTTACAGTCTATCACTTTCGCAAGTCAATTTTTATCTAAAAGAAACCACCTATGGCAATCCAAAGCTTTCAGAACCAACTAAACCTTGTTTTCTACACACCTGGATTTCATAGTTCTTAGGCTGTTGTGTAAGCCCTTTCTGAAGCTTTTCTAAGGTTTAGGTGTCAGCGCAACGCCCCCTGGCTGGGATTGGGCAATAAATTACACAGACCCCATGCATTCACAGAAAGCTGATCATTACTCTGTTAAGAAACCCATTGCTTTTTTATACCCTAGTTCACTACAGGTGGACTTGATTGGTCCTTTACTTAAACACCATCACTATTGGCTAATTAAGAAACCACCCTTTGGTGAACAAATTTCTTTAACACAATCCGCATTTTCACAATGCCAGGTGCAGCAAGTTAAGATAAAAATTGCTTCTCATTCTTTTCTCTGATCTTCCCATGCACTTTTCCCTGAATGATGCCTGGGAAAGTTGTCTGTTTCTCTCTCTGGCCAGAGAGCTGCTGCCAGTTTAGGTAGTCAGCACCTTTCTTTACAGTGTAACATAGAATGTGTTTGTGCTACATCTTCCCCTCCGCTCCCAAAAAGAAAGAGATTTTGCTCTCTAGCACTGTCATTCACAGTGATGAAACCTACATGGATTGCATCTGTACACTGTTCAAGTAATTCAACAGTTCTTACAGGGAGAGGAGATGTATACACATAGTGTGAAAAGATACACCACTTCTCTATGGCAAAACCAGACTAACAATAAACCTGTAAAAATATCCTGAAACAAAAATTCTTTACAAGTCCCTTTTCCTTAGGCTCTTTACAGGTCTCTCTTTCTTCTCTGGATAACAATTTGACCTTTTTCCCTACTTTTTACTCTGCATCTGCTGTTTTTCCCTCTGAGTCTATTCTTCCCTTATTTCTACTTTGTCGCTTTCCCTTCACTTTCAGAGTGGAAGGAAGGACATTTGAGGATCATTTATTTGTGGACATATATCACATTGTGACAGATATCACAAAGAACCAGCACTTCAGCCACTCCCCAGGACTGGCTGCTGGCACCAGCACCCAGCAGATGCTGAAGATGCTGACAGCCTGTCAAACAGAGCACATGGTACTGAGGCAATGCAAGTTATGCCACTGCTGCAGAGGTCAAGAAAGTAATTCAAACTTTCTACCCTAGGTTTTATTAGATTTGTTTTTGGGTCAACTGGGAAACTGAACAAAAGTACAATGAATTAGTATCGTCTCAGATAGGAGATAAACTGTTCTTGCTCAAAATGTAATTTAAAAACTCATTGTTGCAAGTAATTTCAAAACCATTGTCACTCCAAAAAGAATTCCAAAATTCTTGCTATCCTATTCCAAGCTTGGGGTTAATTTAGTAAATTCAGCCTCCTACATTTAGAATATAAATCCCCAGCATTATCACTTTGTTTTTAGAGGGCCAGAGCTAGTAGCTTTTTGTATCTTAATTTTTCACATCTGTGTCACATTCCTATAACATCTGAAAATCTACAACACTCAGGATAAATCCACCTAATGAAGTCAATGGAGATCTGCCAGGTGCAAAACAGTGCAGAATCTGTCTCCTTGTTCTCATGATGGAGTGCTCCATCAGCCAGAGAAATTGCTGTCTAGCTTTGGCAAGATCACTTGGATGCTACTGCATATATTATATTCCCTTTAAGATGACTGCAGTTCAAGAACCTTCATGAAAGATTACTTTTTTAATTAACAAAACCACTATATAGGTAGCTATAGCATATCCTCAAAAAGAAACTTAAAATTCAGTTCAAGTGATTTCCTGAAAATAGGTTAAATAGAGGCTTTCCTGTCATTCAAATTTATATAACTTACCATGAGACCTTTCTTATAAGGAAAGAATGGCACCAGAAGGGCAAGTTTTGAGAATCTGCAGAATCAAAGAGGAGCTGACATCAGAAGGCACCCACGGAAATTGGCAAATCCAGCCACCCTGCACAAAGCAGTATGCTCAGGGCCATGGCTAAGTCAGATTTTTAAACATCCCCATGTACTTAGCAGGATGGGGCTTCAGGGTAAGCTCAGTGACTCATATTCTGAAGTATTGCTTTAAAACTTTGAAATGCTAGTGTGTCCCATAAAGATGTCTGTGACTTTTGCTAGTGACACATTACATTTACATCTTAACTGAACCTCTATCGCATCAGTTACTGATGATCTTTAGTGTAACTGTGAGCAAATAACATCCTTTATCTTAGTATAAAAGAGCAATTACATATTTTTGGAGTAGTGATTGGGTTGAGTTGTTACAGAAAACATATTGATGAAAATCTCTATTCATCCTATTAAACTCTATCTAGAGAAATAAATCTAAGCTTTTTTGAAAACAACAGTAAATATATATATTAATTATTCTCTGTAAAATAGAAGAGCTTGACTTGTAACATTTCACGAAACAACTTTCTCTGGTTAGAATCAAGAAAGTTTGAAAATTTTTCCCTTGTTCTATATATCCGTATGTTACTTCACTCTGAACAATGAGAAAGCCTCAAGTGCTTCAAACAATACTTTTCCTGGGGTTGCTACAGCCCCATAAAGCACCAAGTTTCCAGTTCCAGTGGGTTCTGATGAGTGGAGTCTGATATACTGAGTACCACTGGGGAAACCTCTGCAGATCACTGCAATGAACAGAATGAGGTGCAGAATTTAGGGTTACTATAAAAAGCTGGATGCATACCTTAACTTGAAATATGATTTCATCTGCAGACATACAGCCTGGGAATACTTTTTTTATAGAGCCACAGATAAAATCAAGCCTGATCAGTTTTGTCTGCTTCTACAGTCAGTGCTGTACTGAATGCTTTGGTTGTACGTGTAGAGCAAATAACTGCATACCTAGAGCAATCCAGATCTGACATACACCACACTGATCTGATTCACATTGCATAAATGTCTGACAAGTATCATAAATAAATTAGAACACAATTGCTTTTTCAAGTCTCCTAAAATCCATGGAATTTATTCCTGATTGAATTTGGTTCCTATAACTGAAAAGAAGGAAACAGCAGCCAGGACTTCCCAGTAGCCATTTGCAGCCTCCCAGATTGCAAACATATGTGAGATCTAATTAGGAGCCTATAAAACGTGTGGTTCATTGTGTAAATAATCTTTGGAAAACTTCGTAAAAAACCCGCAAGCACCAAGCACACTTCCTGAAAACACATCTGGCAGAAAAACATGGATTAATACTTGAAAGGTCTTAAAAATACCTGGAAAGATTAAGCATTCAGGCTTGGGACCATGACAAGTACTGCCAAAAACCAGGAGCATTTCAAATTCCCCAGTCAGAAACCCCAGAAATATCAGTACACACTGTACACCTGGCCATGCATGAAGAAATTATATTTGACAGCATCTTTTGTTAGCAATACACTTCACTAACTCTTTCAGCTTTGCCTCTGTTACACAAAGTTCTTTGAGGCATGGCCTCTCCTCACTATACTTGGGAGAAGCTTGACACAAAAACTGGGCCCTGCCTGCGGAACATCTATCTACATGATGTGGTGATGTGCTCTAATCCAATGCTGGCACTACAGAATTTATAGTGCTGAATTCATGCTCTTCATAAAGTACTTCTCATTAAATAACATCATTTCTTATAGTAGTACAATGAAATAAGACATAGTAATCGAATATCATCCTTCTAAAATTTATTATGAGGCTGATATTGGTTTATGATTAAAATTTAGCATCACTCAGTGTCTTGGCATTATTCATATTATTTTCCAATCCAGCAATCACAGAAAGATTTCACAATCCACCCAGACAGAGGATTTATAGCAGGCAGTGGAGAACATTTGTTTAAAATGTCTTTTAAAATATTTCAGATGTGGTTAGCCAACACAAAAGGCTTTAATTTCTTCTTCAACTGTTTCTTCATTCTTTCTAGATTAAGAAAACTTGATTTTAGCTTTTAGAACTCCATCTCAGTGCTCTCCCAGAATGCTTTCCTTCCAAATCACTAGTATTCCTTCAGACTGAAAAGTCAGAATTCCTATCATAATGCAGTGGAAAAAATAAACCAGTACTTTGCTTCCCCCTCTCTACAAAATGTCAGGTATCCAGTATAATATAAATTTCCAGTTCAGTGTAGTGATAATTGTTGGCATATGGTTTTTGCTATGAAATATGCTCTTCACCTTCTTGAAGTGCTTAATCATTTTGTACAAAGTGAGGCTTTTCATCTCCCTGAACTTCACAATTCCAGCTTCTTCTTGTACCAAAATATTTTTTTTTATTTAAGCATATTTTACTATCATTCTGTGAAGAAACTTCACAATGTGATCTCACAAGCACCAAGTGCTTTCTTCAAGCTGGCAGCTCTGCCATGGCTTGTACAGCTGACGATGGTGCTGTCCTCCTGTGCTGCCAGGGCAAACTGTGTGCTTGTGCCCAGTTTGCTGTCTGCCAGGACCCCCAGGTCTCATGAGCAGAACTTCTGCCCAGCGAGGCAGCCCCAGCCTGCATCACTGCTCCAGGTTCTTCCTTCCCAGCTGCGAGATGTCACATCTTTTCTTCTCCTGTGTGCCCTTATGCTCCTCACTGGAAACCTGTTGAGCCTTCACCCCTGGTGGCCTGCACCAGGTGATTCACAGAGATGCAGAGGACAGGGTCAGCAGGTGCCCCTGTGGTATCCTTGTCATTGGTCTCCAAGCAGAGCACACCCCGCTAAAAACCTGCTGAGCACGCCCATCCAGTCAGTCCTCCACCCACTCTGTAATGGCCTAACTCACACAGAGCAATACTGGGAAATACTGAGGAGAGGGTTAGAAGCCTTGCTATTGCCTTTAGAAAAGAGTCTATTTAGCAATTACTGCATTTGGAAAAAAACAGCATAGAGAGAACCTTTTATGCCTCACAGTTAGCTTCACAAAATTATTTTTTACTCCACTATTTGCAAGACTACCTTGTCTTTAGTGGGTTTGATAAACTGTAGAGCTAACTTTGGTACCAGACCAGCTCTTTACCAGAGTAACACCAGTAACTCTCACAAAATCTCTTAAG
>NW_005054488.1:223780-225726 GCF_000277835.1 Geospiza fortis | reverse complement strand
GTCTTGGGGTATCAACAGTTTATCATTGCTTTTTTCCAGGCTTGCTGACAGGATTGTGCAATGTTTTATTTGTGGAAGAATTAAAATATTCAGATGAGATTTGCTGTTGGGTGTGTGTGTGTTTCATCAAATTAAAAGTTTGGAGTAAGATGCCAGAATGCTTTTGATATGTCATGTGCAAATCAGACCAGATGACAGCTCTGATTGCTGAGCAGTCCTATGGCACTTGCCATTGTTCTGCTTGCTTGGTTTCCATATTGCCAGTGTAGTCAAACCCAATTGTTTCAATTAGCCCTTCAGAGTAAAGCCATGTCAGTGTCTTGCATAAATACAATGACCCCTACAGCAATATGCAAAATGTCTCTTTTCACATCTCACAGCTTCTGCAGCACTGTAATTAAGTCTAAGTAGACTTACAGAGTTACACTAATGGTTATGTATAAGTACACGTCCCTCATAGCTGTTTGTTCAAGGCATTCTTCATATCATTTAACTTGCTTCAATTATGCAGATTGTATTTTGCCTACTGATGTTTTTGCATAGTAATTTTATAAAAATAAACGTGACCTACAGGATTTTCAATAATAGTAACTAAAGATCTAAAGAGATTTGACATACAACTTCATTTCTTTGCACTACTTTTTAAATTCAACTGCTATTACAGTTACTCCCCACACTTAAATAAATTGTCATTTAATTATACCAGAGTAGACACATAAGAGAGTGAGGAAATAGATGAAGTTCAAATAAACTTTTCTGTAATACAATTTGATATAACTAATCCAAAAGTTTTGAAAATAAAAGTTTTAGGATGGTCTTTATACAAAAAAAAATTCATTTATTAGATTAAAGCATATTTCTTGCCTTAGTCACACAAACTGTCTTTTACAGACAATAGATTTACCAAATTGCCTGTCTTTGCTCTTCAAAAACTCTGCTTGTACAACATAAAATTGTTAGATGCAAGAAATGTTTCGTTGAAACTTGACAGGCTAGCTCAAAGGTATGTGTCTTGTTTGTTTTTGCTCACTTGAAACAGTACATTTTTCCCCATTTGAAAATTCATCCAGCATTCATCTGTTAGATGTAAACAAGCCCTGAAAATAAAACAAGCATTGCCCAAAAACAACATCCAGATCTACAAATGTAAATTCTCATCTTCAGCCCCACTTCAGTGTTAGGAGTATTTAATTTCCTTTAGGCCTGGATTCAGAAACCATCTAAACCAGTGAAAGCAAGTCCAATAAATGTTATCAACTTGTTGCTTAAGGTACTCCTGGATTTAGGACTTTCTGAGGATGCAAAACACATAACCCTTCTGTTGGCTGAGAGAAAGCAACATCTCACTATGCCCCAAGGTGTTTACAGTGAGGAAGGAGTTCAGTTATACATTTTGATGTGTAAGACCCAACATGTGTGAGCAGCATGTGATTTTCAAGAAGCTCAGGCTATATCTGGAAGCAGTATGTCACTTAGGAGGGCTTGATCAAAACATTAATGATTACATAGATCCACACCAACATTCAGGAGCTCAACACCTACAGAGATTCCAGACAAAAGGAGACAGAAGATGGACTACAGACTGCTGGATGGTGGCACTGCAGGGGAGGTTCCCAGAGGCAGTACATGGACAAAGGACTTCCTCTGGGGGAAAACCACACAGACATATGTGGCACATCTGAACGAACACCTTCTTGTGTGGAAGTGCAGCATCACAATTAGCATGACAGCTGAGAGAGAGAGGGGAAAAAGGCTGGCCAGTGCTCTGAGGCAGATCCATCTACACCTCCTCCATAGGATACCCTCCCAAAAAGACTGAAGGGCTTTTAAATACAAAATAATCCTGAGACTGAAATTCCAGAGGGAACAGAGGGAGACGTGACACCTAGACTTCCTGGACATTGCCTTGGTCCCTTAGGGCCCACAGTCTCCACTCACTAGAAACA
>NW_005054488.1:210641-223731 GCF_000277835.1 Geospiza fortis | reverse complement strand
CTAAAATAGGGGACGTTAAAATGAACTGAAATTAAGACACTTAAGATGTTAAGATGTGTGAAGAAATTGAAACAAATTGATAGTAAAATGAAATAAAAGGTAACAGAGGAGAGGAAAAAAACCCACAAGAGTTGAACTAGAAGAAAATTAACTGTGACTTGTTTTTTAAGTATTCAGGTTGGTGTGTGTATACTTCGGAGGTAAACATTTATGCTCTTGAAGTATACAGAGGCTTGTCGCCTTATAGCATTGTGATGTACTTACAGGAACATTAAGAAACATCATTTTGCTAAACTTACTTGAAAACTACTTGAATGTACAACTCTGGATGACAGTTATGTAATGTCCCCTGGATTACATATGGCCAGCAGTTTTCAAAGTATGCAAATAAATAAGCTTTTCCTTTTAATTCAATCCCATGTGCCAATCATCTATGAAATGTTCTGTACCTTAAGGGGAAGCGACACTAAAATCTACCACCCTTCATGTGTTCTGCTTTGTTTTGGTTTGTTTACTGCCTTTGCTTTTTGCCTTACAGATGTTATTGCTCATTTTGCACTCTTTTTAATATATGGCATGTGACTGCGCTGCAGTGAATAGAAGTAAGAAGCTGTCAGTGTGGTAGGCTTGCTTAGAGGTTGCTCTTTCTCTCTGCTGTAATTGTATGTGAGATGTACAGAACCACAAGGAAACTACAGAAAAGCCTCCTTAGTGATGAAGCAAGTCCCTCCGTGCCATTATTACATTTCTTGTGCTCCTGTGAGGCTCTATTGTACTGGGTACGGTGCAAATACAGAACAAAAGTCTATTCCTGCTACAGAGGTGATATGGTGTAAATTATGAAATTAGCTTCAAATCACAGATCCTGCAAGAGCACAGTAAATAATTTATCAGGTGTGGGAGAAAGCTGAAAAGCCTGCCTTGCTAGTCAGCATCAGCTACATGTCAGGCAAAGTCCACGATTTTAATGTAAACCCCAGGCCAGAGGCTGACTGTAAATTCTGCTGCAGGCTTATCTGGGTGACCAACAAATCTCTCCAGGCAGCAAGACAGGCAATAATCAATGGGAAAGCTGAATTAGCTGCCCTTGTGCAGCTCTAATGACTGAGACACCCCAAATACACGCACATGTCTGTCTTTCTCCACTAACACAGAGTTGGTAGCATAGACTCCATCCTTCTCATCTTATGAAATTCATATTACTATAGACATAGTCCGCTGGAACTGACCTCAGGGAGCTCATGTCAGACATACTCTGGCCAAAAGGTAGGATCACTAATTCCTGAAGCAATTTCTGGCTCAGAAAAGACAACAAGCAACAACCCCAAAATCCTGCTTGGGCATTTACTCATTCCAGTCATTAGCAAGTTTTCCTGCCTTCTAATCCCATATCTCACCTGCTAAACCTGTTTTACTATATCCCAGTAGCAGAAGAGTTGTAGAAGATAGACTTTCTCTTTGCAGCTATCACACAGAGAGTTAAAACTAATTTCATGTCTCCCCTCCATTTCCTCCTTCTCTAGCTAAAGTCCCGTTCCTCAACTCTGTCCCCACAGGTCACATTTTTGATACCCTTGGTAGCTCTTGCTGCTGTCATTCTCACTGGGACACTTGCCTTTTTCTTAATGACAGGATATTGTTGAGTCTCATTCAGTTGAGCCATTTAACACCTTCAGATCAATGAAATAACAGCTATTTGTGTTATTAATTATTTTGATTTAAGGACTGAAACTTGTTTGAGTGTTTCCTATTGCAGCACATCCCATCTCTTTCACCTATTTTGCAAGTTCTCAGTTTTTCTTCACACACTTCCTCCATTCCTTTGTTATGTGTTGCACTTCATGTCACAGTCCTGTTCAGGGAGTGATCAATGTTCATCCTTCTGTGCTAGCACTCAAATCCATTACTACAGGTCTTTAGTTCACACTTACCAGAGAGAGTCTGGAGTCTACAAAAAGCATCAGAGCCCAGCAGCAATGTCCCATCCCTGCTCTCCTCTCAGGCTCTCCTAGTGATCTGGAGCAGCAGCCCCAGCGAAGCTGTCCTATCCAATGCAACAGGAATGCTACAGACAGAGATTTATAATGAGTCTAACACCATGAAAAGAGATTTACAATACAAATTGGGGTAGAGACTTCAGTGTCTCTAAAGCAACAGTCTGTAATTCTGAAGAGGTCTGAAGGGTGAGGTCTCAACATCATTAAAAACTTGTCTTTGACAGGAAAGTCAGGGATAGACATGACTAACTAGAGAATGTTGAACCAGAATAGGCACAAAAGAGTCCTGCAGACTGGCCTGACTCCCTTGATATTCAATTATTATGTAGACTTCTGTGTCTTTCTAAGTGTATCTTTTAAACATAAGAAACCAGTTTAAATAACAAAAATATTAGCACAGTTACTGCTGCTCTTTATGGTGTAATAGTCACTTTGTGACTTATGAAAATTAAGTTTTTTAGGAGTTCTACAGGGCTGGGAAGATGAAAAGGTCAAGTTGCATTGCTCTGAACTTGCTCCTTTTAATGCTTTACTGTTGAAATACCATGACTTCTGGTAAGGACCTAGTCCTATGTAAAACCCACAAAGCTAAGAACACTTGATCATTCCTTCAGAATTAATTAACTTCCCAGAAACCAACTAATGCATTTTAGAAATAGCTGCAGGCAAATGTTAATAACAGATTAATCTATTATGTCTTTGAGAAAATTTTACACGAAATGAAGATAGGTTCAACTTCCCTTTGAGTTCCAAATGTGCGTAAGATAACTACACATTAACTTTTATGATGAGACATATATTAACATGGAAACAACTTTTGCCCAGAGCAAAAAGATAATACCTTATTGTTAAGCTATTTAACGCCAGCAGAAAGATAACGTTTCAGTAACAAAGGAAATAATAATTAAAATAACTGTCTCTTTAGGTAAGATTTTCAGAGAATACTCAAACTTGCTTCTTTCTCTGAGACCTGCTTTGATCTCAGAAGTTTAGAGGATAGTCCTTTGCATGCAAAACAGATCACTTTTTATTCGTTTATAGCAATGAGAGAGTCCTGTTCTCATTAAATTAATTTATGACACACTTCATTTCCGTGGATGGAGAAAGAGGTCACTTAGAAGGATGACAGCTTGTGCGTAAGGTGAAAATGAGGAGTAACAACTGCTAACCCCAGCTCTGATAAAGATACCCATTCTTGCCCATCAAGAAAAAATACTCTCCCCTAACCTGCCAAGTATAGGTATGGTGCAAAATGCACAAGGTTTGTGTGATGACATACTGTGAAACCTGTTTCACGCACTAAGAGTTCTTTCCACAACACTGGGGCACTGAAACCCCCCCACTACCAGTTCTTGGATCATAACTAAAACAATAAAGCTTTGGCTCTTTATGAAATACCTGAAGCTTCAGCACATGTCACTGAGAGACTGAGTGTGGGAGATGGTGATAAAGTTGTCAAGTAAAATGGCTGCTTTTGCATTATGACTATTTTATATGTGTGTATATGAGACTATGTATTATGAACACCAGCACTGCACCCTAAGGTTTAGCAATCATATTTCTCATTATTCTTGTCTCTTTAGAAGGCTCATCCCACTACAGAAAAATGAACATTTGCATTGTCTCAGCCAGAAATAAGATCTCACAAACACCACGATGATGCAGATGTATGGGATGCTGACATAATCATGCAAAAAAAAAAAAGGTTAAAATTATTTATTCATCAGAAGCAACAAACACAACCTTCTTGATTAGTGCAAGGCTGTGAATGCAACTCTCATGCTACTGCTTGCATTTGGTAGTTTCTATTCTGTGATTAAATGTTTACATGGTGTTCAGTGTTAAGCTCTAGATAACACATTATTCTTAGTGGTATGACAATATTCCCTGTTGACATCTTTTAGCTGTCTACGCTTCTTGCAGCAGACTTGGCACACATTTCTTGAATATCTAATGTTTGCTCACTCATTCTGAGTCCACATTCTAAGTACAATGTTAAAAATTTAGTTGGGTGAGATCTGTAGATCCCATTTCTGTGGCATACTTGCTAAGTCTTCCTGAAGAGCCCTACATTATTAATTTCAGATTAATTTTATCCTCTGGCTGTACACATTTAATGGAAATCCCTGTAGAAATACCTCAAGCAAAATGCTGTATTACAGTACTTTTCAGGCACGTTTATCTAAACTGACAACAATCAAAAGAAAGCTATTGAAATTTATGCCTTTGTCAGTGAAGCACTAAAACATCTTTTAAAAAAATAAAAGAGGAAAGAAGAGTCAAATGTGCATATTGTATTTCTGTCATACAGCTCCTGCTGCAGTGAATGCAGCCAATTAGATTTGCTGCTTACCTAAAGCAGGATTGATCATAACAAACCACCTACTTTTGCATTTATTTTTTAAGTATTTCCCCAGCATCCAATATCCAAGTACAATAGAACTTATACCACATTAAAAGCAAAAGCTGTTTTGACCTTTCTAGTGCCTCTGGGTTCTTTTCCCCTCTCTACCAAGACAGCTTTACATCAGAGAAACACAGGCTGTCTGGGCAGCTGCTTACACATTCCGTGGACACGTCACTGGCTCACAGACTTTCTTTAGATAGATGATGATTATCCTTTTCTTCAAAGAAAAATAAAGCAGCCCAAGAAACTGTCACCCTGTCATCTGCCCTGCAAAAAAAAAAAACAGTGAATGTGCAGGGCACTGCCATCAAAGACTGGGGTCCATGTGAATACCTGGTGTAAACAGAAATGAGTGCTACTTTGATAAATTACAGCCAAAGACTGGGCTTCCAACCCTTTATTCATAAAAGCTGACAATTTTTTCAGGTTATCTGTTTGACAGGAAAATAATATCTGCCATCTGCTAACATGCTACTTACATCAATCTGGTGGTCAGACGTAATGGCAAAGAAGGGGAAGAGGAAACTGCTGTGCCTGAGGGCACTTGCTTAATGCTGTGTGCTAAAACGCAGTACACAAAGGACAAAGCGACCAAGACAGAAGCTATCCAAGACTAACTCTCTCTCCACATGGAGAAGTGGGCCCAAATCTTCACTGTGATAGCAGGATACTGCAGAAGGAGAGATATCACTGATGGGCGACAGAAAAACAGTCAGAAGACTGGCAGCGTCAATAGAAACACAATGTTTTTTTACTTTAGAGACATATAAAACAGTACAGTCACCCTGGGGTCTACATGGTCCCTGTGAAACAAAGAGCAAAAGAAGATGGGCATCATCATCCCCTCAACTAGGCCCATGTTCCTACACAGGAAAGGGTGTGTGTTTTAAAAAAGAACAGGGATTCTTCAGAGATAGAACAAAATATTGGAATATTCTCAGCAGAGAAGACACAGACACCACATACATATTCTCCAAGAACATCCAGTTTCCTCAGATATATCAGCAATGAGATAATACACTGAGAACAGCTCCCTTTGGCAGGTATAATACTAATCAGACAATCCTCTAAGTTAAATAATTAAAGGGAAAAAGCTGAGGAAAATGTATACTTAACAGTGATTGTCCAGCAGTAGATGATAAGGTAGCCAACATTTTAATTTTATACTAGAGATTGCACACCTTTCAGCTCAAGGAGCTATAAAGTGTGGCAGGAGTCCATTTGCAGAGCAATAAAATCATGTATTTCATGAACAACTTTGGCTGAAAGGATTTTCTTCTAGATTCCTTGCATTCAGATGGAGAAGAAATTGGCACCTATCAGTTTTTCATAGGCAGGTAAAAGGCTACTCTGGTAATGCTGGATTCTAAAAAGGGAAACAGAAGCAATTTGTGAGTGACTACAGTAAAAGGGAAATAGTAAATATCTGATATAGTCCTGTCTTTCCTCTGTCCTCCAAATAAGTGTTCACTGGACCCAGTTTGTCTTGGTATGCCCTGAGACATCTCCAAGGGAACCTGTTTTGAACAAGGTAGCAATTCTAGGAAAGTAAAACATTTCAGTTACAATTGCCACAAAGAATGTGGATGACAGGCAAAAACCAAGTTAAAAAAGAAATAAATATGTCACTACATGCAAGTAGCCTTACTAGGTAAAGAGAAATAAAAACAGTGAATGGGGCAATTTTGCTTTTGTAAGGCACTGAAAAATTCCACTGGTTACAAAAAAATACAAGATAATCTCAGAGATTCTACCATTTATGAATGAGGGAACTGGCTTAAGTATTTCCTCTTGACATTGTAATACTGCTAAGAAATAATATACTAACAGACCTGATTTCATAACACTAAATAAAATTACAAAGTTTCAACATTCAGAAAGCTCATTTATAGAAATCAACAGATTTAGTTCTCAGTCCATTTTCTGTTAGTTGTTCCCCAGCTGATATGAAGTTTGTATTCCACAAGTCAAGAGACAGTAGAGAAAACCTGTGGTTCTTGTTCACACAAATCAACAAGCTCTGAGCTCTATCCTGCTATTCCCAAGTATGTAAATTAAACAACAACCACAGGATCTACAGATTCTCTTCACAAGTCTGATGCCCACACAATTTTTGAATTTCTGCCACTTTCATGTAACATATGAAAATTACAGAAGAACAGCTTGAAGAACAGAAATACAAAGTAGGTGCTAAGAATTTCTATTTATGAAATATTTCAAGATGTTTTCCACCTTAAACCAGGATTAGCATTCAGGGCAGAGAAAGTGCGATGGACTTGGAAATTTGACCTGCTTCTTCTCCAGCTTTCTAAATAACTGGAAGACTCTGCTCGGGAGCCTGAGACCACTGCCATATGGACAGTAATGACAGCCTGTTCAGTGTCATCCTCTTACGGTATTCTGAAACACATGCAGTTTTTTATAACAAACTATTATCTGATCATGATCAGTTAGATAATATACATGCCTCATCATTGACAGAGAAATCAGTATCTTTTATATATTAGTTTGCTTCTCTTTTGAATATTGTAAGGTTAAATATTTAAGTATAACTCTGTGGCTACTATTCTTTTCTGACAGTGAAATATGAAGGGGTTTATTTTCCTCCATACGGATGCAGATTTCATGGGTAGTAAATCTCATGCTTTTCTTTGCCAGAAAATTGTTGTGATCTGAATATGTTTTAAGAAAAATCACCAAGCTAGCAAGTGATTAGAAGGAAAACATCATGTATTGGCAGCAAACAAACGAAAAACAAATATATAGATGGATAGAAAAGCAGCTTAAAGAAGAATTCTAATACCATTCTAAATTAAATAATTTAAAAAAGGAGATGCCTAGGGGGGAAAAAAGTGAAATGCAATCTGTTCTGGCCTCTTGCCCCCACTCATAATTCAATTTACTGCCTTGAAGTTACTATGACTTAGTGAGGTACAAACAAAAGGAGCATGAATCTCTGAGCATGTGCCTCAGGAAGAACTCAGTGGCTGAGACAGTATGGACAGGAGCTGCTGCAGTCCTCTATGTACACTGCATCCCAGCACTGCCTAAAGCATTCGTGAACCCATCATAACTTACGGGTCAGGGTGGCTCATGGCTGCAGTGCATTGCCAGAGCTTTAGAAGGGAAACAGAGTGTATTTTGGAAAAAGTGTCCCTCTGTGCAACATGCAAAGGTGAGAAGACCACAGTGATATAACACAAGAGTCCCCACAGGACTTTGAAGAAAAAAAAAAACAAAAAGAAAGCAAAGTGAGAGAAGTCATGTCAGTAGAAGCTTGGGGGTTGAGTTAGAACAAGAAAGTGACTTGTAGGTTGTTGTGGTGTGATGTCATGGTTTGCCTCGGATACCCCAGGTTCCTCCCTGATAATTCCCTGCCAGGTGTGTCAATCATCCCTCCTTTCTCCCACCCCGACTGCTGCTGGGCACTGTCTATCAACCCAGAAATTCCAGAGAAGCATTGAGTGATTGGGCAGATTCAAAAGATGCTCTCCATCCCTGGGGGCCATTGGCCCATCCAGGTGTCTCTTTCACCTGAGACCTGCCCGTTCTGTACCTGATTGGTGGTCCTTGGTTCCCCCTCTCTCCCCCTCTGCCCGGGTTAAAAGGGCAAGCACACCATGCGGTTGGGAGTTCTGCTGGAGCTATTGCTACATTCAGGGGCCTGTGGGCCAGAAATAAAGCTCTGGATCCAAACCGTCCAACAAAACCATCTCCTTTCCTTCACCACCACCTTAAAGCTTCTCTGCCAAGGTAAACCTGAGCTCCTGCATGTCTGGACTTGCCTCCAAGCACCCAGCTGCAGCATCCAGCCAGCCAAAGGTGTCTCTGAGGTCAAACCACCACAGCTGCCACCTTTTGGTCAAGCAGCAAGGGCCAGAGAAGCACAGGCACGTCCCATCCAGCTATATTGGTAGTTATTCCAATAGTAGGTCCTAATGATGAAATCTGGCTTGTAGTCTTCCTTTAGACCACCTGCCATGCCAGACAAGTTCACATCACCAACAGAACCTGAGTTGCAATAAGCTTCTTTTCCCAGAAACTATGCCACTGCTCCAGATCCTACTGGGTCTTTAGGGGCACTGGAAGCTGCAAGAACCAATTTGAGATCCTGGACTGTACTGCTTGGAGTGCACAGTGTGGACACGTGAGTACAAGATAGATAGACCTAGCTTTGAAGCTGACCCTGCTTTGATCTTTGATAGTCAGACCAGATGATGTCACTTCCAATATAAATTATTCTATGACTTTATCTGCTGTATTTTTCTGGGTCGCTTCATTGTCTCCTCACACTCACTGTACATGATTGTATGCTTCTAATGCCTTTTATCACTTCATCTTTGCAATCCTATTCTTTATTATCCTATAAAAATAGAAATAGCTATAGCCACCACATCTCACTAGCTCCTCTTGTTTTCCCGCCTTTCTCACTGACCTCACAGCCACTGACATACCCTGTCCTGCAATCTCTGGCAGGACACACGCTGTGTCAAACAGGAAAGGTTTTGGACAAAAGAGCTGAGATCATGCTGATAAACAAAATGTTTTCTGAGTCATAAACACTTCCTTGCTTCCATTTGTCTCCCTGATAGAATGCAAAACAGCCAATCTGAATCACATTTCTTCTAAACCCTTTTTACAAGGAACAGTTTAAATTCATCTTTGAAGGGAGTTTTTTTGTAAAAGTTCATGATAATTTTAGAGTGTTGGAACTCTTTTCAAAGACAGTTTTTTGCACAGACATACCAGTTTCTACAATTTGTTGTGTTACTTGTACAAAGTAGTTACTATGCTCAGAAGTGATCGGAGAGGGAGGAGATCCTATTTGAAGTCTCTGCTCTGTCAGACCATACTGCAAAGGTCAGCCTCAAAAGCTGAGGCACCAGTCCAGCTGCCAGATAGCAAAATTCATCCTGGAGTCCATTTTTGAAAAAAACTAGACATTTTCCTTTTTGAACCTGTGGGGTGTGTATGTGGACACACATTTGGGACTGCATGTGTACACTCCAACTCGTAATTGTGAAGGACACAAGTCAGATCTGTTACACAACCAGCAGTTTCACTCCGCTTCAAAACTATACCTCTCAGCCACACCATCACATACATCAAGTATGTATCCCAACTGGAATGTTAATAACCATGAAGCTTGGTCTAGCTTATAATCAGCGGAGCACAATCAAATTTAGCCTGATTGCAAAAATTAGAAAGGGGCACTTATAGAGATGATTTTCCAGGAATCTGCATCTGTAACTACCAAACTTGAGCTACCTTCTTCTATCATCTTCCAGAAACAATTATTCTAGAAAATGCTATCAAAGTATCAGTCAATTGAGAAGCCTACTCAGAGGCTGAGAATGAAGCAAGATTAAAGTAAGCTGAAGGCACTTATTAAAGGACTTCTTTAACAGCTGGAAATTCATTTATTAAAGCATATGTCTGTGGATGACTAGCAGAAGCTCTTATGGAATGACTACTGACTCTCTCCTGTGGAAGAGCTGTAGCAGTTTGGAGCTCCTTAGCAGGTTCAGGAGGACACCAAATGGGTATTCCTGGCTGAAAGGCTCAGCCTTCAAAGGGAAAAGCCTCCTGAGAGGCTTTCCCAGGACTGCATTTCCACAGCTCGCTCATAACCCTCTGCACTGACAGAAATCCCTCCAGGTATATATGAAACATTCAGTCACACACTGCAAAATACATCCAGCTCAGAAAGAACATTTCCATCTTCCTTTTACCACAAGTGACCCCAAACATAATCTAGAGGGAAAATATCCTTTTATTTTCAGTTGACTAGCTAATTTTATTGTGGCATTCAACTATTTGGTCCCTATTGATTGAATACTTCCCTGAAGAGAGGTTAGCTTAAGCACTGGCTTTCCTAATTCAAGAAACATGGAGTAGGGTGAGATGGTAAACTGGAATTTCCATTCTAAAGGAACAGTTCTCATTATAAAAAGGTTTTTTAATAGTAATGATATAAACATAAAATTTCATGCTGAACAGAAATACCTTAACAATCTTCACTGCTGCCCAGAGAGACAAGAGGAATTGTAAGAGCCCAGGCAAGGAAGGAACCAGAAAGCAAATCTGCCAGATTGGGATTTGCCTATTTATCTCTGGACTGCAGAAAGCATAAAACACCCCCCAGGACACCAAAAACTTACAGCTGCTCATGGAAGTCCCAAGCAGACTGCTTACCTTCCAGGCTGCCACTGGACAAGAACCTGCTTAGGTAAACCTGCTTCTTACCTGTGCTCAGTCAAAGGTGTCAACAGCATTCACACGATTCAGTTTAGTCAGATCACCATTTTCTAATTTGGATGGAAAACTCCTAACCACAGCTTCTTACCTGCTTGGAATTATTAGTCTGCAGCTCATGAAGCAGCAGTGTCACAATTAGATAATTTGTAAAAATCTTTTGCAAAGAAGGAGCACGCCCTTTTCTTACTAGAATGTAATTCCTAAGAATCCAGTTTCATTATCTCAGGCCAGATACATATAAGGGGAAGTGTGAACTGCCCTAAACTTGACTTTTCAAATTACTTTTTAGTCAATTTTCTTTCCAATATTCTAGCAATGAGCTTATTTAAATGGAGTAGCTTATTACACTGCCTAGGACAGAAAAAACATTAAGATGATATAAAGGTGAAATATAAGATGATAATACACCCTAAGTAAGCTGCTGCTATTCATTTAAAGTAGGTGTTGTTTTACTTCTTTAATTAATTAAAAAAAATATTACTTTTACAGCACTAAGTTTTCACTGCAAGTCAAAATGATGGCATGCTAGAACAGGAGTGTGTTTACTAATCAGAGCTAAGGCTAAAATCTACCATTCTCACAGGCAAAACAGCTTGTACACCCAAGAAGCAATGTTTCCCAGTGGAAACAAGCATACCAATTTGGGCTGAAACTGGTTTTTAAACTATATATGGGAAATAGCATGTGAAAAACACTTAAATAGCCAGGAGGGCCACAGGATTAAAAGAAATTATTTCAAGAATATTTTAATAGGCCTATTTCACCCACCCACAAAACATATTTCTATTTCTGCCTCAAATAACAGTGATAATTTCATGCCACTTTGGAAACAAAAAGTTACAGCAGTTTTCACTTTCCCAGAAACAAACACTAATGTTGGTACCAGAAAGTGATGGGCTCAGAAAGGACTGTTGCTTGGGTGATGCCATTTTAAAAACATTTCATTCACTTTTACGTTGCAGAGCTGCAATTGAAGCTTATATTCCTGATTTTATTTTCCACAGACATGAACAAATACCTTCCTGGAAAATTAATGGACACTTGTCACAGTGTGTATTTTAAAATGTTAAATCAAGAAAGGTCTAGGCTGTTTGGCCATGACACGAGCCAGGTGTGAACTTAGACCTGTTTGTCTCCAGTTGGGTGGAGTCCAGGAGACAAGTCATTGAGATACAACTATGGAAGTTGCTTTCCTCCAAGTTGTTCTAATGCTGACTTCTACAAAAATGCATTAAAATCGGGATGTTTCACAATGGCTGAAAGGTGCTGTGCTTGTCTACTGCTCACTAATCACCTGTTTGAATGCCTAAGGTAGAGCCATGGGTACTTACCTGCATCCATCCCTGTGAACATCACTACTTAAGTGGTGGCCCATGTGGATCAATAGAAACCCCTGTTCTTAGTCACTTGTCAGAAGGATAAAAGAAAAACAGTGGGTGACAACTCTCCCTATAAAAAGAAATAGCTTATTCTATGTAATACAAGCATCTAAGTACTATTTAAACCACTGAGCAGGAGAAGATGATGTCTGGGAGGTATAACTTCTGCATTAAGTTTTATTATTGCAACTTTTGTCTATCTATAAAGAACCTTTTGGCTTATTTATTTTTCCCCAATTCTTTACTCTCGACACCCAATGGAACATTTATCTACATTTCTAATAGCCAAATCAGCTACATATTATTATCTCCAGCTTGCAGGTCTGAACTGCTCTGTTTTAGTTGCAACTTGAATGGAAGGGATGGTGGCAAACAACGAGATAGTGCTATTTCTGTGTGAATGATACTACTTGATTAGCTAACAGGCAGCATTCACTGACCATTTATTTGGCAGTGGAGACTTCCAGCCCTTATTCAGCACTATGGTCTGACAAGCATATGATTGATAGCGCCTCACAAAGAGCTGTTTTGAGCTTTGTTGCAGACAAGGAACCGTGCAACAAGTTGTCTGCTGATTCTAGACAATGCAAAACTTGAAAGAGAAAAGTAAACATGGTTGTCAGCACAAACGCCATATTAAAAGAGTTTCCTGCTTTTCAACCCTCCTCCCCCTGCCCCCCAGCATTTTATCCCTGTGAGTTTATTCTTTAAGCTTCGACAATCTAGCCTCAGTGTGGCAAAGAAGTTGTAATTCAGTACATATTAAACAGTAACACGTTCTCAGCCATAGTTTTATCTTCTTCATTATCACTTTCATTTCCATAGTTATTTCCTCAATATATGATTATTATTCCAATGGAAATAAAAGTTTAAGTATTTTATTTTATAAGAGCAGCGAAGGACTTTGGGTGGGTCTAGTTTGGAGAAGAGGAGGCTGAGGGGCAACCTCATTGTTCTCTGCAGCTCCCTGAGGAGAGCATGGGAAGAGGAAAGTGCTAAGATCTTCTCTCTGGCATGCATGAGATACATGGGAATGGATGAAAGTTGTG
>NW_005054488.1:188068-210621 GCF_000277835.1 Geospiza fortis | reverse complement strand
CTTCTTTGAGAAGCTGCCAATGCCCCAAGCCTGGCAGTGTTAGAGAATCATTAGGACAAGCCCTTAACAAGATGCTTTATTGTTGGGTCAGCGCTGAAGTGCTCATAATATTTTATCAGATGTCCCAAAAATAACCAGAAGAGTAGCACCTCTTGCAAACAGGGTTTTTTTATCAGTCATCTGTTGATCTAGTATAAAAAAAATCCATTTTTCCACTGACATTTTGAAATTATACTAATGAGATAATCTACCAACATGAAACTGATTTAAAAGAATTATTTTGTCGAGGTAGCAGATCCTCTTCAACTCATGTTCATTGTGCAGATCACTGCCAACTGTTTTTCTGAAGCATTAGTTACTTTTTGGAAAATGCCTTATTAAAAGAAAACAAACCTTTCCCTGGAGGTAGGCGATAGAGTAGGGGAAACATGTTAGAAATCAAACTTTGCATGGGAAAAACACCAGGTCCAAAAAGGACCCTTTTTGTGGAAAACAGGTTGTTCATCTTTCCCCTTAAGACTTGCTCAGTGTGGGAAGAAAATGTGCTCTGTAAGATGTGCTAAAAAGGTTTAACAAATATCCAAACCCAGACTAAGATGGTTACCATTAGCCTTAGACTGGGAAATAACACCTCTACTTACCCTTCTCTAGATTCCCTAGAGCAAATACTGAGAAAACTGAGACTTACACTAGTCCTCCAAACTGAGCTAGGGAAAAAATACTGAGCATATTTTAAAGCAAATACTGCAAATTGATTGATTTGTATATGCAAATATCTCTAACTCAGTACCTGAAGCTATAGCAGGATATATCCAGTTCCAACAGCCACCATCTGTTCCCCTGTAAAAGATAACTCTATATGCAGAGTATGCAAGATGGCAAACACAGTAGCAGTGAAAGTCAGTGGCTTATGGACTAATTCATGCTGTAGCAACTTTCTTTTGCCCTCACATATGCCATAAAGCACCTCTGCATAATGAATACACAGAAAAAACTATGAGTGCACAAATAACCTGGGGGGTCATAACTACTGTAATAGCAAACTACATTTTCCTTGATTAGGCCATTATTTTTATTTTTTGACTAAACTGTTTCTTCACCATCTGTTTTGAATGATCCTCACAGGTGACTGGTTTACTGATACCTCTTGCATTTTGTAATAGTTGTTATTCTAAAAGGTTTTATCTCATTTTTTTTTAAGTAGGTGATAGTGGTTATCCTCAGAAAAGGAAGACTATAATCTCCATCAGACATGCTAGCAATGGTTTCATAACAAAAAGTAAAAACCAGGCTATAGGTAATGTTTGACATCAATATTAACTTAGATAAAAAAGAAACTTCCAACATGCTTATAATTGGTGATGCACTGAGACCCAGGTAAGCAATGGGCAGGGCTCAGAGAGGATTTTTATTTATAATAATCTGCTAAGTAAGTCCACGAAGCAATAGGGAGATGCAATCTAATGAACACATATATTTTGTGACTCCTTGTGAGACCAGCTGGCTTGTCAGCACTCATTGTCAATGGCAGGCCATGTGTATCCCAGAGCAGCATACACATGGGGCACTCACACCTGAGTCATTCCAGACCTGGGAGATTCAGGGAAAAGAAACTTTCAAAATTGGAAGCAAAACTCACCTCATTTGATTACACCACCTGACTAAATAGTGAAGTTCCTTGCTATCAGAATGTGCTTAGTGCCAGTGAAGAGGAGGTACCATCTCTTGTGACACAAAACCTGTCAGCTTCCCTGCACTGGGAGTAGGAGCTGCAGGGTCTGTGGCCCTGCCATGGATGCAAGGGAATCATGCACTTGTATCAAGGACCATACTTTCCTACTTTGGAGGAACAAAAGAACATCACACACAGAAAACCACAAAACTCACAAACCCACATCAAATCTTTTCCTTACACTTAAAAATTCCAGGAAATCTTTGCTAAAAGATTAGGGAAGAGCGGTCAGTTTATATGCAGAATTCAACCAAAAGAAGACATCCACCTATGAACTTATGAAACATTTCAGCTGACCAATTCAGCAGCAGCTACTGAAACTCCCCCCTATCCAAAAAAACAGGGTCCAGGGAAAGTTCTGAAAAGTACTCAGCTTGCCACTCACCAGAGAAAAAGAAGCAATGATTCTGGGTAGCTTTGAGAACCTACAGTAAGCTAAATACAGAAAATAACAGGCTTCATCCTAGAAGTTTGGAGATGAAAAGGAATAAATTTGGTTATTCGTCACCTTGACAGAATGTCCTAGATTGTAAGGCAATGTCCATTCTATTGCCATCTGTTAGAGGTGCGGCAGTTATCTTCTGTTAACTGGGCAGTTTTCCTTTTCTTTTCCATAAACCAATCCTCCCTCCATCTTCTGTGAATGGGCCATTGATTCTCACTGCATCACTGATAAAATTACATCATCCCATTGTGAGATGCTCCGCCCAGAGGGAGGAGCCAAACATTCCTAACTGAATATAATCTGAGATTTCAGGACAGCAGAGCAACTTCACTGGATTTCCCAGAGGAGCAGCTGCCTCTTCCACTGGACTGTCAGAGGAAGACTGCACCTTTCTACAGGATCCCTGCTCCAGCAGAACCGCACCTGACACTCCAGGAGGGCTGCAGCCACAATTCCAATCGCACTGCTACCAACACCCTGACCAACACGCTGTCAGGTTGTGTTCTGACTCTGTCACTCTTGTTTTGATTTACTGCATTGGTTGGTTTTTTTTGTTTGTTTTTTATTTTAGTTTTCTTCCCCAGTAAAGAACTGTTAGTCCTGCTCCCATATTTTTGCCTGAGAGTCCCTAAATTTCAAATTTATAGTAACTCAGAGGGAGGGGATTTACATTTTCCATTTCAGGGGAGGCTCCTGCCTTCCTTAGCAGACACCTGTCTTTCCAAACCGAGACACAGAACAACATTTCTATTCCTCATATATCCCCATATATTTTGCAGTATTTTATCTAGTCTTTTTTTTTTTTTAATCCTGGAGATTGGTACTTCCATGCCTTTCAATAATTCCCTCAGCATATTTCATTGCACATGCCAGGTGATGTTCAGCTTAAGCGTACACTTCTTCATCTCAGCCATCTTCTGCTACAGCTCATGGTAAAAAACCATTTATTCCAGCTCTGTGCCACTAACATTGGGGATGTTTGTGCAGGGGGTGGATTATGGAATCTTGAAGACCTTGTTAATTGTGTGACAAGTATCACAGAATCACAGAATAATGAGGTTGGAAGAGACCTTTAAGATCATCAAGTCCAAGCTATGTACTAACATCTCAACTAGACTATAGCACCAAGTGCCATGTCCAGTCTTTTTTTGAACACATCCAGAGATGGTGATCCTACCACCTCCCTGGAAAGAGCATTCCAGTACTTTATTATTCTTTCTGTGAAAAATTCCTTCCTGATATCCAACCTATACCTTTCCTGACATAGCTTGAGACTGTGTCCTCTGTACCAGTACCCAGCTTTTTAGGGGGACCTGCTCTTCCATAGAGTGTGCAGCATCCTGAGGGAAACTCTCAACCTTCTATAGCCATCTAGTGACTTCTTGTTATAGAAAGCAATATGCTGAGAAAACCTGAGGAGGAAAATCTGCCAAAGCTTTCTCCTAAATTTCCTGCCCTGCATGCTAAGCAGTTTTTTTTTTCCTTCTTCTTCTTCTTTTTTGTTTTTTTAATAGTAACAGAAGGCTTATGTACTTGCTATTCTATAGTAGTCAGCACTGCCCTGGTGGACACAGTTCCATGAAGGTTACAAGACAGTAGTTTAAGTACAGGAGCAGAATAAAGTGAAACACATCATGCATGATCTGACAATATAAGCAGCTGCTTGCTTATACCAAGATCTGGGCTTTTTTAAAGTCAATAAATCATATATTCATTTTGAGGTTTTGTTATGTTTTTTCTTGATTGAAAATTAAATATTAACAAAAAGCAAACAAAACTGTTCATTTATGCATAGCCCTGTGAAAAGCTTTTAACACTATTAAGTCCTACCCTACAAACACTGCCTTACATGATTCCTGCTACTGCTTTCCTCTAAGTCAAGGACAAACAGCATGATTTGACTTGAGTAGCCATCCTCACCTGACTTGAACTATAAATACATAGATCCACTCGAGTTCTATGATAAAATTAGGTAAATTAATCTTAACATAATTTAATAACTTAAGCTTAACCCTGTATTTAGCGTTTTGCTTCCTGAAGCCCTACAAGTTTCAAAAGCCCTTGGCAAGACTGCCAGAGCAAAACAACAGGGAGCTACCTTCTACTCTAGCTAAACCCCATGTGTCATTGATAGGAATGGAGGCAGTTCAAAATCAACAAACTTTCCAGGCAGGCAAAGTCTTATAAACCCATATAATTTGAGCCAATACTCACTTGATCCTATTGCATTTTGCTGAAATGGGAGTTTTGTGGCAGTGCTTTATGCTCTCATTTTCACTTTCATCCTATTGCCTCTCACTAGATAGGTACAGAAAGAGCTAGTCCTGGGTAGCCTTCACAGTCGAGCTGATTCTCAGCACTAAGTGCCACCTTGTTACATATATGAGACCTCACAGAGCCTCAGTGCTGAAGGCCAGGAAGTAGATAAAATCAGTGTGTAAGATTCCTGCTCTATCAGTATTGATTTTCTCTGATCTATTTCTGTTTGGAATTCAAGCCAAGAGAGGAGCACGAATACATGCTTTTCTTATAGTTCTGCTAAGTTGCTGCCATGTATTACACCACTAAACATGCTGAACTCTCAGGTGCAGCTGCATTTAAAGATTGCAGAAAATTGACCCACTAATAAGAATCTTGCCATGACCTGGTGTCCTCTGCAGAGGTGAGGAATCTGTCTGACATTTTTCACTGCCTTTAAAAGCTCGCCACTATTTATTCTTTACTTTTCCGCAAAAGACGTTTTTTTAATCTCTTGCCAAGCACACAGGCAAATACTTTGCACATCCAAGTGACAGTCAAGAACTAGATCCCACTGCTTACTCATTTTATACATCACTTGCATTATTTACTTAGCCTGACAGAACAGCCTTTCTAGCTCCCAAGTGAAGGTAGCAGGAGAGGATTCTGCTAATGAAGGCTTTAATCCAGTCCTGAAGCAAAGCAGAACCTACCAAAGAAGCATTACCTCCTGGTAGTAGTGAACTATGGTGTAGAAAACCCTGAGTTAGTGTGACATGAGCCAGGGAGTTCCATCAAGCCAAGTGCAGCACCATCAGCTCAGCATGAGTGTATGAATGCAAGAGGACAACCCTGAATCCTTTCTGGCTCCCCATTTGTCCACTTGCAGTAGGCAAATACAAGAGTCAGGGAGTTCAGGGTGTGAGCCTTGGCCAGACTGAGGCCAGGTGGTGCAGCAGCATCAGTGCAGCCTGTTGTGGTTAGAGAGGGGACACCTTCTCCAGCTTCCCTTCTGCACAGCAGCTCTCCACCAGCAGACACCATTGGGCCAGCAGACACTATCACTCGTGGCCAGGGCAGCTGCTGCACTTTCAGGTTAGCAAAGCAAAACCAAGCTAGTTTCTGCTATGCCCCATGAATCAAATGAAGATGATCACTACCTATGCATTTGCCTAGAGTTCAAAGCTGGAGTAAAAGATGCAGCTATTCTTTTCTAGATGGAAAACTGTAACTCTCTATTATCTTAATATGCTTGACACATGTTTCAGTTCTCTGGCCCCTAAGGGACACAGAAATTGCATACAACAACACCAAAAAAAGCCAAGCAAATGTATGTCATGATGACTTGAAGTTGCCCGTCGCCTAAAGCAATCTGACATAATTAGCCATCTCACAAGCAAAACCTTTATGTTTTATTCTTTTACCAATTTAAAATAAAAGCTGTATGTTATCATGGGTAGCTTTTCATTTTAATACACTTTGATGTTTGCAAGCTTTGAAATACCATGCTCAAATTTATATGCAAATTTGTATTTCCAATTACATACTCATTAGTTCTTCTGGAACTTCTTCCTAATATTCACAAAATGTTTATAGCTTCTGTTATTTTCCTGAATTGCTTTAGAATGAAACCTGGTATATAAAAGTCAAATTAAGAAATCCATTGACACTCAGGAACTTTCTTAAACATCACATTTAATTTCTAAGGATGTCATAATTTGTCACCTCAAAAAAGTTCCAAGTGTCCATGCAGATCCTATTTGATAGCACATCAAAAATTTCAGGCAAATAGTTTTGTTCCTATAGCACTGTCAGCCTCCAGAGATGCCCACCTCCCTTACCTATTCTCTGAAAACCCAGTTACCTTTATCACTGTCTTTAAGAAGGTTTTGGTGCATATGAAATATTAGTTAATATCCTTAAAAGGAATTAAATTTGGATTATTGTCTAGATTTCAGTGGAAGAAAACAAATTTACAGCAATCATGCATGTGATTAATTTTTTCTTTAGTTATCCACCTCCATTAAAAACATGGACAACATTGTAAATTCAACTGCAGCAAAAGCCACACTTAAAAATAAATGCACAAACCCCTCTTCTAGAAAGTTCAACTTTTGGATGAAACCTGAAGCTCATTAGTGCATAAAATGCCTAACATGTAGTATGAGAGGAAAGAAGAGCAGGAAAGGAGCATTAGGTCATCTACTAGCTGTCACCACCCTGCCCAGGAGTGATGGCATGGAAATGCTCCCAGACAGATGCCGGTCTAACCTGTTCACACAGATATTCCCTCTTGGAGACTTTACAATTCCCCCAACCTATCTGTCACTAACAGATTTTTCCTAATCTCTACTTATAAACATTACTTCTCTACACGATATGTCAGAGCCTGAAAGCGCTAAACATAACAGAGGAAATCCCCAACTGATAATGTGGCACTGTCCTGATTAAGAGGAAAAAATTTGGGAAGCAGCCACTATAAATAATGAACAATTAATACTGAAACTGAGCTGTACCTGTGTACGCAGGAGAAACTGGGCAATACAAGCTCAAGAGGCACCACTTTCCCTGATTCTGCATTGAAAATGAGTACGGGGCTCCATAAAATGCTGACTTTCTCAGCTTTTCTTTCCCTTTCTACATTTTGGATAAAACTTGCAGCCATTAAAACAACAAAGAAACAACAAAGATTGAGGCCAACTCCATCAAAATAAAAGCTGGCCAAGTTTCATATCTTCTACACATTTTTGATGTCACAGGAGCAAACATAACAAAGGTTCATACGTCACTATTCATGTTTGCAGGCTTGAGTGCAAAACAAGCTTTTTAGTATTAATAAACCTACAATAATATATTATGGGAGTTTTAATGACTTTAAATTAATGCAGATCTTCTTAATTAAACTTTTTTCATTAAGAAGCAAATCTGTGCATGAACCAGAACAATTTATTCAAGCATGCCAGTAGCCTACTATTGGATTCAAGCGACCCCTGTGGCAGGGAGAAATTATGAGGAGGACTCTATTGATATCAGAAGGCTAATTAATTACTTTATTATACTATATTACAGTACATCTAAACTGAATCTGCACACGCACTCAACTGACCAGAATCTTGTGACTGCTGATCGACAGTCTGCACATGCCCTTGGCCCTGACAGGCCAAGGAAACAAAACTTGGGGTAAACAATCTCCATATTGCATTCTACTTTGGCGCAAACACAGGCACAGCAAATGAGATAGGAATTGTTTTTTCTTTCTCTAAGGTTCATTGCTGCGATTCCCAGAAAACATCCTTGGGAAGTTGTGCCTTGCTTTTCTCTGTGAAGACAAATGCGGCCACAGCCTAGAAGTTGGGTATTACAGAAACACCAGCAATGCAGCTCTGCATCTTGCTCCAACGGGGCTGGATCTCACCACAATAATCACAGTTCAGAGAGCAGGAGTAACTCAGACAGTATTTGTAGCATTCTCTTGCAGTTTGACATTTGAAATGTAACAGGCTCAGGAGAAATCTAAGAGTTAATTTTGCAGTATTTAAAAATAAAATACTGGAATTTCTTCCTCTGCTTTACAGCAGCATCTTAAGGTAAGTAATTACCTAGAAGAGTGGGAACACAGTGACATTCCATAGGACTACTTTCTCAAGTCATAACCAGAAATATTTAGCAGTGGTAGATCTAAAAAGGAAACTATAAAACTATTTTGAAGTCTTTCTGGATTTTTCTTCAACTTTAGGGTTGTTTCATCCCTGCTCCATATTGCTTTAGGGCTGGGAGATGAGGTAGCTTACTGGACTACGTCTCAGTAGCTGGAGTCAACTCTCAAGAGAGCAGTTTGGACAGGCAGAGGAAGCATGCTCTGAATTCACTGTAAATACAGACAAATGCCTGCACAGCAAAAACATTACCAGAGCTGGTTCAAAGATGCCCACTTCTCCTGGTTCTGAAGCATAGGCTAGGAGATGGCCCTCCCACAGTCAGTGCTACTGGACTCCTACGTTTATTTCAGCCACAATTCTACACCAAATAAAGATCATTAAAACAGGAAATATATATAACTTGTCTTACCAAAGATGTTTTGGTATTTGAAGGCATAATCAAAGTAATTTTCAAGTCTGATTAACATCCATGCAAGCCTTCTACCGCAGTTATAAAGCCAATTATTTTATTAGAAGATATATGCTTGCTAGTAATAATAGTCTGGTATTTTATTGGATGAAAAAATATAAGCCAAATGATCACGCAGATTACAGTTTGTGCCAACAGCATTTTATATTGCAACTTCCTCAAAATTAGGCCTTGGAAATGAAAAGGTCATTTAACAAGTCAGCAGAGCATTCTGGAGTTTGGAGTGCTTCCACACATTCTGGGCAAGCAAGCAGTTTTGGACAAAGTCCTCCAAGCCTTTCTGCACCTCAAGACTTGAAGTCCTGCTTTTGAAAATCCAGTCAGGTTCTCATCTACAATTTCATGTACCAAATCATATTCAGGCTAAATGAAAGGAGAGCTCAGTATCAAAGCCACGTTTTAAGCTGTTTACTAGATCATCTAATAGATCTGGTAAATAGCTTAAAATAAATAGCTTCATCTAATAGAGATGATCTAGTAAATAGCTTAAAAAATAATCTCGGTGAAGAAGAAACTTTTGTAGGTGTTTGATTTAACTAACACAGGATACATAGACACCGAAAGGGCAGAGAAATGGCAGGTATTATGTAAAGTCGGAAGAAAGAGGAGACCCTTTAGTAAATTTTCATTAAAAAAGAAAGACTTACGGACCAATGTCAATACACAACACCAACAAAGAATTGGTGTGCTTCTGTAATAATGACGGTGCTAATTGTTCAACTGTACAGCAAGCAACAAATGCTAAATTTTAATTCTAATTCACTGGTCATCCTTAGTGATTTTCATAAATTTGGAAATCTTAGAATTATGTACAGGTGCAACAGCACTCTTTTTCGAAAGAAGATAATTTACAAATAACTCATTTTTAGGATAAATGGAGTATGTTAGATGTCTACCATCTCAGGGGGCAAATCTGACAGGCTGCCAAGCACTTTAAGTACATCCCATGAATGATGAATAACCTGTCCACAGTTATCAAGGAAGTGGGAACAATACACCTCAAGAAATTAGGTTAGAGGTCTCTTGGTTAGTAGCACAATTCTGAGAGCAAAAGGAACAGCCACTCCTGTCAGGGTATGCCCCCTGTGATCACCAAGAATTTCATCAGGGATCCTTTTGGAGAGGAAGCGAGTGGGTTATTTGTGAAAAACAGGGTTTTAAACTATTTGCTCTGGCTTCATTCTCATTATAAAAGCACAAGTTTTATGGGTTGGTGCTTACAGAGAAGATTTTTCTGATTATATCCAAGTCTCTTGCTTGAAGAGACAATCCCAGCTCTCACAGACTCTCCTCATCTGATCAATGCTCCAATCTATTAATCATCTTTGTACCAATTGCTGGATTCTTTGTAGGACAGCGATGAGTCTCTTGTATTGGGGAGCTCAGTAGGACGCAGCACTGCAGATTGGAGCTCACCAAGGCTGAGCAGAGGGGAAGGATCCCCTTCCTCAGCCTGGTGGCTGCTGTCTTCCCAATGCAGCCCAGGAGTCTGTTTGGCCTCTTTGTTGTAAGGGCCCATTGCTGGCTCATGGTCATCACGGTGTCCATCATGACCCACAGGTCCTTTTCCGCAAACCCATTTGCCAAACCTTTTGCCTTTGCTGAACTTCAGAAGGCTTGTGTCAGGCAAAACTGTACCCCGTTCTACTCAAATAGGTAACTGAGGAGCAAAACACTAAGGTCACACTTGTGGCGGAGATGGCACACCAGAATTCACTGGCATCTCTTAGGTCAGAAAGAAACAGAGGAAATAAATTACCACTTCAAAGCAGCAGCCACCTGGGATTAGAACTGTGGGTGCCAACAGGGCACCTATCTTTCTGATATGTCTTGACTTCACATAATCCAGCAGTGTCTGATTTTCTTATCTTGGATTGTTTTGCTAACTTCATGCATATTCTGCTAAATGAAGAAAATTCATCTATTCACCACTGATTAATGCAGAGAAAATCCAATGTCTTATTCCTGCAGTACTATCCAACATGTATATGGTTCAGATGAGAATATGTTTTGACAGTGCAGTATGTATAAATATTGATATTTCTTCCCTACTCAAAAGAAATTGGTCAGTAAAGTTAAAATAGCACCTGGTTTTATAATCTGTTCCATAGGACAGTATTACTCAGAATTCTGTTACACTCTTTAGTTCTAAACACACCCAGGGCATCCAAAATAGTGGGCCAAGTCCAGGAGAAGGGAATACTCAACCAAGACATAAGTGGTATCACCCACCAATAATTCCAAACACCTTTGTTGCTCTCTAATGTTCCTGTTCTCACTCATGCATATGTGTTATATCACCATAACCTTCTCAAAGATTGATTTATCTATCCTACACAACGTCGCTTTCTTGTCATGATCTTGGAAGATAATCTGCTACTAACCTTGTCTGAAAAGTTATGGTGTCATTCACCCACTGAGTTGCAATTTTTTACACTAAAATAACGAGTAGGGAGGTACATCCTTCCTGCTGCAGATAGGAGTATAAGGATACACTTATTCACAAAACAATTCTAACAAAGGAATAATACTGCCAAATCTCCATGAAAACATCAACTCCAAGGTCAAAAATACTCTGAAAGTTTTCTAACAATGTCTCTTCTCCTAAGTGCCTTTAACTTGTTCACAGTGAGTTGAGACTTCTTCCCAAACTCAGTGAGCTCTCCCAGATGAATCTCAAAACTCCTCCTCTGAGGAGGGTTTCCTTTGGCTTTTGGTATCAGAGAAACGTCATGATGATAGAATGAGTAAGTGAGTCCTACAGCAATGAGCTATTTGCCTATGCCTGATTGGTCTTCTCTCTCAGTTCCATTAAGGGCATTTGTCCATTTTTGTAAATTATCTGCCAGAGTACAACCTCTCCCAGATCTCAGTTCCATTAAGGGCATTTCTCCTTTTTTTAAATTATCTGCCAGACTACAGCCTCTCCTGGATCTCAGCAGACATCCACAGCCAGTCCTGCTTTCTATAGCACTGATTTATGAAGCCCTTATTGGGATAGACTTAATCTATCACAGGAATTGTTTTTTCCTCTCAGAATCCAGTACAGCAGATGTGATAAAGCACCTGTATAATAGGCTTTCTCCACTGCTGCTGCCGGAGGATGTGGTTTACCACACTATGTGTGAATTATGGCTTACATTTGGAGCTTAAGTAAGCCTGGGCAGGGAGAATGAATTACAAAAGTGAATTGTGGAGATGACAAACACATGGAATACAGTGGCTCAAACTCTTCCTAAAAAGAAATTAATTGCTTTTTGACAGCAAAAGCAGAAGATAAAACTTGTGGTAGACTGTCCAAAGCAAGTAACCCAGTACAGTTAAACACTGAGGCAAAAAGCAAGTGCCTCTTCGTAAAGACTGGCTTGTAATTATTATTTCCTTTCCTACCTTGTCAGGTAGGTCTGAGAATAGTTGCTTCTGGGCTTGTCCAGCTGCAATCATGCAATCATTTAGTTAGTCTCCAGGCCAGTTTGCCCTTAAGACACTGTCAAAAGTTGCTTATGTGAAAATTCAAGGACAAAATTTGGTCCTGCATTAGACATGACATTGTTTGGCCAAAGACTAAATGTGTGCCACTTGAAATATTTTCAGGTCCTCCCAAAATATTTTAATATTACAAGACTCAGCAGCAAATTATTTTTTTTCAACATTCAATTGCCTACATAAATTTAACATCAATAAATGGTTTACACATTGTTCCCATCAATTTGCCTTCATGCTGTACTCTTGGTAAACAGAGTTCTTTATTCAGGAAGAAGTGTCCCTTTGTCTTGTGTGAAAAGACAGACACAAGAAAAGTTAATTTGTTGATAGTTCATTAGGTTGACTCACCTGAAATACTTGATCATTGACATACAACCTACTTATCTATTAAGTGCTGCTTCTAGTACAGAACAGGAGTTACAGAGCAATCTTTCAACAGTAACAAATATAATTGGCTTATCATGTTTTCAGTTTCAAAATTTATAAATAAGGTGGCATGCATGACAGGTTAATCTGCAAATCTGCCTCCAAAGAACTCTTGAAAAGATGCAAAATACATTTGAGAATGCCTCTTCTCCCTATCAAGAGAGAACCATAGAGTTCTGGAGTTAAAGCAGCATTACTTGGTGTTTGAGAGCTTTCAGTCATCCATAAAGAAATGAAAATCAAGATCTAACAGTTTGAAATGTGTCTGAGTGAGGAATGGGAAACAAACTGCTGCCAATTCGTCTGAAATGACACATCACTATGAATCAATTCCAGACTTTGTGGGGAGAGAAGGAAGTTTTGCATTTACTACCTTCCTCCTACACCTTTGGCCTTGTATCAATTCAGGCAATAGTAACAACTTCCATTCACTGAGAAGAATACCACAGATGTCAGCTTCTTCCGGTAATTCATCATCCATTCAATTCAACTCTTATGGAATGAGATCCAGCAGTTTCGAAACCAAATATAGCCTGGAAAAGGCACCTTTTGCTATTGTATGCTATGTATGCATCTCTCTCTGTAATGATTTCACTGAAAACTTAAGATTCTGCAGAAGATTTCCTATTTACTACAACCCTCTCATGAAGCTTACATAAGTTGATACAAAACTATGTAATCTTTTCTGTGTGGTCCAAAGCACATGAAAATGTGGTAAGAGCAGTAAGGACATATTAAAATAGGGCTCGTTGGTTGGAGACAGAAATGACACACACTTACCAAGTGGTCCTCAACAGGAGAGCCAAGAGTTTATTATAGCAGCCCCTTTTATAGGGGCTTCAAATGTCTTGTGCTTATACATTATTGGTTGAGGTCTCAACACTGCTCAATCCCTGGCCAATGATACATCTGTATTTAGGGCTGAATGAGATTGGCTGAGGGTCTCTGGGTAGGTTTGAATCCAACCTATCTTTGTTTACCCAGGGATTTGTTTACTTCTAGGCTGGTTGAGTTTAGGGGCTGCAGATCAGCTGCAATGTGACAAGGAAACATTATATCTTTGGTATAATATAGAGAACCAACCAAAGGGAGGTGGATTTAGTAACTAAAAGCCTAGGGAAAAGTCACATCTTTTAACAGCTTCAGTTTATTCGTTTGGAAGGAACGTAATTGGCTTGAATGTGATTCAAATATATCTGATCTTTTTCTTGCTCATTAAAAAAACACAGATGAGCTTAATTGGTAACTTACACATGATTTCACAGCTTATCACATTCAAGGGATAACAGGGTTTCTAAAAGCTTAAAACCTCAACTGAACTTAGCTAATTGGTTTTCCAAATGCATACGTTATTTTTAAGAAGCTGCTGCTAAGACAAGTAGCTTTAGAACAAGCTTTCAGAAGTACCAAAACGGGTGTCTAAACATGACACCACTGGTGGTGGATACTTTTCTGGTTTTATTTTGGGATATCCTGAACTTTATTTGATGTGTTTTGTAGTCCTGCTATTGCTCAGTGTTTTGGCATGTTTGAGCACAGGACATGTAGCAATGATTTATGTTCTAGCTGGTTCTTTCTTGAGATATAACTCTGTTTACCTTCACTGACAGATTTTTAAATCAATACAAGACTTTTCCATGAAGATGGAAGAGAAAGCAGAAGAAAATCTGCTAGCATCTGTGCTAGGCTAGAAAAAGAAATACAGTGTGCCAGCAAGAAAAGAGAAGAAAGTAGCATTAAGAAAAACCAACAACAAGCAAGTAAGCAAAAAAAAAAAAAAAAAAACCAACAAACCCACGAAACCAAAAAACCAACCCCATAATTCTTTGTATTTTTAACCCATTTCTGCAAGCAGCACAGGAAATGCCCATTATACTTCACAAGTAGAATCTATTTTTTTTTCATTTGATTATGATGGTTTTTTTGCTCAGAGGGTTCAAAGGAATTTAGGAATCTGCATCAGCTCTCTAAAAATACACAAAAAGGCAGACAATGCCTTTCAAAATAAAAACTCCATCAAATTACCCACACCTTTGAAGCTGTTCCTCTGCCCAAGATGTTCAAAGCCCTTGGTTGTGGAGAAATTTATTGGTCTGAAGGTCTGTGTATCTCCATAATATATACAGAACATTAGACTAAACAAAAACCTAACCTTTGAGACTAAGAAAGAAGACTTTGGCTCTTTGAGGAAATAAAGTCAATCCTTGCTTAGCCAGAGATGAGAGTGTTTATAACCAGTTAGGCCTGACAGACCTGAAAGAGAAATACAAACACTGAGGCTTGAAGGAAGGTGTGTCCCTGTTTGCTTTTAGCTCTCTTCCCTGCATGCTACCTCTCTACAAATAACTAACGCAGTCTTTTGAGGACAGCATTTGATAACAGCTCTTTTATTTGCCTGGATTCAGCTTCTAGAGCAAAGTCTCTTACAGAAAACTACAACACAAAGGTTCTTCTAGAGAAAAACACAGTAAACTCCATATCTAAGAATTACAAATTATGACCTGAAGTTTGTGCGAGCAGACGCCCTTTTTGCAAAGGTATTCTTGAGAAAGGCTGAAAAGAGCTGGTCTATCTAAACCTGCTGCCATGTCATTGTTAAAATACATGAAATTTTTCCTTTCACTGTTGCTTAAATCTGGTCTAGATAGCAGAGTAAGGCTACCCGAAAAATATACTTGGTTAGGTTTCATAGTTCAGCAATAGAAGCAGTAGAAACTAAGTAATAGCTTAAATGGGGATGTTATTCTATGTATACCTACCCTCTGGGTGACCTTACAGACAAAGTACCATAAAGTACTTTGGACTCTATCCATCACATTAGTACTCTGGCATTTCACAACACAGGAAACCAAGCAGGCTGCCAATCTAAACTCAGTTGCTCACTGACCTACTCAACAAAAAGGTCATTCATCCTCCTCAAATCATCTTCATTTGCACATCTGGATCACTCTGATCTTTATCAGGAGTTAATCATGTACAAGCAGCCAAGTTATCATCCATGAGTTATAGCAGCATTTCCTAAGTTTCATGACTTTGATTCCTAACTTCTGCAAACTTTCCAAATTATCTGTGTTTTTTCCTAAATGTTCTTTCATACTTTGGAAGATCTCTTGGATTTGAAAATATCTATTAAAATGTTTCAGGGAAACGTATAGCTTTATTTTCTTACATAAAAATAAAAACCATCTTTCCACCTTAAAAAAATCTAGCACTTTGTGTACAGATCCTCCGTATTACTTGCTCTACTTTTCCTTAGTCTTTTTGGGCTATATTGTACTAGTGGTTCTCCTTGCAGAGATTTGCAAAAGTACACCATGATCCTACATTTGACCATTTCATTTCACTACTTCACTTCTGAGGACTCCTTTGTGTCTGCTAATATTTAGTCTTTTTGTGTAGTTGTAGATTTTTTAATTCCTCCTGTAAATGTTCATATTTCCTTACCCACTCACAAAGTCTTCTAAAAGTTCTTAAAAAATATTGTCAATTGAAAGTTTATGCTATAAGCATGATTTTCAACACATTTTATCTAGCACTGTCTAATTATTTGAAACAGTCATTTTATCTGCCAGAAATGTCTTGATGTCTCTGTAAAATAAATCAGAGTTTCAAATCATATCCTTTACTCCTTTTTTAAGCAGCTAGAATTCAAGTAGATATGAATGTTTGCATTCACTTTTCTAAAACCTTCCAAACAACCCAACTTATCTTTAAAGTGTTTAAAAGTGCAGTCTGGAATATGTATAAGAGCATATATACTGTCATTCAGAAACAGAAAATCTACTTTTTTCCTCATACTCACAAGAAAATAATCATGTTCTTTAAGTGAAGAAGAATGATTTAATGATAGTCTCAGCAACCTTTGCATCAAGCAGTGCCCAGTCTTGAGCTGAGCTCCCAAATTACGTGGAAATGGCCATTATTATTAGCCTTGGTTGATTTGCCTTTGCGAATCTTGTTACACTTGTACCAACATTTCCATTTTTATTTTTAATGTTCTCTCTGCCTTCAAATTTTTTCCACAGGTTTTAGTTTTCTTGTGAATTGGGTATTTTCATTCCATTTAAGCACTTTAAATATCTTCACGGACTATGCATTTATTTATCTAAAGGTGAATTTTCTTCTAAGACTGCTTTGCTTTTCTTAATAGATAATTTTCTCTGTTTTTTATATAAAGTAGAACAGTATTAATCCAGACAAGAGAATCAATTCCTTACTACCATAGAAGTGTTGCTGTTATAAAAGAGGCAATAGAGTTTCATGTGGTGTCTAAGTGCATTTCACATTTCATTTAAAAGACATCAGCTATGCGCACAGAATTCAAGAGAGTGCTACTATGGTCTGAACTGAACGTGAAAGCCAACCTCAAAGTGTACATCAAGCTAAACACAAGAGAAATTTCAGGTTTCATTGACTGTCTTTATTGAAACCATCTTCCCTGCATAAAGTATATCATATGAAGATATCTGTTTGGTTATTTACGGTCAATATACACCATAATAATATCCCAGGTAAACCATTTTGAAAAGCCCTTTAAAAATCCCTCAGTGTACATTCTAATTGGCCTAACAGAACCAAAATGGTCTAATCATATGGCAGAAGGTTCAACATGAATCTTTTTGCAGGATCCAGATTACACAAAATAACACACACCCTCACAAAAGGTTCATGTGCCCTCAAACAATCTGGTTTTCTCACAGAAACACTTGGAGGAGCTGTAAGTAGGACAAAAATAGATAGACATTGATGTTATAACTATCACTTCCTTCTAAAGTTCTCTGAAATCATCTTCCCACACACACCAATCCTAAAAAGTGTGAATAATGCATTCCATCGATTATTATCTGACTGTAAAAACACCCTTTTTCCTCAGCAGCAACCTAGATTCGCCTCAGCAAAACCTGAGTACAGTCCCACAGGTGGTGCTTACTGTATGCCATGGACAATGGTGGTGTTGTATCATCATAAATCATTTTAGCCACATTACTATAGCAAAAAGTGAACAGAAGATATTTTGTAATGCCTCAAGCTTATTTCCTGTTGTGTTTGTTGCTGCTTGATTTGAACAATTTGGTAATTCATAATTAGTCTTCCAGCCTCAGAGAGACTGTACCCTCCAAAAGGGTGAACAATGAATAATGTAAGCAGCACAAAATAAATACTACAGCAGAAGGACATAAAGGTACTCCTTGTGATACGACTGCTGGAAAGGTTATCTTACTAGATTGGGCTTTTCTTACTTGCTATTTTCATTAGTTACTTCAAAGTCTGTTGTCAAAATTTGTTTCCTGTAGCCAATCTGTCATCAATAGATGTGAACATCTCCCCTCCTAGAACAAGCCTTCAACTTTCAAGAGTTTAGGTTTATGATAACATGCACAATAGAAAATTCCAATATAGGTAAATGTTGTAGCTGCAAACCATTAATGATTTACAGATCTGTCAGCACAAATATTTAACAGCAATGCCTGTCAGACATTTTGTTTTAGGAAAGCAATTAGTACTTGTACAATGGTATTACGTACAAACACAAAAATATTTCTCAGAAACTTCTGTGAATGGTTATGAATTACCAGACATAACACTTCTCAAATACAGGAAGCAATGTCAGCAGTGTAAGTTTATGAGGTACAAGTTAAAAAAAAAAAACCAGACATCTTTTAAAGGTTTATGATTTGACTTCCTTCAACAAAAAGCCTGAAAAGAGAGCTGTCCCACTTTCTTAAGCAGTTAAGAAAACTGGGGTTTCCAGGCAGCCAAGTCTTGATTTCAGCTATGATGACATATTACTTGCAACGGCAGCAGTGCACTTCTACTAACAATCCAGGTCTCCTTGGAGTCCCTGTTGATGAATATGCTGCCAGGAAGGACCTAGGTACCCCTAACAGAGAAAGCCCAGAAAGAACTCTCCTTCCCAAAGAGAGGACATACTGATTTTCAAACAGAATGTCCATATCACATTTCATTTCACTAACTCTTCAGCATTCTCTGTGTATACACTTGCTTCTCACATTTTCATTGTCAAAAAGATAAACATTTTCTGTAATTTTTTAAAAATAGTCAAGTCAAACTAATTTATAAAGTCCTAAACATCAGTATTTTATGAATAAAATGCTTGTGATAGAAACTGTTAGACTTGCTGATTTGTTAGGGTTTTTTAAAATAGAGAATATCATTAGGTTTTCACTCAATATATACCAGAGAAGACTTCTATGAATCAGGACTGAATATCACCTCCCCATCCAACCATTCCCAGCGATAAATACTCTGCTCTACAGCAAATGCTGCTCAGATCTGGCCCAAGATCTCCTATGTGCAAATACCCAGGTGATGCTTGCACATAAGGGAGGTCCAGCACACACAGTTCTTTCCAAGATGAGAGCTTATGTTAACATGACAATTCCTACAAGTCCTTGTCTTGACTGGCACATCCAGAGAGCATTTATTACTAAAGGTAAAAAACCCACAGGTGTAGTCCCAATGATCTCTGCTTTGAGAGACTTTGAGCTCAAATACTGGAAATCTGACTGTTTTCTCTTCACCCTTTATTTTTTCCCCTCAACTACTTTTTGCATATTTCCAGAAGAACAGCAAGAAGCTGCATCAGTTCAGACATATTTCATTACAACAGTCTGATTTAGCTGTTTGATGTAGCAATGTGCTCTGAGTTTAATTTCTTCTGCTGCTTACCTTATTTAAATGTACCAACAGAATTGTTTCTCATCTATATTTATAGAGCAACAGAAAATAATGGTGTAGCTCTCCCACTGAATATACTAAATAATAGCAAGGATAAAAATATAGATGGTAGATGAATTAGAGACTGTGTGAACCCCTTCATTCTAGCTGAATATTCACCTGATGAGTCACACCACATCCTTCCAAAGAAAACCTCACAACTGGAGAACAACAGACAAGGAGATCATGCAAACAGATACTGCTCTTGACAGACATTTCTTTCCACTCTCTCTCTGTAATGGGAATGGAACAGGTGTGAATTTTAGATGATTTATAAATTTGCAGTTTGAAATTTTTTCCTAACAAATAAGATAAATCATCTTTGCTCAAAAGAATAATAAGTAATTCCTTTTAGGTTTTTTCCATACCCATTTAAATCTTTGCAGTTCTGGTGTGCCACTCTTGTTCCTTCTTTCTCTGTTCTCCATTTCTCTCTTAAACCCTTTCTTTTTCTCTTTTGGCATAACAAAATATGGAACAATATCATCAATTCAATCATATTTTCTTAACCGAATATTATGGCTTAATATTAAAATACGCCTTTAAATAATTTGCAGATTTTACATAACAGCAAGAGATGATCTGAAGACTTAAAATCAGAAGGTTCATACTGAGCTCAACTGTACAGTTCTCCTGAAGTTACAGGGTTTGGCAGATTTAACCTCAGGCTTCAAGGGGAATGCAACATTTTCTTGAGTATTTATGGAAGGCTTTGGTTCAGACCTATTGGATGCCCTATTTAAAACACTTATCTCCTGGTCTGTGCTCTGCTAGCATCTGCATTGAAACAGAAAATGACAAACAGCTCCCCACACACAGAAATGTGCTGGAACGTCATCACTTCTGAATTATTCCCAGTTAAACCAGGTGCATGTCATGGAAACTCCTTATATTGTAGAATAAATTTTGGCAGGTGTGTTGTTTGACATCATCCTGAATAACAGAGCTGAACTACAGGAGGAAAAGTGTGGACATTTATTACATGATGATATCTTGCTGATTTAAAAACACAGTTTTATCACATCCTACACAGAAGAAAGCCTACCAGTGAATCCTGCTAGCTTCTGTAATTACCTCTGATTATGCAGGATTCTCATTTTACCTGTCATTCTACCCCTCAACTTGTTCTTGAGAAATGCTGTCACAACACTGCCTGTTGCTGTGAAAACCAGCTATGGTATATAGGACACTAATCCCTTCTATCTGCCATTTATTATCTCTGGATTTAAATGCTGAGAGGAGTCACTGTTTCAGAAGGGCATTCTTCCTACATGTAACAGCTGCAGAACTTCGGGAAAGCTCTAGCTTAGCCTGGAGTCCCTGAGGGGCACCCTTAAGCACCTCACTGTCCCTCTTCACCCCCAGGCTGCCACGGCAGGGCCTGAACAGAAGCTGTGATGCCCTTGGCTGAGCTGCCATCCCATAGGGAGACTGCTTTGGCCGTTTGGTCTCACCAGGCGCCAAAGGCCCAGCAATAAGGCCCTGGCTGAACATTGTGCTCTGGACTCTGTCATGTGAGACATTTGGTAATGGCTCACACTTCTGCTATGGGGCTGTATCCTTCTTATGTCTTTCAAATTTAGAAAACTCCTTACTTTTATCTTTAAAAAAAAATTAGCAATATTAAAAAGAGAAAAACAAAGAAAATTGTTTCCAAAAACCTCATGGTCAGAATTGTATTTTCTTTCCCAAACATAAACCACCACAATCTGTGAATTAAACAGTCAGGCTCAACTGCATTTGAAGTGCACAGATCTATAACTTCATTCATGCTCCTTTGGCCATTTATGTACACAGTGCAAGTGAGCAAATGACAGGAATTCTTTAGAGAACTAATCAATGCTGCTGCATAATCTTTGTTTCAGTTGAGATACATCATCCTTCCATTTCCTCCCCTTCTATTGCAGATACATGCTCACAGTTTGTTTTGGGGTTTTTTTTTCTCAAACGTTTTGAACAAAAGCCTCACATCAAATGGGCTTTCTCAAGTTCTCAGGAGTTTTACCTATTACTGAAAATCCAGAATTCAAAACTGCTTATCCAAGTGTTAACCAAATTCCCTGATCAACCTTCTCTTTTCTCTCAGAATCATTTCTTTCTTTTCCTTATTTTTTCTATCAGAATTCCATTATTGTATCAAAGGAATGTGAAAACAGAGCTCTTATAATCTCTCTCTCATGCCTTTACAGTAGAACTGCAGATGGCTCTGATTCAGCCCTTGCTAAAATAATAAAAGGTAAATTGCAATATCCACCTAACTCTACATGAGCAGAAAATGGCAGTTTTGTTTGCGTCATCTACAAACCTGCTGGTATTATTTCATATGCACACTGATAATTAGATAATCCTTTTGGTTTACATCTTTCGTAGCTCTTCATTGTTTCATCATTTTCATTGAAAACAGCTGGTAATCTCCATCAATGAAAACTGTTTGGTTTATTATTATTATTTTCTGTCCAAGAGGCTTGTTAAGATACGATGTGAATAATTTAAAAGACCTGTATAAAACAAATATATTAACATTAAAGTAAAAGCAAGACCTTTTGCTTGCAGATAGTAAGGTAAAGTATTAAATATTAGTTGATTTACTGAAAGGCTTAGCATTTATGACAGCCCAAATCAGCTAAGAGAATGAAAACAAATTGTATTATGCTGTTTGCAAGGAGAGCTGACAGTTAAAAACCCTTTTACATGATGGCTGTTTAAAAAAAATAGATTAAAGAAGATTTGGTTGATTAATCTCTGTAGCATTTGGGCTCTTGTTCTAGCAGACACAAATATAAGGGCAAACAGGGAAGGCCAGAATAAAGGAATGCACTTAGAGGATAGTGGACTCCATTGGCCAGGGGAAGAAGTAAGCCCTTACTGTGATTAAACTCTCTTAGATTGCTGTTGCTCCTTCCATGATGGACCAACAGTGAGAACTGACATTAAAAACACACTATTTTACTTACTAAATGATATGCACTTCTACATGCAACTCATAAGGCATATTCTACACTTTTATGCAAAGTTTCTATTTAAATTCAGAATGCTACACTTTTTCTTTATTTTATCATACCCAAGTCCTAAACTATCTGTTGGCAGAGAGTTTAACAGGTTGTTATACATAGTAATCCAAACTGAACACATATATACCATATATATATATTTTTATATGTAGTTATACACACAGTCCAGATGTAAAATTCTGCCTCCCAGCTAATAACAATGACACTCTTTAAAGGTTTTAATCCCAGAAAGATGTGAGATGTCTGCTGGGAGCTGGCATTCAGAGAGGGGTGAGTATGCACATGCCAATGGGTGCAGCTGCAGCTAAAGCATGTGAATGGGAGGGAGAGGGATTCTAAGGGACAGGTG
>NW_005054488.1:182443-188038 GCF_000277835.1 Geospiza fortis | reverse complement strand
CATAATGCTACAGAGAATTTCCTCTGAAGAGTCTGACTGAGCACTCCAGGCAGCTGACTGATTCACCCACATCACCCCTCTCTCCTGGGAATGAGGAGAGAGGCAGCTGCACTGAAATCACTAAGGAGACAAGGCAGAGGATGGCCTTTTACAAGCAGGTATGAGGACCCTTCAGTCTCACAGTGGCTATCACACTAAGACTCTGAATTAGGATAGTTAATTTGCAATAAATAATAAACTCACTTTATTTGCTCCTCCTCACTGCTTTATAAGCTTTACTCACATGTTAATTGAAGACAGACTCTGAGTATAGGAGTTGAATGTGATGTACTTACTGGGAGCTGCTCTCAGCAGGTACCAGTAGGAACACCAGATGCAGGCAGCAGAATCAGATCCACGTGGTTTGTGCACCTATTTCTGGCCTGTCCTACTGAGAATATTAACATAAAATTTTTCTTTCTGAAAAGAGAGAATACCAGTTCTTTTGGAGCTTTCTTTTGTCTTACCAATCACATTATTACTCCAGGCCAGTGTCTTCTGATATGGATGCATAAAAAATCTTCGCATTACAGTTCTGTAGAAGAATATAAACCTGCTGATGAAATTAAATATACCTAAGGATTCTCTATACTTGCTTTCTTCCCTCCTTAGTTGATGATTCTTTTTGTTGTTTTCCCCAGTGAGATCTCAACACAACATATTTGAAAGTATTTTTGCTTTGTTCATAGCAGCTAAAAAGTAAATACTTCTGTTTCTATGACTTGTTCAGTGTCCTCCTTCCACTAAGATGTGTTGTAAAAAATATTATTTTTTGCTAGTGTTTCCAGAATCTCACACTCTAGATATTTAAGGGAGAGCCACAATAACTATAGCTTGAGTGCAAAGAACCTGGTGTACAAAACTGCCATGATCCTGCTAGGTATGTCCTCAGAGTAAAACTCCTCTGGCACAAAGCTCATACAGCAGCCCTACTTTATCCTTTCCAGATCTCTGGGCAGGAACAGCAAGTTCCATGGACAGATGATCTGTTTTCCAACTTTCCATGTCTCTAGTTTAAAATGCAATTTGTGAGCAAACTCCTCTATTTCAAGGATCTATAGAACCACAGGGGTTGAAAATGCCAGTCCCATTTTTTCTTGGTAGTCTGCCACCTAGGCTTACTGAGTCATCAGCTATGTGTTGGGTAGACTTCCAACAGGTAGTTGCTTGTTTTCTCCAGCTCAGCTTCTTTCACTGCTCAGCTGAACACTGTTTGCTTTCTCTCTTTTCTGCTTTGGCAAAATGTATAAAACCTTTCCTGGTTAATAAAACCCACCAGTGGTCACACACGAGACATAAGCACTTCTCCTACTCTTCTTGCATACCTAAACTCAGTATAAATTTTAGATTCATCAGGTCTAACCAGCTGTTACTGAGGGACCCCAGCAGCCCTCTCCCACATTAACATCTGCCTGGGCACCTTCACAGGTTGTCAGTGCTGGTGCTGGGCTGGACATGACTCCAGAGCTCTCCTCTGACCAGGGAAAAGGGCTCAAATATTGGGACACAGCACAGAGAGTAGCAGGCGGCAGGGAAGATCGCCCACAAGCAATGCTTTTTATAGGATTAACTTGAAATTTCCCTGGTTTAACCTCTTTCCAACTTCAGACTACATCCACTGTATACAATGAGAATCTTATACTTTGTATAAGATGGGCTTTTGTTGCTCTTTCTCTGGGGCAAAGAAGGGGAGGGAGAGTTATCTTTTCAGCAATACTACTTGTCTCACAAATATATTCAACCACTAACTGTGAAATTGCTTGGAAAAAATGCATTGCAAAGGGAAGGGACACAAGGAAGGACAGCAGCAGAGAGAGAAAAGGGTATAATATTTGGTCCCTGGTTTTCAAATGGCCATAGACTTGTCTGGGCCCTACTGGGGAAAAAAAGGAGAAAGGAAGGAAAAAATTTTAAGTGGATTACTTTGCCTCCAAAATTGATATAGATTTCATCACATTTTCAGGTTTCTAGGAAGCACTTTGTCCTTCCATTTGATGCAAAAAAGCTAAGCTATAGTGTTATCCCTGTAGCAAGATGGGGACATCATCTGTTTCTCCTTTTCTCCCATAAATACCCACTCATGGTAATTTCTAAATTCTGAAAAATTTTATAGCAGCAATGGTACAGTAAACATTTATATGCACACACACATATTGTGGGTGGTAGAGAGAGCATGTAAGCATCTGATGTTCATCTCACAGCTGAAAACCAGAATACCATAAAACTAACATCATTAAGATGCCACATACTTTCTTCTATTGCACTATATCATGAGAAGGGAAAAAAGCTCTGGTGGAAGGAGTCAGACACTAAAGGAGCCAGGAGAAGAGAAGAACTGTGCTCCTGCCTGTTTTGACAGCCCAGTGACATGATGCCAGGCTCTGGTGGCTCATGGCCCAGGACTGTTGGAGAACAGATGCAATACAGCATATGCCTTTCTGAAATTAAGGAAACTAAGGGAAAAGGAAAGCAAAAGGAAATTAATCCTGACCTGCACTTTCTCCACAGTGCTTGATCTTTGAAGTCTATAGACAGAACTCCACTCATTTCAAAAGGATTTGATTCAGAGCTTAAGGAGAAGGAAAAGAACATGTGGCATGGTGCAGAGCTCCCTGGCATCACAGCTGTGTGGGAATGCACAGAGCTTTGCCCAGAGCTACATGTGCTTATCAAATGTTCCCCTTCCTTGGATTGCCCTTGAGACATATTCTATCTGGCGGGACCCATGAAAATATTTAAAATATGGTTTAATTTACACATATTTGACAGAGAACATAAATATTCTTCCAGATGATTTGTAAGTCAAGTAATGCTTTTCCTCTCCCTATCTGGAATAGAAGAATATTTCCCTTTTTTCCTGGTAAAATGTTCCTGCAAGAACATTTTACTAACTCTGCGTATTACTTGAAAATTTTGTGTTGTCTTTCTTATTTTACAAACACAATTATTACAATCAAGATTTCTTTCCTCTTTTAAGACTAGTCTTGCTGTGCAACAACCATCTCCAATATCTCCACAATTTATATTCATTTCAGTGTTTCATAGTAGGAAAGCATTTAATTTTTCCTTCTAATAGCAATTTACTTTGATATTAAAATGCCCATCAAAATCTCTGCAACTAAAGTCATTATGAAGTTCTCAATATTTATGTGGCTTGATATCAAAAGAATTTTCACCAAAAAAAAAAAAATCTCAAAGTACCTCTTAGTCCAGTTTTATGTTTATCATATGTTTAAAATAGCTCTCTGGAGTTTCATACATCATTCTGTTGGGAAAATAACCCAGCAATACTCCCTTTATTCCCTCCCCCAGAATAACTGCACAGCCTTTGGGAAATACACTGAAATAATAAATTATGCATAGGACCCAATATGTATTCAAATACCCCAAGCTCTACCATGAGCAAGGTTGAAGGGTGTGTGCATCTAGCTTGCAGTGCTTCCAGAGGACTCCACTTCCAGAGGACTCCCACTTCCAGAGCTGCCTGCTCTGTCTAACAAAATAGAGGCTCAAGGCCAAGAAACAATGAAGAAAATTCATAGGTTCAGGGTGCATTCAAGTACTTGCAATGAAAGTTGTAGTAAGGTACTAAAATTTGTTACCTTCAGTTTGACAAAACCGTTAGACATGGTTTTTACAGTTGTCAGAAAGTCCTCCACTGCCTAATCTTAGCACCATGTGAGAAACAAACCAAGCAGCAGAATTATACACAACAAGACGTTCAATGCAACAAGAACAGAGCAAACAGTATGGCTCACTCAGCAGTCCTGCATGGACACATCTGAAATGGTAGATGGACAGGCAGCATGGGCTTTGGAAGGGTCCAGTGTGCTAAAGAAGAAATTAAAATGCTGTATTTTACAAATGTGACAAACAAAAATGCTTGATCAAACCTGCTGGTATGGTCTCCTTACAGATGAAGTTGAAGTTTGGGCTAAGGGAAATCAAACGCCTCCAAGGCTACCAGTGAAGCAAAAAATTACGTTAGCTGTACAGCCTGAAGCATATTTGTTAGTATTTAACAAATTATGTGCTTCATTTAAATACCTTTGCTAGTAGCCAAATAAATTAAAATCACCTCATTAGGCTTTACATCAGTTAAAAATTAAAACAAGATTTTCTTACCTTCTGTCTAGGTCTCTTCCTGCTTGTACAGTCAGGGCCAGCAGGGACTTGTGTCACAGAGGCCTTTTTCCATATCATTTGTCTCTAGCTGTTCTGAACCTAAAAGGATGCAATGAAAGACAAGGCACACATGTGATTTCAGAACATTGCCACGATTTCACATTCAAAATTATGATCACTATAATATCTGAAATGGAACTGACTGGAGCACTTGCAGTTCTGCAGCCCCACATGCAATACTCTGGTAAGAAATAGGCACAAGCAAACCCCCAGAACTGATTGTATTTCACCAGCAAGCTGCAACAAATACAGGTAAAGCCCTGCATGGGTGAAACAGGGAGAAGCCTGGACAACCCTTCTGCTCTTCACTTCTCCACATCCCTTATGGCATGCCTTTGGGCACTGTTTCATTATGTGTGTTGTAACTAATTAGTTTGTAACATGGAGATAAAGACACTCTAGGCCCAGATTCACATCATTTAGTTTTCCCCTAAATTCCACTGTAAAATATTTTTCCTGATACACGTTTCTGAAGATCTGTGGCCATTCACAGATGCACAAAAACTGAAGTAGAAATTTTTCGATGCAGGCGATCCCCCAGCCAGGGAATAACGTGCTCTGACTCCATGATTCAGAAGGCTGAACAATTGCTTTCTTGAAACTATGCTTTATTACACTAATATTATGTTAAATTACATACTAAAGAGATACTATACTATAATAAAGAAAAACCCGTGACTGGCTGAGACAGCCAGGACACAGCTTTGACCTGATTGGCCAAGGAATCAAAACAATCTTCACTGGTGTCCAATTAACATATCACTTTGGGTAAACAATCTTCATAACATTCCACATGTGCAAAACAATAGAAGCAGTGAATAGAGATAAGAATTGTTTTCTCTTCTTTTCTCTGTGCTTCTCACTGCCTTCCCAAGAAAAATCCTTATGAAGCTGTGCCTGCTGCTCTCTGTGAAGAGAGCTGCAGCCACAGAAAATAGGTTATTTGAATTTAAGCCTTTAGTATCTTTGGCCAATGCCGGGGTGCGTAAGAATTGCCTGGCTAGCTCCACAGCACACCAGCAGCTTCTTGGGACCGAGCTCTCCCCGGCAGAAGGGGGAGATGGCCTCGGCTGTGTCCGAAGATCTGGCAAAGCTTGCACTCCAGCTAAATGAGGTCGCATGAATGATGGAAAGGAGGCTAGGCAGGTCTCTGCAGCAGGATGAGTTTTATTGAGGGAGAGGAAGGGTACATAGTCAGGTAATGGCTGCAGGGATCTGCCCCCAGGGGGGGAGGAGATTGCAGAGTGATAAAGGCTTCCAGAAGGGAGGAGCGACCCACCTCCTGGCCAGTAACAAAACAGCACTGAGTGATTGATTTAACATAGTAACAAATAGGAGGCTTGTTGGGGAGGGACAGCAACTTCTGCTCCA
>NW_005054488.1:180376-180935 GCF_000277835.1 Geospiza fortis | reverse complement strand
CGGGCGGTCCTGAGGGGGGCCAGGGCGATGAAGGGGCTCCTGCCCGCTGTGGTTGGGTGCTGCTTCCCTCAGGATCCCAGGTCTTTTTGGGGAAGAGGGAGAGGGATGGGGATAGGGACACGGGGCTCAGGAGAACTGGGAACAACACAAGGGACTATACAACTTGGGCCGATGACTGGAACTCGCGGGTGTTTTCCTAGTTCTTTCTCTTCTCTCTGGTTCAGGACTTGAAAGACCTGAGCTACCCAAATCAGGTGCTTTATCAATTTTAATTTTTTGGTAATAGAAACTTCTCTCGACTGGGCCAGATAAGCTAATTTTTTTGAGACCTCTTCCCAAAACTGGAGGTCCCCAAACTAGTCGGGGGAAACGCTTCTGAACTGGGAAAAGACCCATCGGGTTAATTTTCGCAATTCTTTTACATTAATATTGACATTCTCACTAACTAAAGCATTTTTAACAACTAACAGAGCCTCCTTCTGAGCAGAGGACAAGCATGCACCCATGTTTGTCAAATTAGCAGTCTGCTCATTTGCTGTGACACCCACACATGGATAGG
>NW_005054488.1:179722-180098 GCF_000277835.1 Geospiza fortis | reverse complement strand
AGGGCAGTTAAAAAACCTCGCTCGAAAGCGGTGAAAGATAGAAACATGCAGATAGACGAGAGGTTAAAAAGAGAGCTCGGCTCTAAACACGGATGGCCGGCTCACACAAATAGAACGACCTACCACAGACCTAACGAGGAGAGGCAGGTCGAAAAAGATAGAAAAAGGGAGGGTCCTCGCGCCAAGCCCCCTGACAATCGCTAAGGTGCACCTTAACGAAAGACCAGCCACAAGCCTAATCCAGGCAGGGGGGGTCTAAGATAAAAAGACAGGGGGGTGAGCTAAGAAAAAGAGGGTAAACAGACGGAGAAAAAACTCGCGCCACTACCCGTAACCGGAAAAAACGCGAAGGGGGAAAAACTCGCGCCACTACGCG
>NW_005054488.1:171102-179190 GCF_000277835.1 Geospiza fortis | reverse complement strand
TGAATGCCACAGCTGCGACCTCCAGACCGGCTCCGGGTGCAGGAGGGATTCCCGGTCTAAATCCTCCCGACACGCAGCCTCTAGCCACCAGACGCTTGCTATGACGAGAGGTGCTGGCGCGCCCAGTGAAGACGAAGTTCTTCGGACCATGGGGCCCAAATTCATTTTAGGATGCGTAGAGGGGGGGGCCCCACGTCGGGTGCCACCGCTGCCGGGGTGCGTAAGAATCGCCTGGCTAGCTCCACAGCACGCCAGCAGCTTCTTGGGACCGAGCTCTCCCCGGCAGAAGGGGGAGATGGCCTCGGCCGTGTCCGAAGATCTGGCAAAGCTTGCGCTCCACCTAAATGAGGTCGCATGAATGATGGAAAGGAGGCTAGGCAGGTCTCTGCAGCAGGATGAGTTTTATTGAGGGTGAGAAAGGGCACATATTCACGTAATGGCTGCCCCCAGGGGGGGAGGAGATTGCAGAGTGATAAAGGCTTCCAGAAGGGAGGAGCGACCCACCTCCTGGCCAGTAACAAAACAGCACTGAGTGATTGATTTAACATAGTAACAAATAGGAGGCTTGTTGGGGAGGGACAGCAACTTCTGCTCCAGTCACCTTCTGCCCACGGTAGAAGATTCTACGGACAGGGTGTCGGCAGAAAGTGATGGACAGGGAGGTTACCGGGGAAACATGGGAGGGGTTTACACAGAAGCCATGGCAACTGAGGAGGGCACTAAAGACTGACATACAAAATGGCAGGAGTTCCCTAGGCAACCAGAGGATTGACATATCACAGAGGGGGAGAAACGGAGGAGGGAACCTGAGGCAGGTGCCGTCTTAACACAATTTGACTTAATACAGAATAAACTTTAAACTTTAAATGCAAACTTAAAAAACATATAACAGCAACTGAAAAGCGGTCGCATTGCGCACCGCAACAGGCCAAGTCTTCAATTTATGGAAAAGAAAAATGCACTACAAGTCTCCTGTCACTGTAAGTTCATATGACCAGAGTTAGGGTGTCAGCCTTGTACGTCCCTCCCTAAATGATAGCCCGTTTCCATCAGGATAGATAGGAAACAAAGACAATTCATAAGTATTTGCAACATTAGTCCAATTCAATTGAAGAAATAATGAACAATCAAGGAAAGACAAATTCTTTTTTTCTTATAAACGCTTCATTCTCCCTGTAAGGCATTCTGGAGAAACCAGGGCCTTTGAAACTTGCATCGTGCAAATGGGCATGACAGAAAAAAAATATGAGATTTTCTAAGTTAAGTACTTCAATTTCTAATTTAAAGTGTTATTTTAGGATCAGGTTTAGCTAATTCAATTAAAAATACATAATGATGAATAAACATTTCTATTCAATCAAAAAATCTTTCTTTCCTAACTTCTTAGTATTTATGTTTTAGCATGGAAACAGAAACATTTTCAGGTCACAGAGCAGCAGCATCTGTAGAGTGGTTTGGAAAGACCCACTTAGGAAATATTTGAAAACTTGCAGAAAAATTCTCTAACTGCACAGCAGGAAAAAAAAAAAAGGCCGCATAACTCATAATATATAACTACTACCAATATGTCTCAACATTTAGAAAATATTTAAGATTTTCTATTCCTAAGTGCCTATTTCCTGTTGAAGCTAACAGGACTATTTGCATACCTCTGATTAAATGTCTTCCTAAAGGCTTTGCCAAGTCAAAGTACATGAAGTAAAGGATAATGAGAGAAAGCTGTTGAATAACTTGACAGTTATCAAAAACCTCTCTGAATAAATTACATGAACACTTTTACCTGTTAACACCCTTTTGGCGAGAAAATATTTATTTAAAATAGCTCCTCCTCTGTAATGAATTGGACTAGTGATGATGATTGACAGCTCCTTTCCTTGCATTTTAGCCTTCCTCTGAAGTGGCAATAACCACTTACAAGGTCCTGATCAGTCTGACACCAAGCTAGTGGTGAGGAATAAAGAACACAGTCTCCCACCCATCAGCAGCCAAAGCAGTCAGGTAAAACTACACAAAAAAGATGATTTGCAGTAACAAAAATCAGTAGGAATAAATTAGCTAGCTATACCTCAGTGATTCCAAGTAAGGCAAGGCACCTGTGTTAACTCCTTGCTAGTTTACTGGGCCAGGTGTGTGCAGTTAGTTTTCAGTAGTGGAAGAGCCAGCTGCTGGTTATTGTTGGTGCTCTGCTCATTCCACCGTGGAAACCTGTTGTAAATGGAAGGCTACCAAAGGTATCAAAATTTGCATACCACTGTGATGTAGAATTAAATTCATTATGGCTTGAATTAGGCAATTTCTGAAATGTGATACTGGGGTTACCAATAACATGTTATAGATCACTGTCTTTTACACTTCAGACATTTAAAGTGTAATAGTGATTTTGAAATAGTCACATGTCTATTTAATATAACACCTCCCACAGTATTTTTAATTTTCAGTTGCAGTTCTCTACCTTAGCTGCTATTTGGTCAGTCTAAACTCTCCCTGCTCAAAGTACCTATACAGCCAGTCCCATTTCAGCAGAATTCCATTGGTATGTTATACAAATATTGATTTTGGAAATATTATTGATGTTAGTCAGTTCTTCAAAATATTGCACTCACAACTGAGCATGTATGAAAAACTAACCATACAGTATCAGTGTGTGCTGTGAAATTAAGTCAATGATGAAATCTATTTTCTCTTCACTGCTTCTAAGGCAAAAGGGAAAAAGCCATGGAAGAAGTACTACAGATGCGCAGTTTGATAGGAAGTAACTCATCCCTATGTTCTTCAAGGAGGGACAGCCTAGCTGTCCCCCAGAGATTACCCTTTCATAAAGCTGTTTTAAGCTGCAGCTCAGAGCAGATGCCGCCTTCTTACCCACCACTCTCACCCTGACTTAGTGACCTGCAGAATTTTGCAACCACGTGTCCAAAAGCCACGCCCTCACCCTTCCCTTTGCCAAGGCAAAGTTGGAAAAACATCACAGATTCTGGTGCATTCAGGCAGCATATGTTGGATCGAATTAATCAGAGTAGTTTCCTCTACATTCACGTTGGCAGCACTCCCTTCCCATCTGACAGGGAAATGGCCATTACCTCAACTGTTACCCTGGTTTGGAGCAGGACTGGGATTACAGGAGCACTGATAACCCTAAGAGATGCTACAGGCTCGCCTTTTATCTGTTACCACAAATAAATGCAATTAAGGAACATCATCATTTTCCCAAAGCAGAACAAGTCCTTCCTAAATTCGTTCTCTCACTTTCCTGCAGTCACTGCTTCTTTGGTGAAGAGGAGCTTCTCAATGTACACAGCAACAAAACAAGGTGTCAGAGAAAGGTGAGTCCCTAATGTAGATGACAAAAGAAAAAAGAATCTGAATCACATGCTTTCTGCTTAGCTTTACATACAGAAACAGAAATGAAACCAAGAATTCTGGATAAGTTTAGCCAGAGAACTTATGAATGCTACTATAAATAGGTTCAGGGTGGAGAAAGTTGGATCTGCAGTGCTCCAACATGCTCTCAGGATCACAATCTGTTGTATTGCACTAGCCACGGATTACTGCAACAATCATGATCTCTACCAAAAACATCATTATCCCTACCAAGACCTGGGAGAAGAGCTCTGAGACAGGGTCTGTAGGGTGACTTTAGGCAGGCTGCCCACCTACAGCCTTGCACAGGACCTGGCATGCCACCAGAGCCGTGGCAGCTGCCCCAGCCTCCTGTTCTCCATCCATTGGCCACCAGCTGTGCTCCCACTTTCATGCCAGGACGCAGAAGAACCTTCCAGTGTCTCCACAACGGGCTACATGGTCTCCACCTGGGCAAAGACTGTGCACCACTTACTGAAACTACAGTGATGAGAAAAAAGAAAAAAGGTAAAAGGTGGAAAAAATAAAAGGAAAAAAGAGATAAGAAATAAAAAAACGGAAACAGGCAAAGACATAAGAGAAAATAAAAAAGGGAAAACAAAAGGAAAAGCAAGTCAAGGAAAAAAGAGAAATGGATAGAAAAACAGAGGAAGGAAAAAAGAAAGGAAGCAAGAGAAATAGCAATAAAGAAAGGCCAACATCCTTTTAAACACAGGGAACGAGAGGTTAACTTTAGAGATCAGAAGGGGGGGGGCTAGAATGAAAAAGAAAAATTAAAAATGAAATGCAATTAATTTCTAGTAGCATACGCAAAGCAAACACCATTTTTCATACAGTTAAAAAGACAGATAAACCCATCCCCAGCGGCTGCTGGAGAGAAAGAAGGACAGCTGGACAACAGGGTTACTATGGCCAATAGCATTTTTGCTAGTTGATGAGAAAGCATTTCATACCCAAACGTGTATGGTCAGCAGAAGAGAAGCATTAACTTATTGCCAGTCTGATTTTAATCTTTCATTTGAATGTGCTGAATTATTAATGTCATCCTAGTCACTAGCTAAACTTTTTTGGTTTTTAAGTCTCCATATAATGTTGTTACATAACCAAAAGCATTCAGGGCTCTGATGCAGCAGCCCTCCTAAGGGGGCTTATGAAAACAGGGTACCTCAAATGCAAAATAAACTTTTACCACAGGCAGTTACCATTCAGCACCAGCAGCACTGCAGATCCATTCCTGTAGGAAGACAAACAGCATAGGCCCTGTGGTTCCTCAAGGCAAAAACAGTGCTCTGGGAAGTGTGAAAAGAGGGATGTATGACACACACTGAGAGGAGTGGGGGATTCAGTCTCCTGACAGAGGACTGAGATGCAGATGGGGGCAGTTGCCTCTTCAGAAGAACCTTCCTTTGAAGCCATGGGTTTGTACACCAAAGCCAGGTCAAGGCTGTGTAACAGCCACAGCCCCAGGGACAAGGCAGCATGGCAGTGCCTGCAGCATGGCTCACTGTGCTGGAGGCATTGCAACTGCACCTTCCACTGCCAGCCTGTGCTGTGACTGCAATGTTTCCCTCTGATGCTGGAAGTAATCCCCACTGATTTAGCAAATGCCTTTCATGGAACTACTCTTGTAAATTTGGCCAAAGGGGCTGGAGAAGCCTGCGCAGGGTCAGAGGCTGATCAGACAGTTGCAATTCATGATCTTTATCCATTACAGAGTACAGCGAGATCTTTGGTTTAGGGAGCGAAGACACATGTCTGGGAAGAGTGGAAGCTTAAGCTGTATTCAGAGTGCTACTGTTGCCATGTCAACACTTGGGAAAAGAAATTATTTACCCTAGCACTGCTTTAAAGGTTTGAAAGCATTTAATGCTGAATAGGACTACCTCTTTATTTATTTATTTTACAGATTAGCACAAGACAAACCAAATATATAAATTTCATTCCAGATGAAAAAATAGTACATGCCTAGAGGGAAAGAATCAAATGAATGTGTTTATCTTAATTCTGCAGTTTGAAAAAGCAAACTTGAGAAGAATGATTAAAAGCCTGAAATGGGCTTTTAATTTTTAAAAATTCCCACATGAAATGGGAAGTGTGCTCTTTAAATACCAACTTCTAATTGCAGTGATGTAAATATGTAAATCTAATAATGCACATTTAAGGATTAAGTATATTATTAAAACTGCCTTGATTTAAACTGCACAATCAGTGCTTTTATTAAGACTGTTCATCAATTTTCGTTCTGGCATTTGTTAATAAGAACTGACAAAATACCACACCTACCATGACTAAAGCCATTGCTGCAGTGCTTCTACAGTAGAGCTGGATGAATACCCTAGTGCACAGAACAATACTTCTTAGAGTCTTAAATGCAAGATATAATCTCACTACATAGGATTTTCAAAAATTTTGTCTTTCTTTCTAAACTGGTAGGCACATCTCACCATTAATTACAGCCCACTGTCCCACTGCCCAAGCTGAGAGCCCCTGTGTGACAGCTGCCGAGAGCAGCACTGGGGTTTTGCCTGCACTGCACTCAATATCCCCCAAGCACTAGGCACACAGGTCACCTGCACCCACTGCGTTCCTGGCTCACAGGACAGCTCTTCTGTCACCTCAAGCAGCTGCCTCATGCAGAGTTCACCATTTGTGCTTCAGCTTCTGGAAAGGCAACTGGGCTTCAGTGGACAGAGCAGCTATTCCTTCAACCCAGTGCTGTTTGTCCCAGGGCCTAGTCCAGCTCCACTGCTGTGGACAGACTGTAACATGCTTGTCTAATTTATTCTTGGAATTTGACTTCAGCACCCAGTCACTGATCCTTACAGCACCTTCTTCGTAAGATCAAACCATCCTTTAATTCTTACTATTCTCTTCTCTGAAGACATTGATGCACAGAACAGTTCAGGCAGAGCAAAGAAGATACCCTATCATTTCAGACAATCAATGCCCATTATTTTGCCTTACAGAAAGAAGCCCAAAGTATCTGGATTAGAATGTGCCCATTACTTCTTATTCCCAACTACTGAAGTGCAAGAGATCTGTGCCTAGAAATGTGTAAACAAATTGTTTCTTCTTCAACACTGAGTGTCTCCGTATTTAAAATTATTTGAAAACAAATGCTTTTCCTCCATTCTTTCTGTGACTTCTTCTTTTCATTTTCCAGAACAAGACAAACGGAAATTCTCTAATGAGAGCACAACTTTCCCATGCATGCAGACCCAGACAGCCAGTATATTTTTATGGACTACTGGCAGCATTGTAAGCTTTTGCTGCTTAAAAGGAATGCTGGGTATACTGAAGTGCATGGTAAAGCCCCAGTACAAGAGTTAGGAGACTGCATGAGAATTTGAGCTTTTACAAGAAATTACATGTGGAGAACCTATACCTGCCAGAAGAAACATACTCTAAAGTAACAAGGGAAATGGCAGAGAACATAAATGTGCTATTTATTGTACATAAAATTTCATTTGTAGGGCGTATTACTGTCAGTCAGGATTGGCTTTTGAATTGTCAACATTTTCTGTTCAGCAATATTGAAAAAAGGTAAATTATTCAAACTGAAAAAATATCTCACATGAGACCAAGACTAAGACACGTACTATAATGAGTGGGGGGGAATATAACAGCAAGGTAAAAGCTGGATTGTGTTTATTTCATGTTTGGAAGGAAAAATCTGGCGCATCTTAATTCAATACAAAACCATTTTGCCTCTCTCAGAAGAAAAGGCTTAAGGGCAACCTTTCTGAAAGTTAAAAGAAAGAAGATTTCACAGACTGTTAAATTTCATCTTCTGAACATCTTTTCCAGAACACTACACCAGTAGTACTGAAATCCTCAATTTGCTCTTTCACTAAATTAATTACTAGTCATATTTCAAGCATCTACACACAGTAGAATCAAAGGTGCTCAATAGAGTTCCACAATCATTTACATGAACAATTTATCTTTTGCAGTCACATTCAATTTTATAGAAAGGTTCTCATTCTTACTCCATTATTTAACTACCAGAGCCCACATGGAAACAGTAGAGGAAACCTTGAAATAAACCTTATTGTTGACTATTTTTGACAGTTAATGCACAGACGCAGTTATCATACACATTTCTAAACTGGGGGGAAATGGTAGTAAGATCACGCATTAAAACTCTTGGTGTGGGGTTTTCTCTTCACACCACAGGAACACAGTGATTAAGAGAAATTGAGAAGAGACCAGAATCAAGACTGGAAACATGAAACACACAAAGTCCTAGTTTCTGCTAAGGGACAAAGTTCCACATAAAACCCAGGTTTTACTTCTCAAACTTGAGGAACTCTAGCACTCAGAAACCTATGGGACAGCAAAAGAAAAACACTATGTGCAATGTGCAGGCACAGTAATGAGACACAAATCCCTCCCCAGAATCTTGCACATCTTTTGAAGGGTTTCAGAGACTTTGGCTCAGAGCTGGCTGTGGATAAAGGAGCAGAGCAATGCCTGTAAGATTCCATTTCACATTGGCTCCAGTTCTAAGTCAAGGACAGGAAAGCTTTGTTTATATCTCTATTATCTTGAAGTCTTTGGAAATTTCCTGGCAGAATGAATATGGGTATTTTCAAGTCTCCTCTCCTGATGTGGCTTCTACTCCCTTCCTGTGCCTATACATGAGTGTCCATGCCAGATGACCTGCTGCTAAAGAGAGTCATCATGTCTTGTCCCCATGGACACTAATAGCTACTGGGATAACAGTAC
>NW_005054488.1:156678-171056 GCF_000277835.1 Geospiza fortis | reverse complement strand
AGGAGACCATTATTTGGAAGTTTTAGTACCTGATCCCCAACCACACTAGTTCTTTCTGGTCTTTCTTAGCCCTTTCTGAACCAAGAAAGACTTGGTTCTTTCTGGTCCTCCTCATAACCCAATCATTCAGGAAAAAAAAAAGATTACTGGAAATTACAGATGTCAGGTCAGGAGTGGAAAATTATTCTGACTAGGCCAGAATGTCAGATAAGAAATAATACACTAGAGTTTACCAGCTGAAATACCTGAAGTAAGAAAATACTCCAACAGCCCAGCTTATCTCACACTTTTTTTTAAAACACTGTATTCTCCAAATTCCTTCCTGAATCATAAGAGGGCAGAAACTATCATATAAATTACTGCAGCACCAAAGAAGCCAGTTCATATTGGTTGGACATATCATTTTTGCATGCACATGAACCCACTGCTTGGCCCACTACGTTCGTGTCTTATACCTTCCAAAGATACATCACTGCTGGAGGGCAGCCTTGGGTTTTGTTTGCTCCTGTAGTCCTATTGCAAGATGGTCTATCTGAATCCAGGTGGTGGATGAGAACTTTGCAGCTCTGCTCCCTGTTCCTGTTGGTGATACTCAGGCTTCTCTGAAACAAAGCTCCCCCTTATCAGGAACAGAGATTTTGTTTGAAAAGTTGTGGACAGTTTGGACTAGGACAAAAACCAGGAATTTAGGATTGCAGTTAGATCTGAAACATTAACTGTACTTAGTGGTTCACAAGCAATCTTGATTGCAGAAAACACTGGTTGAGTGGAGCAAAATCTAGCACAGTTTTGCTCCAAACAGAACTGTCAGAGAGAATTGAGTGGAAAGTGTTTTAGCCCTTGCCCACAGTGGCTCCAGAAAAAGTGAAAAGTGTGTCTGTACTTGAGGGTTAGGGCCAGCACTGTCACATTGCTCCTATTTCCTGCAGCTTCTCTTGCCTTTTTCCCTGACCTTCAGACTGGTGCACAGCTACCATGTTGACATAGTTCTAATTCAAATTTTTACCCAAACTGATTAGGATATTCTCAATTCACTGCCCGCGAATGCAGCTGAATTAAGACACCAGAGTAATAAATGGTCTACCATATTAACAGTGATGTATCTCCCTGTTCCACAGAGCCAACATCACACTAATTTTCATGTGGAAGTCATACTGTCACTATACTTCACTGCCATTAAGAACCAGTTAAACATTCATTAATAGGCATTTAAACTTACTAGGACATGTTTAGTGAAAAATTCACCCTTGGCAGTATAGTAATTGGCTTTCTAAATTTAACAGATCTCTTAAAAATTATTTTTTCTATCTGCATGGCCCATTGTTCCACCATTTTAATGTACTGTTCATTTGATAATCATGTCTAGACAGACAGACAGACAACTAATCTATTTCTTCCAACACTTTGTTTTAAATTTTAATGTGATCTCTTCCTAAGAGAATGAAGAATTTAGCAGGAGAAAAAAAATATAAATGAAAGCATTTATCATGCTTAAAATAAATTGTTAATATTCAGAAGCTCACTGACATTCCAATAGTAGTAGTCATTTCAAAGCCCTCTCTTCAGGAGTGAAAACATAATGGAAAATTTAAGTCTGCTGTTCCCTGCTTCATGCTACCGCATCTCCTTATTTTAAAAAATCAGTGCAGGCCATTAATCATTTCATTCTATGTGCAAAGATTATGAGTACCATAAAAGGTGAGTTGTAAAGGTCTGGGGGAAAACCAGAGAAGGAGACAAAAAAAATCAAACCCACCATAATTAGGAGACAGACATTTCAAACTGATATTTAAATTTTACACTGTCTCCCACCTTCTTTTTTTCACATCTCAGCCTCTTCACTCAGTTGAAACACACAGCCACAAACAAGTAGGATTATTTCTGTACCCTTACTGACCAGCCCAGGAGCAAAGGAGAGAAAGACAGGATTTTATTCAACAATCCAGAGCTCTTCCTTGTCCATTTTATCTTCGCTTTCTTTCCCCTTAGCTTTCATATACAAGATATAAAATTAAACAGAATCATAAAACACTGAAGAAAGTCAGCTTCTTTTTCCCTTCTTGCAGATTCCTTTTTCCAGGCTCACTCACTCAAGACACAAATGTGGCATGTTGGTACCTCTAAGTTTAGTGCAGGGCTGGCTAGAGGTGAATGAGTATGGCAGCAGCGCTCCGGTCACAGAGAGCAACAGACAACCTTCCCAAGCATCCTTCTAGGAAAGTCTGTGAGAAGATCAGAGAAAAGAATGAGAAACAATTCTTATCTTAACTTGCTGCACCTGGTGTTGTGAACATGTGGAATGTGTTATGGAGATGTGTTTACCAAAAGGGTGGTTTCTTAATTAGCCAATAGTGATGGTGTTTTAATTAAAGGACCAATCAGGACCACCTGTAGCAAATTAGGGTATAAAAAGCAATGGGTTTCTTAATAAAGGGAATTAGCCTTCTGTGAATGTCTTGAGAGCCTATGTCACTTATTACCTGGTCCTGACCCATTGCACTAACAGATGAGCTGTTTCAAAAGCCAGGAGAGGTGCCATTCTGCACCATGCCAAAATGCTGCTAATCTCCATTGCTTGCAAGCCCTTGTGCATCTCACAAACAGTCTGGGACACCAGGCTGATGCCCACAACAGATCATAGTACATCCTCAGTAAAGGCAGACTGTACCAACTCCACTGAGCACAGTGATACTTTCATTACAAACATTGATAACTAAAGAATTTTTAAAATCCTGCTGGCCATCTGTCACTCTGTAAGTGTAGCTATGGAAACACTAACCTGGATCTTGTGGGATTAGATAATGTTATTTCACCTCACAAGTTTTCATCACCGATTGAGGCCAGACTCAGTGACCAATACCACTGCTGATGGGACCATCAGAGAACTCCCAACAAATTTTTTGCAAGTGCTTTTATGAAAGAGCAATGTGTGCTCTTCAAATGTTGTATTCTCTGAAACTGCACCAGGTTCAACAAGAAACCTTAAAATAACTGAATTTCTAGTACAGACCTTTACTCATTTTCAACAAAAAAACTACTTAATACCAATGGAAAGGAAAAGGCCACACCATTAAAAAGTGACTTACATATTCACAGAGGTCACACCATGACCTCTTCAGTTTAGCATCTTTAATTTAATGCTGCCTTTACTTCACATATAACACCAGCAAATTGAAGCCTTCACATTTTAAACAATTACTGATTTGTCTGATTTATGAATATGAAGAAAGCTAAGTAGTCAAAATGCTATTTGGGCTGACTGAATTTGGTCTTTAGCTGGAAATGCTTCTACCCAATACAGGCAAAGTCTGCCCTCTAGAGCACTCTGTCCCTCGTTGTGAGAAACCAATCTGCATCAACTGACTTGTACTCAGTAGCTAGCAGAGAAAAGTGAATTTGTGTGATTGCTTTAGTTCTTTCTCAGATGAAAGTGACAGATTTTTCAGTCAGGAGTATTTGAGTCTTTGAGCTAGAAAAAAGTTTTCAGGTTCAATCACAAAAAATACCCAGCTGCATGAGAAAGGACATGGGCAAAATCCAGTGCAGGAATCCAAACATGTTTCTTTAGTACCACTGGAGCCACCTCTGCAAAAGAACAAGAGGAACTTCCTCTCTGAGACTCACCAAAGCTGCCATCTGCTCTCCAGCAGATGGCAGTGTGCAAAAAAGGCATAAAACTCCCAAAGATACAAAACCTGTATACATTCCCAGCTGAACACTGCTGACATTGTCTCAGTGACAGCACTTGCTGCACTGCAAACCTGTATAATAGCTCAGGTTGTTATATCGACAGCATACAGCAGTGGCACTCAATCCCATATGGAGCTGCTGGCATTTCCGTGGCTCTCTGACAGAATGGCCTTGCATCCAAGTAAATCTGGCAGAGCATACAATAAGGGAGGGACAGACAGAGTAATACAGGTATCCTTCCTATGTCCTTACCCCACTGCACCATCCTTCATCAGAGTAGCAAATTCAGTTATGTCCACATGCTATGAGCAACTCATGGGGAGCAACTGCATAAAGAGAATCTTTCACCCTTTTCATCATATACTTAGTGATATACAATGTACCTACTTGGATAAAGGCACAGTCTGACCCAAGAATGTACCACAGGAGACAGGAGTACACAGATGAAACTCATTGTCTAAGTTCCTGTTGTCTTTGGGGTGGTTTCAGACACCCTTTGAGGATTCTAGGCAGAATACTTAACCAAAAAGTATAGGGCGTGAAGTACTTCACAAAAATAGCAGGCCAGATTCTCACGTCACTTCAGAAAACTGTATTAGATCTGCCAACAGGAACCTCCTGGCCATGGTTCAAGTCACCTGGATGCTGGTACTTTCTGCACTGGTCCACTTCTACACTTTTCTACACTGGTCCACTTCTACACTTTTCTACACCTCTCAAGAAATACCACCAAAAAATATACCATGAATGTGGTGAAAGAAGGGTTTTCTTCAAGTGATTCATATTAACCAGTCCTAGAATTTCCACACCTCACCATAAAAGCTATGGAAAATCTTGGATATGGAGAAAGAGTGAAAACTTAAGCCTTATTCTGGGATAGCCCATATAGTAGAAGCAGGAACCAGAGTGCTGCCCAAGGTAGCTTACCTTCTTTCTCTGCTTGGATTCTGTTCTTTACCCTCACTGGCAGCGCTGGGAACTAAGCTACAGACTGGTGTGGAAGGGAGCAATGGTTTGGGGTTTCCTTACAAACAGAGCCTGCATTTCATAGTGATGCGCCAGAATGTGGAAAGAGCAAGTATTTGGCAGAAGGTGAAAGAAAGGTATTTGTGGTAAATGACAGTGAGGGTTCAGGGCTGGGCAGACAGATGGAGGTTTGCATCAGTGAGAATAGGCAGAAAATGAGAGCATCTTAGTGGCATATTTAATTTCTGTAAGCTTGTTCTAGTCAACAACCTGAGCAGCTGCATTCATTTCATGCACAGACATCTCCAAGGATCCTCTCATATATGGAAATAACTGAAATCACAGATGAAATACATCTGTCTCCCTCATGCATTGTAAGAGCCTTTTCACTAGGAGCAGCTACTCAGTGCAGCAAAGTCAGAGAAAAAATAAGCAACAACGCACAGAAGAAATGCTCAGTTGTGTTCCTCTGAGGCTCTATGAAACCATAACTAATTACTATTATTTAGAGAGGAAATGTAATTAAACCACTTGGGAGTGGACAGAGCTCTGATCTGATGGGAAGAGGGCTGTGCAGCCCCAGCAAAGTGTGGTATGTGAAAATATATGTTCACAGACCAGCTGTTACATATTTTCTCTACCCACTTCTCACTTGTTGGGTGAACATACTCCTGAAACTCGCCACAAATGTCATCATCACTTTCTGTTAATCCTCTCAAAGGTGTGAGGATCTTCTAATGACCAAAGGCATAAAAAATCTCACTTGTATTTTTTGTTCAGTGGACAGCATGACCGAAGGTTCCCCGCTTCCTGCCACCAGGAACCAGGTGGGGGGAGGCAGCGCATCCCACACAGGCAGCATCTCCTGCTCCAATGTGCTTGCACACCCCAGCTGTCAAAAACCAGACAGCACACAGTGCCAGACAATACAGATGCACCCCACCTGCCTTTTTACTATACTTGCACAGATAGAAATATTAGCTTTTCTAGTTTTATTCCTGGTAACAATTTTTTTTCCTGCCTGTTTTGGGAGCTGGAAGATTTCAACTGCATTAATATGCTTCAGTCCTCAGTCCCATCAGAAAATGTTTGTTCCTTGGACAGAATGTGAATCACTGTAATGGACTAAGTTAGTTTCCACTTCTACATACTAATGTGAGAATTATGTATAAAGTACCAGCAATCTGAAATGAAAACTTAATTTATGTTTGGACAAAAAGAGAATGACATATACAAAGTATTTGCCTTCCTTAAACTGCTTATGCAATACTTTGAGCTTTGTTGATGCCATTTAATGACATTTCCCTTGCTGTTGGAAAGGCCACCTTGAAAGTAACAATGATGCTGGACTTTGAAGATCTGAACCACAAGACAATGTCAGGAAAAAAAGACATACTGAGTTTATCTAATCCTTGTACTTCCCATCCTACTTGGATTTGGAAATCAGACATTTAGCAGCAGAGGATGACAATTCTGCAGAGATAAATGTGCATTCAGTTTTATGGTGTACTCATTAAGACCTAATCTTCCTTACTGTTTGGAATATTTGTTTTCCTTTTTTGTCTCTTGACTAACTTGAATGTCTAAGAACATTTCCATACTAATAATAATTGTATGGCATTTTCAAAAATGCTCATAAGTTGAACTGGTAAAATAGCTGAGTGATGAAACCTGAGAACATTCTCACTGGATAATTTCAGATGAACTATCACTTCTATTTTAGTTGCTGAACATTTTATATGCTCTTACACTAATTAAAGCGTTAAATAATTACTAGATCTAGATGAAACTGGTTAAATTTGATGGCTGATTTTTCCTGAACATTTTCAGTGACCTGTCATTGGCATTAGCAAGGAATTTCAGGAATCAGCTCCAAAAAATGTACTTCTGACATACAATTTTTCTAGGAAAATTTTCCATTGAAGTATGAGTTGCTTTTCGAAACTGGCTTTCCAGAGCAGCTGTTAATACTTCTCACACATACTAACTAATTAAAAGACTGTGTCCAGAAGGTCAGGGACAGACTTGGAAGGTAGAAAATCTCTATGATTTTCAACACTACTCTGTTACTATTTATCCTCTACTGTAAAAAATAGCATTTTATTCGAGAACCTGGAGTTGTGAGGTAGGCACAATCACCTTCCATGCACCCTATTAGCATCTGCTGCCACCAAATTAATAACAGTAACAAAATAGTGATAAGCCAACAAAAAGCCACATCCTCAAGGAAAATTAATTTAAATTATTCTGTTTTACTCATCAGAGCCCAAATCACACTCAAGGGAACACAGTGAGTGAGATATATGCCAATCAGGAAGTTTAAGGAGTTCAACTGGGTAGCTGTATTAACAAATATGCTAAATTTAAATTATGAAATATTATTTTCAATTGAGTAGTTTTTCCTCAATTCGAAGTGTGAAACCTAAAATTACAGCAGCAATATTTCTCAAGTTATATCTTCTGTATGAAATAACAATGGAAAACAAATGGCATGATGCCCAGTTTAATGAAATTTGGACTAAGTCTGAAAACAGATTTCTTCCAACATGATTCTTATATGCAAATCTAGAGTAAAGGATCTCAGTAACTTTCCCAGGTGACATAGAGTTCAAACTCAGTCATTCCATTCACTTTATTAAAGTGATATTTCACCCTAATTATGCATGGATGACTTAAAATGGAGGAATCATGAGCTCTGCTTCAGCACTATGGAAACAGAGTTAGTGGAAAACCAGTAGTGGTAGAAGTTGACGGGAAGGGGATCTTTCAAAATGAATGTCATTCTGCATTTATGGTAGGCTATAACCTTACTTCTCTGTTGCTGAAGTTGCAGATGCCTTCTTAACAAAAATCCATATTTTATGTAATATTTGTAATTAAAAAAAAATTCTCTGCGACACAGAATATTAACTTGCCAGCTATGTTTTGCCCCTATTTCACACATCTACAGTATAAACACAGGTTTAACTCATAAAAAGAAATTGGCTTGGTTAGTAGCTTACAAATATTTGTCAACATTAAGAAAACACATCTGGCCATTTCTTGTGGCAAGATAAGCCTGAAAGTGTGAAAAATTATGACATTTGAGACACTTTGTAGTGAACTATTTGCTCAAAAGCCAAATCTCAGAACACAACAAAGCCAAAAGCTACCGCCTGCTCACTGGCATTTTAAGAAGCCTTAAATTTTGAAGGCACCAACATCCACTATCTTTTTCTCCCACCGAGCCAGGGAGGGCAGAAGAAAAGCTTGCAATCAGGTCAACAACCCCTCCAACCTCATCCCTAAGGGACTTTCTCTAACCACCAGCTTTCCAAAAATGGAAGAAGGAAAGAAGATAGCACAAAGGAAGTGCCAAAGCCTCCAGTGGTATACAAATCTTCTTGGCTTTTCATCTGATGCAGCTGGAGTAAACAGAAGGAAAGGCTAATGAATATCAGTCCATACAGCAACAATGCTACTACCCAGACTTTCCCTGTACTTCTCTATCTCTCCATGTCTTCCAGTGGAGGAAGATCAGATCTGGGATGTAGCCCCTGGGTAGGATGAACAGTGGAGGTACTTGTTGCTTTTGTAGTATTTGCCAATTTACCAGTTTCATAAGATGTAACAAGAAGAGCACATGATTAGTCATCAATTTATTAGCAGGGGAAGTGATTTGCCTCCAGAAAAAAACAGGAGAAAGGAAGGAAATTCAGGTCCTATTTACCAACCTTTGGTCTCATAGTCCATGTAAGACCTAAAAATTCAGGGAATACATAACAGTCTAATTATCAACTCTAAAGCTGATAAAGCTGTGCCTTTTTGCAAGAAAGGAATTCAGATCCATTGACTTAAAAAGACACCCAGCTACATGAACAAGAAGATTTCTTTCAGAAAGCTCTATTGCCTTTGAGCAAACTATTTTTTCAACAGAAACTTAGTAGGGGAAGGTGCAGGGGAAGGTGGAGCTGCATTCATTTTCATGTAACCTTGAGGGGAGCAGCTTCAGAACCTTAGCCAACCTAGGAGAGTTTTTCCAAACCAAAGTCAGACACTCCATCCTTATTAAGGGGAGGACTTCACAAAAGGAAGAGGAAGTCGGGGGGGGGGTGTTGACTTCAAGGCCATTGCACAAGAGCTCTAAGAGAGATTCAGATGAAGGACTGTGCACTTTCCCACAGACCAAAATCTTTCCTGGACTCTGTGAGGGGAAAAAAGTGAGTGTGAAGAAAAAAGAGAAACAAAAAAAATCTTTGCTAAGTTTCCATTTCAGTGGTCGACATCACATGTTGTATGAAACAAAAACAGAGCTTAGGCAAGCTGGTGGTGAATTGATCTAAGATGATGTTCCTTGAGCCAAAGAATTCTAAGTCACAGAATCATAGAATATCCTGAGCTGGATGGCACCCATAAGGATCATCAAAGTCCAACTCCTGGCCCAACTTTCACAGCTGAAAGGGAGCCACATGCAGGACCTAACATAGGGACTGTCTACATGACCAGTCCCTACCCATTTAAGTGGTACTTAGCAGAGCAAGGTACCAGTGGTAGAATCTTCTTGCAACAGGCCAGACCGCAAAACTGATTCACATTTTGACACAAAAATACAGCTTATCTATTCTGTGACTGCAGTGGATAACCCAGGCAGCATTTCACTTCCACTGCTGTGGTAACAGTAACATAATAGAAATTCATTCTGAACACAATCCTTTCTGCAGGAATACAAAGATACCTTAATTACACGGTGGTACTGTATTTGGATTCTAGCTATCCTAAATTATATTTTTAGGTCTAATTCATGTCCTGTTCATGTAAAATGAGAACACAGTCTTTTGAAGGCACTGTAATTGTACCTGGTCAAACTGATACAACAAGAAAATCAAGCCAATATGAGTACAGGCTGGAGCCTGGGTAGACACTCAGCAAGCACAGACCAGAACAGATTCACAGCCCTGCTGTATTTACAAAACAGTGGAGATGATATTGTTAAATTCAAGTGAAGCTAATTCAGAATAGTTAGGAGGTCATACGCTATGCTAGTGCCATTATATAGGGGTTAAAACTGTAACTGTAAAATTTATTTTTCCAATTCCAAATTGTTAGGGTAAGATTGGAAGAACAGAATAAACATCAATATACTATCATGCATACCATGTATGACATTCTGTAACTACTGTTATGCTAACAAACTCATGGTATATATATTCCAGGAAAAAAACATGACATGAATTGTACTATGGCATAATGAAAAATAAAGAGAGTCAGGGATGTTACTGAAAAGTATTAAAGCTTCCTTCCAAGTACAAATCTATGGACCTACAAATCTTTCATGCTAGAATAGAGTCTAGATGTGATTCTTCTCTTCCTGAAAACCACTTTACATGACAGGAATTAGGTAACAGTTACTTCTGTCTCACATGAAAGAGAAGTCAGAGTTTGGACACTTAAGTGAATGCTGTGAGATTCTCTGATCCTCTCAAAGAATTCATTTGAAGCATTCAGAGAACACACCACCCCCATGTCATGCTATGTGTGGGTGCAAAGGTTCATTCTTACTGCGTGAGTCCCTGTGCGTCCTGGCCCAAAAAGGACACTTCAGAGGCTCCCATCTTAGTGAACTGCTTTTAAAGTACTCCCATAAGAAAACCTTTACTGATTTTAGTGGTTACACTTGGGTAGGTTTTTTAAACAGGAAAAAATGAGTGCTTTTTCTCTATGTTTCCATAAAGAAAAAAAATATCCTTTTGCTCTTGTTCTCTTTCTTCAACTACTCAGAATGAACTTGGTCAGGCCACTGGGATTAAAATAGACAGTATCTATAAAGATGCCTTTTAGGCAAAGCCAAATAATGAACAAGCAAAAAATAAAGTGTCACATTCAAGGCTGAGATTTATTTAAAAATTCAGACTTCTCTTTTAACAGTTCAGTTTCTAAAGCCAAAAGGCACAAATTTCACCACTACAAATAGTAAAGGAGAGGGAGAAGGAGGGCTTTCTGAGCCTCCAAAGGATCCTACCTGCCCAAATTCCTATTTGTTTGGGACACCACCAGTACCTTGTATGCTCCAGCAAGCCAGGGAAAGTGGCAGGAGACAAGCTTCAAATAAATAGGACTCTGTAGGCCAAACTTTCTGCATGGAAGAGAGCTGTCCATGGATATTCTGATAAAGGAAGCCTTCAGATTTAAAAATACCCATAGAAGGCACAAACAGACTCAAAAAGAACAAAACTGATTAGCAATTTTTGTATTTGATTTTAAACCCTTCCTTTAAACTGGAAGTGACATTTTGTCAGAAAGCCAGGTTTGCAATTTCTTTTATTTTATTTCTGTGACAAAACCTAGCAGCACATCTTTTGCAGTTCTCCCTTATTTATTAATTCCATGAATGAAAGATTTTTCTGGTGACTAATTCACCCTGACTTTTTGGCACCAATCCTGTCCTTTTTATTCCTTTAGGGAATTGATTTCCTTGCAAATTTAAATGGCAGGCCTGAAGTACACTTTAATGATGGCATTCTACATAAGTGGTACCATTCTTTCTTGAGGAGCTGATTTACCTGCCTCAGGGAAAAAAAAAATAGAACAGTGCTTCAATTAAAGAATTTAAATTATTCATAAAGGGAAAAAATTCCACGTCTCAGTCAAATGTCTGCCCATTTCCTTGGACAACGCACATAGGCACAATAAAACAATACTTTTTTTTAAACCAGTTAGCACTGAAGATGAGAAGAATCACTAGTCACACCAAACCTGGAGTAAGCACAAGAGTATTTACAGAACTTGGACAAAAGGTACTTGCTTAGCTTGAAACAATAGAAATTCACTTTGTATCAGCCTAAGACAGAAAGAGACATCTTTCCATATATCTCAGCACTCCAAGTTACTTTAATCACATCAAACTTTGTTTCTCCTTTTAACAATGTAACTATGGCAAATGCCCCATGGCAAAATGAAGAAATCATGTCCCCAGTGAAGTCAATGACAAGCCACACATTCAAGAGATCCAAGATCTCAGCCCTGGTTTATTATTCTAAATTGGATAATCAACTTTTCACATACTATTACTCCATTACAATGCAGAATTTAATTCAAACACCTGTAGAGATCAGCCAGTGCTCTTCAGATCAATACACAACCCTACAACAGACAATTGTGGAACAACCTGACCATGTGAAAGTTCTTTAAAATCCAACACTTTCATCAGCATTAAGATCTAGAATGAGTTATTATCTATTCTCAAAAGTCACAGGAACTGATGCCAGAAAACTCAAGCATAAAACATTTTTCTGTGCAATAAAATTTATCACCTTCATTCTCAACTGAAAATCAATGGACTCTCAGAGTCTTGTTTAAGAACACATTCCCTCCATGCTGGGTGAGAAAAAGACCACAGAGCTCCTGCCTGAGTAAACGAAGAGAACAGTCAAACTTGAATCCCAGAGCTGCTGGCACTCTCTATTGAACTCACTGCCAGGGGAGATTTCTGCAGGTGGTTCATAATTGCTCTAAGCAGCCTCTCATCTCAGCTATCTTCTACTTTCCTTTCCAAATAGTGGGGTTACCTCTGGACTAGGTGCACATTGATGGAGTAGGGAGAGAGACCAAAGGACAAGGAGTGAGAGTTCTGGCAGTAAGTTTTCATCCAAGTATTAAGCATCTTTTGTGCACTGACACTTTAAATTTGTGCATCACATAAAATCAGAGAAGGAAAATAAAGTAAAAATGCAAAGTCCATAAAGTAATCTGTGTCCTAAAGTAAATCATACAGTCAATAAAGAAAGAAGTCAAACTAAAAAGAGGAAAACACACTGTAACAATGGCCACTGGACTGAAATGGAAACGTAACTTTTCACGAGACATCCTACAAGAGATGCAAGCAAGCTCTCAGCTTCCAATTGTGTCTTTTGAACTTTATTTCTTTTATATTACCAGTTCAGAGAGAGCACTGAAGCAATCTTAAACATGATTCTGTGCAGTAACATAATTAAAGAATGCTGTGTGTGCATACTGCAGAAACCAAAGCCAAAAAAAGACCTTTTAGACTTCAGCCTTGACATGTTCCATTTACACTTGGCATCACAAAATAATGAATGTATGTGTGTTAACAGCAATAGAAATGAGAAATGTCATTCCCTATAAACTCTGCTGGTGCATGGTGGAAGGCTTAGGTGAGATCCTGGTGAATGCAGCACTTGTTTTAGACAACAGCGACACAAGTCCAGCTTCTCTTCAAAAGTACTCAAAGATCCTCAGAATGCCACATTCCTTCAATAATAGTTCCTCCATGAATGTATCTCTGTCACACTCAAGAGCCTTCCAAAACAGCACATGAGAAGAGCACAGATGACTCCAAGAACATGGGACACCAAGAAACATGGCCAAGAAAAGAACAAGTTACACTATTTCAGACTTCTTTTCATAGAATCATTTATGTTGGAAAAGAGCCTTAAGATTATTGAGTCCAACTGTAATCTACCACTAAACCACATCTCTAAGCACCCCATTTACCTGTCTTTTAAATTCCCCCAGGGATGGTGACTCCACTGCTTTCCTGGGCAGCCTACTCCAGTGCTTGACAACCCTTGTGGTGAAGAAATTTTTCCTAATATCGAATCTAAATTTCCACTGGTGCTGTTCTTGTGACCTCATCTTTCTTTATATCTTAAAGCCAGAATCTCCTATACATACAGAAAGCAGGAGCAAGAGATTGATCTTCACAAGTAGTGAAATTCAGGATTTGATGGTTACAATCAGTTTGAGGCTCAGCTTTCACTAATCTAATGACATCTGTGACTCTTGACAGGAGGTTGCCACAGCCCTTTCACAGGAAGATCTGGTCACTTTTGACTTCAGGTGTACTTTTGCACTGCTACAGAATGCAGATCTAACACCATCAGCTGTGGAGTGGGTATTTTAAGTAGGGTGTCATACTAAGCACACTACTTTCACTAAGCTAAGTGAAAGATATGGCACCACATTTGTCACATCCTGTTTCTACACATGCTACTACAGGAACCTTTGTAGCTAGGACGAAGGTCAAAATCAATTGAATTTGAGATAAATATTCATTGAGAGCACAACTAATAGGGTTTCATAGGAATTAAGTCAGGAAATTAGAAAACAGCGCATGAAAGAATATATTATTAAATAATGCATTTCTCTCAGTTTATGAATAATATAAACTGAAACTGATAAACAAAATGCTAGGTACCACCAGCATTATGAAAAAAAATAAAGCAATTGTAAACTGCACAATCATTTCATTGATGATGGTAAAGACATCTTCGAATCAATGCTTTAATTTTAATTTACCTATTGTATAATCTGTAGGTGGAAAAAATTCAATTAAATTACACCTCACAAACACTCCTAGAAGATGATGCATCAGCATAATTTAAAGGATCAGAATTGAAAATTAGCATTTAGTTTTCTATTATCAGAGTTTTGATGGCTTTAGGTGAATAAATGTCAGACATTGCAAGAGCATATACTAGTTACCATAGATAGCCTTACTGGGCCCAGTCACCAAATTGCTCCCTGTAACATGGATTAACCTCTGCTCCCATGGTGCAGGCCAGAAGTGGGTGAAAGTATGAAACTCCATATCAATTAATCCTACATCAGGAGTCATTTTTCCTCCAGAGATTAACTGACGCATAACAAGACAATGAAAAATGAAGTCCGCCAATGTAATGTGAATCAAAAAAGGCTTCTAATAATCTCTCTATCACCTGTAATTA
>NW_005054488.1:143560-156618 GCF_000277835.1 Geospiza fortis | reverse complement strand
AGATGACTTTCAATGGGCCCACAGGGCACATTTTGAACAGTAAGTGTGAAAGAAATTAGTAAGTGCTAATGGATTTTCAGAACCATTTCAAGCTTATTTATTCTGTGACTGCAGTGGATAACACAGTTATCCACTGCAGTCACAGAAAAGATAAGCAGTCTTGTTGGAGTTACATCCAACAAGATTTTGATAAAACTCACTTAGAACCTATCTGGAGTGTTAACTTCTTAAATTTATAAAAAGACCCATGAGAACAAATTTTATATGATACTTGTGATATACTTAGCACATATATAAATTCCAGTGGAACCTACAAGAATCAAACTATGCATTACTGATTACAAAAGCCAGTGAACTATGAGCCCAGGGCCAAGATGGAAAGGTATCACATGAAAAAGGCTTGTACATTTCTTCACTCAACCATGGTATTTTAGGTACAACCAACAGAAGACGAGACAGTAGTGATTAAAAGACTTCCATCCTGCCATGGCAAATTGATTTTAGGGGTTCAATTTCCATTTCCATGGTGAAAATACACTTTTGCAATTTATCAATGATTCCATAATTGAGCTCAAAGTAGCTGTTTCATAATCACAGGTTCTGACTCAAAGCAATGACAAAGCCATCAGCTGCATAATTTCTGGCATTCACCACCTCCTCCGTTTGAAAGGTTTCCTGTAAGGTCCAGGCCTCTTCCTAAGCATTTATTTTGCTGCTACTGAAAGGAAATGCACAATAGTGTTTTAAGGGAAGATTATCAGTTTAAAGTGTTTGTCTTTAAAACAAACACTCAAGACCAAAAAGCCTGTTGGATTACTAGGAAACTTCTGACTAACAAAAAAATGTACCCCTTAACTAAGCCCAAGACAGCATCAGCTTCAGGTATGAACTCAGACTGCAGCAGGAACTATTCCTGCCTCTCAGTCCCCCTCTCATGTTTTTTATTAGCAACATCATAAAGCTTCAGCCTACAGATGCCTACGGTCTCTATTATTCTTACCTTATTTAGCCACTGAAGCCACTTCAGAAACACTGCACTTGTCTCGATAGGGACTGAAGTGATGTAAGGAAAAAGGGGTCAAGATGGGATTATATAAGAAAAGTATATAGTAAAGTAATTCCAAAGTCTTTTCACACCTCTTTTATGCTGCTCTGGCAGCCTCAAGCAGCTCCTGACATTTTTAAAATTACTCTATGCTATTAGGCCATTGAAAAGGAATCTCTAACAGACATCATTCGTTGAGATCTACCATTTTCCTAGTTCCTCAAAATAAGCATGATGATAACTGTATTCCTTATTACAGCACTTCAGCAGGAAATTAAGTAGTAACCACGGCACACCTAAACTGTAACACTTGTAACTGTCACACTTGTAACTCCCACTTCCAAAAAAAGGGCAAACATATTGATCTATCTACAAAGGAAAAGGAGCTTCAGTTCTGCAAATATTTTCAAAGACCACCTACCTGTCCTGTCACACAGTGTCCAGTAGCAGCACAAGCCAGCCTTGAGAACTGAGCAATAGCAGAAAGTCAAAGCACTCAGAAACCACAAGTGGCTCTATAGATCTTTGTGATATAAACTTTTCCAATGTCCACAAGGGAAGAAAAGAAAATTAAAATGCAAAAAATAGCAAAGAGAGAAGTACTGGGGTCAAGACAACACCAGAAGGCTCAGGGAAGCTCTAAGATGCATCAGAGAGGCAGTGAGAGATCACTTCTCGGCACTTGGTCTGTGCACTACAGGATTTAAATAGCACAAGTCTCTTTATGGGATCTCTGCACTCATCTCCTCTATGACATGGGTTAACAGTGTTCTGAAAAACATACTGTACCACCATGGTAGCAGGGCCAGGGTGCCCTCTGCAACACTCTTTTCAGAGGCAGCAGTAAGACACTCATATTCATGTTTTGTTTAGAAGAGCACCTGCAATATGCTTTGGCAGTATTCCAGAGCAACAAAAACTACAAAGTTCTCCTTTTTCACCCCTAAGAAACCAGATATAAGCACCACATAAGGGTCTTGCCAGTTTTCTTGGGCACTTGGAGGAATAAAGAAATGGTACATTGCCTCTTGTTGCACAAACACTAGTCAGTTTTTAACAGAGCTTCTAGCTCTCTAAGGAAGAAGGGGCTTTATCATCTGAAGCATGAGAAGGATGTCAGGATTCTGCTCATGACTAATGATTTCATGCTTCAGCACTACACCTTGAGTTAAATAACTTCAGAAAATTAACTGAAGGATCACCCAAGCAAGGAGAGAGTGAAAAGCTTCAGGAGTGCATCCTGCACTTCTAGATAGACATCAATATCTGCCTTAATATCTCCCTTCAGCTTGTAGCCTCTGGTAATGTGAGGTGTGGATATGGGGGGAGGAAGGGAAGGAAAAAAATTAATGGGAAAGAAAGGAAAGAGAACCACCTGAAAAGAGAGATAAGTAACTGGGGAAATTACAAATTTGGCTTATGCAGAAGAAGCTCAGTATATAGAATTGATTGAAGCTTTCAATATGAAGGAACAAGGGTCTCATTTCAGCTGCTGATCAGTTTAGATTCACAGCCACAATAGAAAAGGCTATGTTCCACGGCTTCACCTCCTGATTATTAAGAACAGTTTCTACTTATGAGTCTTTGTTTCCTTAAGATAGATTCATACTTAGTGATTTCTCACCTAATGAGCACAATTCAGACAAAATTCACAATCAGAGCTCATAATAGCTTTCATATATTAGTAGACTTTTATGTCAACAATCCCCATGGCTCACAAAACCTAACCCATCCAGGAAAACTTTTCAAAAGCATATGGCCTCAAAAACAAGTCAAACAGAAGAAAACTCCCAACTAAAAAAAGAACAGGAAAGTTTAAGGAAAGATCTATAGTTACAAGCACACATAGTTTACAAGACTAGAAAGAAAGAACAGCAAGTGTTGGTATTGCCAGAACTGCAGCTTATCTGTAACTGTCCTAAATCACCGAAAAGCCAAGAGTCGCCCATCTCTGATCCCTGGATACCATCAACAGCTTACACTGCAGCATAGCATTACCAAAGACGGCCTGTGTCAGGATAGCTGTCTCCCATTTATCTTCTCTGCCATCATGAACTTGTTTGTGCAGATCCCAAAAGAAAATCTGGCAGAGAAACTGAAGCAGAATTGAAACAGCCAGAGAAATACATTTTTCCCCTTTCTTGTGGACAAAAGCAGGCAGTGAAAAACTGCTGAATTTTTAGCTAATAAAGGGAAGTTTTGTGTGGAGCCTCCTTCATTCAAAAAAACTAAGTATTAGTTTCAGTTGCTCTTAAGCAAGAACGCAAAATGTGCAAATGCAAAATCTGTGTAGTAAGAATCTATGCTGAAAAGTGCCAAAATGGGCAGTATAGTACTTTTCTCAAACTCCATATGGCCAGCCTATTGTATCAGATCCTCATCTGATTTAAACTGAAGCATTGGTGACACAGACATTAAGAGCAGCAGCAATACACATCTTCCCACATGCTCTTTTCCCAATACATATGGCTTGCTCACTTACATGGAGAAGCAGAAAAAAGGCTGCAGGCATGTGGTTTTGCCAACAGTTAATTATTGAAAGGAGAAATTCTGCTCTTAAGGTTGCAGAAATCACAGTTGCTCTTGATGCTGGAACCAACACAGACATTCTGCTCTGTAGCCATGAAGGAAACAAAACTAAGTTCTCCTGTACATGGAGAACTCTCCTCATGGCAGTAAATGAACACCATCATCCTGCTACTGCCAGTCACTGAAGCTAAAAAGCTGGCCACTGGCCCAGACAAAATTTTTACAGCTCACTGTATGCATGCCTCAGTTGTTTCCTTTTGCTTTGCACTGTTTATAAGGGCCAATGGTGGACTAAATGCTTTGCTTGAGCTCAGTGCATGTGGGGTGTGTGATAAACCATAAACCATGGGAATGTATGGTGGCCCTTCATGATTAGGAAACATCTTATGGTCTGCTATGATCAGTCAACCACTCTCTTTCCCCTTCTCTTCTGGAAAAATGAACAAAGGACACGCGCAAAGCATATGCTGCTTTTGAGGATGAAAACAAGAGGATTGATTTCAGCTGCAAAAATGCTACATTGCGGTCTCTTCTCTCAGGGCATGGGCAAAGAGTCCTGAACACTGACCAAAGACACACACCCCTTTTATCATCAAACAGCCAGTATGTGGTGCTCTATTTATAGAGAAAAATTACTCATCTAGCTGTAGGTTCCCTGTTGTGACCCCTGATTCTTCTTAAGGGTAAGGGAAACTCACTCACAGTAGACTTAGCTCTTTCTGGTGAAGCCCTGAGAGCAGATTATGGTGAAACAGCAGAACAGCCAGCAGGACTATTAAAAAAATGGCCTGACAGCAGAAGAGGGTAATTCACCTTCCAGCAAAAGCCACGTAAGGCCACATCTGTGGGTCTTATTTAAAGAGACCTTAGGAGTGGAACTCTGATCAAGAAGTTGATCAAGAAAAAATTTAACATCCCTCCTCATCTTTGCACTCAGACAACGTCTAAATATTGCAAGTTCTTCCTGTACAACACCTCTTAAAATATCAACTTGCAAGATCATGTAGTCCCAATCTCCGACCAAGCTCTCATCCAACATTCAGCAGCATACTGGAGACATCCCCTTCCTTGTCTGATACATGCAAAGCCTTGTCCTCACCTATCATTGACTCCCATGGCACTGTTTTTCTACTTGTTCCCGCTTCTCTAGCAAAGACATATGTTGCTTGTTTTCACTGTCAAGGTCTTGGTAAAGCTATCCTTTCCCTTGCTGTCAACTCTTACACAAACATCCCAGATGTTTGTGCAACCAGCTCTTCAAACTCTCTTCAGCAGCTTGGGGGCACAGCAGGGCCAGGAAGTGAACACCCTGCTGAGACAGGCCAAAACTAGGACACTTCCACAACCACAGCACTGATGATATCAGCTGCTTCTAATTCCCCAAAAGGTCATTGGGTGATGACCTGCAAACAGAGTGAGAAAATATCAGGTCTGTCATTGCCCTGACCACTCTCCAGTTGTGGCCATTCCTGCCCAAGGCAGGGTTCTTGCCATGCAGGACCACTAATAAAATCTCTTCTGCTCTGTCTGTAGCACACCCTCAAGTTTTTATCCAATGCAGTCATAAATTCATCTGATATTCCTCCCTGGGTAAGACATTAATTGCCATGGCATTCTTCCATAATTGACCTTATTTCTTTGAATTTGCAGCAATAGACCATAGAGCAAATTCAGGTGTCACTTCACTGTAGCATACAGAGCATTTACAAATATGCAGCTGTTAACTAACAACTAAAGTGATGCAAATGCATTCAGCAATTCTGTGGTTTACCTCTGGGGCAAAGAGGATGAGGGATGGCAAGGCACCTCCCAGTCAAAGAAATTAATATTTAAAATAATTTTCAAAAGTCAGATACAAATTTCTGGGAAAAGTCACAGGTAACAGCAAAGCTGAAGTGTCATTTGAGGCATAAAAGCAGAGAGTTAGACACCATAATGATCTGCAATGATCAAATTATACAAATCCCATCATGTGGCATCAGAGCCAGCCAGACAGCCCAGGGAGTCTGGACATGATCCTCTGTCTCCCCAGACTACATCCCTATCTGCTGCAAGTTGGCCACAAGCAGCAGCTTCTCCCAGGCACAGACCCATGGGAAACAAATGCTCACAGATAACATACTTTATTTCCAGCATCTACTTTTCCCTTTGTATGTGGTTCAGGTGCCAGGCAGAAAGGCTGGAGACAAATGTTGACAAGTGATCTTGGGGCAGATTACCAACTCTGAAATACTCAAAGATATGTGGATTATGTACAATTCCCCATGGAAGTGTGCACGAAAACTGCTGACTTCTAATACAATCAGGATAAAATGATGGGATAAAAAATGTAGGGATAAAATTAATTTTGAAAAAAGCCCAGCATGTAAAACTGCCAAGTCACAGTCTTTGTTAACATTTGCCATAACAACACAGATAATCAACTGGTATAAATGGCTTTTTTTATAAAGTTTGGGAGTCTAACATTCCTAGACTGGAAGCCGATCTTGATTGAGACAAAAGAGTTTTTGTGTAATCATTGATTTGGGAGCATAATCACATCTGGAAAAAGGCAACATAAATGGAGAAAAAAAAAGTGTTCATTTCCTCACTTGCATCAGGGCCTGAGCACCCTAATTTTCAATTTCATCCAAAAATATCAACTTCTGTAACATTCATGTACTTTCATTCATTCAACAACTATCAAACCTTCGCATTAAACTCAATGATGCTTCTTAAAAGACATTTACTAGTCTTTATTGTTGGGAGCTGGGTTTTTTGTTTCCTCTTCTTTTCTTGTTGTTATATATATGGTAGATTAATTCATGCTTTAAACTTAGAAATAAGTATATATAAAATATTAGGAGAAATCAAACCCTATGCTGGTGACTGCTCCCGCCGGGGACTGCATTCTATTCACATTCTAACCAGTTCCCGGACAACACTAAAGATAACATCAAGCCAGTTACCATATGAATAAAGAAATCTTGGACTATGAGGTAAGCCTGACTGAGGACAGAGTTATGCATATGGTAACCTCTTCCCGGACAGCCTGGAGACTGGCTCAGGCCATCAGAAGGGGTTTTCCTGCAGCACCATGCATGAGAAGATATCATCTGGACTTCCCGGAATGGAATGTCCTGAAGGAGCTCACAAGGCCTGCACCTGGAAAGGATTAAGTCTACACAGCACTCAGGAAATATACATCTTCTGCCTGGGTACTCAGACATTCATCTGAGTTCGGACTTTGTCTGCTTCTGCACATGCATAGATCCAACTTCACATGTAAAGAGACACAAAGAAATATGTGGTCATCTCTGCCTCAGGCAAAATAAACTGTATATAAACTGGCTCCTGTGAGCACTTGGGGTGTCCCTTCGGGGGAATGCTGTCACTCTGTCAGTGGGAACCCAAGGTCACCCAGCATCTGTATCCGGGGCAGATGCTGTCTTGGCTGTGGTTGATTTTTGCTTTTTCTGAAAATTCTATTTTTTTGTTAATTGACTTAATAAATCTTTGTCGATTTTTTGATAAATTGCCTACAGATTTGATCATTTATAACATTGTCACTTGTGGAATATTTTCCCATTAAGTTGCTAAGAAGCACTGATGACTGGGTGCTTGAGACAGCTGAGAGGGGGAACTCGTCTGGTTTTTGGGAGTTTCTCTTAAGGGGGACAGAGATACCACGAGAAGGGGGGGCAGGTAGAAGTGGGGGTTGGGGGCAGCTGCTCTCCCTTACTCTTTGGCGTTGGAGGAGGACGGCCAGGCTGTTGCTTACTGAGGGGAGAATTCATCAGCCACCGCTGGAGCTCAGCCCTGAGGGACCGATCACCATCTGCTCATGTGCCTCGGGAATCCTGAACTTCCCCTCTCCCTGCCCTGCTCGGAGCCGGGCTGCCGTTGCACCGCCCCCGCGGTTTTCTTCGGTATTGCCGTGGATTTTGCTGTAGCCCACACCCTGCTGCCTAGCTGGCACATCCCCACAGTTCCACCTCCCGCGAAACTTCTGATACATCTCACCCACCAGCCTGGGATTTTTGCTCGTTCCTGTTATAGATGGATGAGATTATTGGCTCTCACAATTAAAAGATAACTATTGTGTGAATGTTAACAAAAGCTTTAGTGATGTATAGTTATGTTATTGTAGTTTAGATGTCCTCTGTTCTCCCCATAGTTCCCTTTTCCCCTCCTGTATTGTGACCATCAGACAGGCAGGGTTGTCTAGGACAGGTAAAAAAGAAGGCTGCTCATGTGCCCCTTGCATGGGGCAGTTGGGAATGGAAAAGCTTGGTACTTAGGGAGTGTGGCATGGCAACACCTCATCTCCGATCAAGTCACAAGAAAGCAGTTTCCCCTGATAAATGGCAAAGAAGAGCTGACTGACAGACTTTAGGAAGGGCCAGGGCTGGCTGATGCAACCCCCAGGGGTATAAAGGACTGAGCATCCATCTTGAAGACTAACTGGCCACATGGTATGCACGAGGGGCAGTTCCCAGCGCTGCAGCTTTTCCTTATGTAGTTCTTTGTTGTATTTTTGTTAAGGTTTAATAAACATTTCTAAATTTTCAAAGTGAGTAGTTGTCTCTCACGTTCCTGCCGACTGTGACAGTAACTGCACCAAAGGGGAAAGTGCCCACAGTCAAGAAGACTGTTACCTGGTCCCTGGTTTTGTTTGTTGTTAATGCCGTAGTTACTGTCGTTTTGTTTGCCTTGTTGTACATACTAGCACAGAACTGTTATTCCTATTCCCATCTCTTTGCCTGAGATGCCCTTAATTTCAAACTTAGAATAATTCGGAGGGTGGGGGTTTACATTCTCCATTCAAAGGGAGGTTTCTGCCTTCATTAGCAGACACCTGTCTTTTAAACTGAGGCAGATTTTGGTGGCCAACAGTGGGGCCCAAGGGCATAGAGAGAAAAAGGGGGGAAAAGTTCTTGAGTAACTTCACTTTTGCATGTGCTGGATATAGAAACCTTGTTAGGTAGCATCATGTGGCCAAGCTTACCCTGGATCAGGTGGCTATATTTCTCCCATTTGCAGGCCCTTATCTAAACATGGGTCCTATAACTAAGGCTACTGTGGCTGTTATCCAGTTTGCTCTATGAGTTAATGAGGTGAGGAATTAATGGATTTTTAACTTCCTCTGGAAGGCAAGCACATGGATTCAGTGCTACCACACACTAACTGTATGTTTTTGGAGTTACTTTAATAATGGTATTCAGTGTGAGGAAATGACAGGGGAAATTTTCTCCTTCAATCAGCTCTTTGGGTCTACCCCACCAGTTTTCGAAGGGTTCAAATATTCTCTAAATCTAATGATATCATACAATGGCTGGTGTTGCTGATAGGCCTATTCTATTTCGCATTCAGAGATAAGGGGAGATTTACCTTGATAACCACCCTGATACCTATCCAAGAGAATCAGGATGCTGCCCCAGAGCCTGACCCTGCCCCACAGATCACCTCAGAAATGAACCACCTGGACTGGGTGGGGGTTCTGGTGAAGGAGATATGTGAGATGGCCGGATGCTGAAGGAATACATTTCCCCAGCTGGTGAGAAACCCTCGCCCTGCCTCAAAGAGGGATAGCCTAATAGTGCAGCAGCGGAACCCACAGACATTACAACTGTCCAGGTTCCAGCTAAACTGCAAGGACACTCACAGCCAGCAGCAGTCGCCCCTATGGAATTGAGGAAGTCTAAGACAAAATCAGAGCACCCAGATAATAGGGATAAGAAAGGATGGCCCTCGCAACCTGCAGGGGAGCCAGAGGTTGAGATCATCACTGAGACCCTGATGTATGAAAGTCTCCATAATCTGCACAAAGACATTGTACGACAGGGGTGTGAGGCTTATACAACCTGGTTACTTCGGGTCTGGGACCTTATGGGTACAGGCGTGCAACTGGATGGTGGTGAGGCAAGGAATTTGGGACCCTTGACCGAGGACTCAGGTGTGAATCAGATTTTTGTAAGGGAGACAGGATCCCTTTCCCTTTGGGAGCAGCTTTTAATAAGTGTCAGAGAGAGGTTTGTCCACAGGGAGAGAATGCAGGAGCACCACCATAGAATGCGCTGGAAGACTCTTGAGGAAGGGATCCAACAGCTGAGAGAAGTAGCAGTATTGGAGGTACTTTTTGGGAGGGATGGACAGCATGATAATGACCCCGACAAAGTCAGGTGCACAGGGCAAATGCTGTGGAACCTGGCAAGTCTAGGGCCATCTTAATACACCACCTTCATTGCAATGATTAATGCTGACACCAACCGAGAGACAGTGGGTTCTGTGGCCAACAAGCTCAGAAATTACGAGTTTGATCAATGTCCCAATGCAGGCTCATGTCTCTTCCATGATTAAGGAACTCAAAGAGGAGTTTAAAGAGGAGATGAGGGAGGAGGTGAGGAAGATCAATGAAGCAACAGTGCGAGTCACAGGCCCCAAAGTCAGAGCCCAACATCCCCCAGCTAGAGAAAGAGGGTACACACCACAGGCTGACCTGTGGTTCTTTCTGCATCACCATGGGAAGACATGGGAAAGTGGGATGGGAAACCCACTTCTGTCCTGGCAGCATGGGTGCATCAGCTCAAGGAGGGAAACACTAACCAAGGGAGTTGCACTAAAATGCAGACAGCCTCAGCCTCCCATGACTGAGCTGCCAGATATTACAGAAGGGAGGATGATCTATCAAATCCCCTTTAAGGGACCTCTAGTATGTATGCCCAAGAAAGAAATGATAACCAGAGCTAGAAGGGCCCTGCCTCCAGCTAGGGAGAGGCATGGGAAAACTGTGTCTTTTGGATGATGTAGGTCCGATGGCCTGGCACATCAGAGCCACAAAATTATGAAGCATTAGTTGATACTGCTGCACAGTGTATCTTAATGCCTTGGGACATGTGGGGGCAGAACCTGTTTCCATTGCCGGGGTGACAGGGGGATCACAGCAACTCTGTTGACTCTGTTGGAAGTTGAGGTGAGCCTGACTGGGAAGGAGTGGCAGAAACATCCTATTGTGACCAGCCCAGAGACCCCGTGTATTCTGGGCATAGATTTCCTTCGGAACGGCTATTACAAAGACCCAAAGGCACTCAGATGAGCTTTTGGAATAGCTGCTGTAGAGGCAAAGTGCCGGTTTTTGGCTTCTTTTCCCTGCCTCTGTCAAGGTCAAGATTGAAAGCACTTGACACAATATTTCACGTTCAGGCTTAGATGTTTATTCTTTCTTATCTAGATTATAAATCAAGAGTTCTACAGCATTCTTCTAAGAAGCTACAAAATTTCTCACTATCGACTGTTACAAGGTCTTTTAAGGCTAAACTATCCAATTAAGAAATGACACATAAATTATTTTCACTTTTAACCCAATAACTGATCCCTCAAAGTCCACAATGTGGACTTTTCGGTCCAATTACAAAATACTGCCCAAACCCATAAAGAAGGTGAAGAACAACCAGCCATGGCCCTAAAACCTCCATCTTGCTCTACATATATTACTATATTCTAAAACCTTAAACCCTAAATTTTCCACCCAGTGATATCACACCCTTCTAATCAAACCATACACCTTTAATCCCAGTGCTATCAATCAATTTTGAAGCCATCTCCATGGCCTCAGGTCAAATGCAGTGCTCTCCTGGGAGTCAGAGTCTGTCAGCACAGAAAGTCGAAAATTCTCAGCATGCAAAACTCCAACAGCAGAGGACATGAAGCAATTGAACACCTGCCTGGACTATCAGAAAACCCATCTGCAGTAGGACTCCTGAAGGTAGAAGAGCAATGAGTACCAATTGCCACCTTGATGGTGCACCACTGGCAGCATTGGACAAATTGAGAATATGTAATCCCCATCCACAAAATGATCTGCAAACTGGAGAGCCATGGGTCGTCAGTGAGGTCCATTCACCAGGTCTGACAAAGAATGGAGATTGACTGTGGACTATCGTGCCTTGAATGAAGTTACTTGCAGGGTGTGGAGGATCAGGAATGGGACATCATGCCATGATCAATGTGATCAAGTGAAGCCAAATTTATTATCCATAAAAGGGCTATATTTAGAATAAGTTTCTACTGTCCACGCATCTCTAGCTAATACATGATTGATTCATCCTAGCTGTTCACACATCTAAAATAGAATGCTGATTGGATCATCTAATTTTTCACACATCTTGCTGTGGTCATCTGGCCCACTCATTGCTTTTTCTTTTTTCTCACTTTCTCAAGCTTGCTGACAAAGTTGCTGAGTCCCGATGACTCTTCTTGTATCTTTCTCAAGGATATACTGACACCATTTCTGAATATGTCCGTTATCCATTGTTTGTGAACATGTCCATTGTCCATTATTACCAGCAGGCTGGGTTGTGCATTGAATGAATATGGCCATTGTCTTGCAAAAACTCCTCAACCTGCAAAAAATCCTCAACAGTTACTCCACCGCTGAGCGCTGCTGTGCCAGACATGCTGGAACTGCAGTATGAGCTGCAGTCCAAGGCAGCAAAGTGGTACTCCACTATGACATTGCCAATGCATTTTTCTCCATTCCTCTGGCAGCAGAAGGCAGGCCTTAGTTTGCTTTCACCTGGATGGGCCTGCAGTACACCTGGAACCAGCTGCCCCAGGAGTGGAAACACAGCCCCACCATCTGCCATGGAGTGATCCAGGCTGCACTGGAAAAGGGTGAGGCTCCAGAACACCTACAGTATATTGATGACATCATTGTGTGGGGGAACACGTCAATGGAAGTGCCCTAGTCCTAACCCAGCCCCACCGTGTTCCAGCCCACATTCCGTGTCTCTGTATCAGGTCCCTCTGTTCTTATTTCTGGGTCTCAAACTGATCACATCACTGTCTCTGCGTCAGGGCTCTCCTTTCCTGATCCCTCTGCCCAGCTGGGGCAGCCTGACTCTGTCTCTGACCCTGCTGGCACTTCCAAACCGTTCTCATCCACTTATGGCACACTCCGTCCTATTCCCCCACAGATTCCATGAGCCATGGCCCTGGCAGAACCGCCACCATGCCTGTCTGCCCCCCCTCTGCCTGCCGCCTTCCAGATCAGCTCACCGGGTGCACGCACAACCCCACAGCCTGGTTCTTTGGGTTTCTCCTCATCCCCCCTTGCAACGCTGAGACTGGCTTCCAGCCAGAGGCTGCAGCATGTCCAGGGCTTCCCACACTGCCTGGGCCATGTTGTGCAGCCAAGGGGGCTTCAGCCACTTTGCCACAGGTAGCAGCGGTGGCGCAGGCAGCATCCCACGGTTTGGGCAGTTCTCCTGCCATGAGCGCCTCTGTTGGGAGATGCCTGACCGGGGATGGCAGGTCTCGAGGCAGTGGACACCCCCATGAGCAGCTCGCAGCAAGAAGCGATGGACTTTTTACCACCTTTTGCATCCCTCCCTTCAGCGCCATGGCTGCTTCAGATCCCCTGAGGTCCCCCTGGGAGCTTGCCGCCACCCAGGCATTTTGCCAATCCTCTGCGGTTGCCATGGCACCAACACAGCTCCCTACCACC
>NW_005054488.1:134589-143538 GCF_000277835.1 Geospiza fortis | reverse complement strand
CCCTCCCGCTCCCAGAACAGCTGGCACCATTCCCAGAGAGGCTGTCCTTCCTGAATACTGTTTCACTAACACTTCCTACACTGCTGCTTCTCGGAAGGAGGGGGAAAGGGTTTCCACTGATAATATGGGAACTTTTCAAAATTTTTCTAATCCTGAGCTTGGTCAGACAGCCTGCAAATGTTTCAGCCTGCATCCACACCCCAAATGTCTCAGGCAGCACAAATACCACACATGGGAAATAACTCAGATGGTGGTCTTGTTTTACCTAACTCTGGTCTCACAAATTTAACACGGAATCCTCATTTGTTTCAACCCAACCCAGAGGTTTCCTTGGTTTTTGAAAAAAATGAGAACGTTCTAGGTGCCAATTTGGAAACTAATTCACAATGCTTAACTGATTGGGCTGCTATCACATGGAATTTTAGACAAGACAAAGTTTTTGATTCTTTAAATGGTCAACTCCTGGTCATGCCTGTGAGGTATGGTAGAAATAATCATAAGCCTCAGTATGAGACCCTATCACGTCATGATATCAAAGAACTTAGACAAACAATTAAGGACAGTGGGTTGGCTTCTCCTTATTTTAATAATGTTGTGAAAAGTATTTTAATTCTTATGACCTTATTCCAGTGGATTGTCGTAACGTGGCCTCTATGATTTTATCAAATTCACAGTTTTATGGGATTTGGAGTGGAAAAAGTTTCTCAACAGGTTAATTGAAAAGTATGTGAATAGTCCTCATGCTCATTTTACTATTGCTCAATTAGCTGGAGAATATCCATATGATAAACCCAAAGACCAGGCAGCTGTACTGCCTAGGCCTGTGCTCACAAATATTAAGAATGCTGCAAGAAAAGCATTGCTCACTGTTGAACCAGCAGGTACTCATGTGAATGCTTACTCTGCAATAATGCAAAGCAAAACTGAGACCTATGGTGCTTTTTTAGGTCGATTAACACAAGCTGGTGAAACACAGTGCCCAGATGAGCAGGTGCTCCCCTACATTCTTAAAAGCCTTGCTTTTACTAATGCAAACGAGGAATGCAGGAAAGGTATTTTAGCTTTGCCTGACCAGCCTCCGACTATTCCTTTAATGCGTTCAGCTTGCAGTAAGATTAACACCCCGCAGCACCTTGCTATGGTTCAAGCTAATGGTCTTGGGGAGCAGATTGTAAAATCTCAAGATTTGTTGGGAAAAAAAGTTGGGAGAAAATCTGGGAGATAAAGTGGGAGATAAGCTGGGAGATAAAACTTGAAAAGGTCCTTGAGGTACAAACGAGAATTATGGAAAAAACTTGCGGCTGTGCAGTTGGACTCAGCTACAGGGGTATGTTTTAATCATTGAAAGCCTGGTTACAAGAAAAAGAATTGTCCTACAACAGCAACGCAACCTAAGCCATCTACTGTTTGCCCTCAATGTTGGAAAGGGAAACATTTGGCAAAGCTTTGTCCTTCTCGGTTTGACATCGATGGTAATCCTTTACCATTAAACTCAACAAAAATCGTGGGCCACTGTGTGGCGACACAAGTAACGGCATCCCAGTTGCCAGAAAATTTAGTTACCTTGGCTTTACCCAGAAGGAACCCAAATCAGATATTATTTGTGCCTCAGCCACCCATCCCTCAAGTGGCCCCATTTCACTACCCCCAGGGGCAAGGTTTGAGTTGGCAACTACAAAATTAATATGCCTTTTAAATGACTTTTTTTTGTGAAGGTATCCATACAGGAATTACTGGCATTTCCCAACAGACAAGACTTCTTAATTAGAGGCAAGGACAACAACAGAATTTTTGGACTTTCAGTTCTTCTAGCCAAAGAACTAGCAATTTTAGCTCTTGCATTTAGTGTTCCTATGGCAATTCAGGCAAAAAGACCTATAGCTATTGCATTTGCTTTACCTTTGGATAGACCCAAGCAAAACACATATCAAGAGACTTCAGGTTTTGGAACCCTATCCTAGGTTCTGATGGCTTTTGGGTGGAACATGTAGGCCGTAACTGACCAGAGTTGACTTGCAGCCTGACTCACCTTGTAGAACACTTTACATCACAGGCATGCCAGACACTGCTGCAGATGTCACTGTGATTTCTCACATATTTTGGCCGAGTGATTGGAATTTGGTATCACTTGTGGGTACCCTCACAGGGATCTGAAGTGCCATTGTGTGTCTGCAAAGTGAATCCATTATTACCATTCCAGGACCTGAAGGAAAGACAGTGACAGTACATCCCTTCATTGTTCAGAAGCCTCTTAATGTATGGGTAAGAGAGGTACTGTCCCACTGTGGAGAAAAACTAGAAGTGGGCCTTTGATGGGGACCATGTCGAAACCCACCATTCTAAAGCTATCATTAGTACTTGCTCTGATTGTGAGCTTATGCAACCCTCTGTTTCTAAAGGAGCTGTCAACCCACGGGGTTTGCAAAGCCTGCAATTATGGCAAACAGATATCAATAAGTACCCTTCCTTTGGGAAATTTAAAAACATCCATGTGTCAGTGGACACGTTCTCAGGTGTAGTCTTCGCTTCTGTCCACACAAGAGGAAACAGGTAATCATGCCTGTCAACATTTTTTGCAAGCATTTGCTTCACTGGCTGTGCCCCAAGAAGTAAAAAAAGACAATGGCCCTGCATATATATCCCAAAAAGTGGCCACATTTTTAATAGATTGGGGTGTTCATCACACCTTTGGTATTCCTCACTCCTCCACAGGCCAAGCAATTATTGAAAGGACATATCACACAATAAAATGCATTCTAGATCAGCAGAAGGGGGGAGTAGAGGCAACACCACAGATAAGATTTAGCAAAGCTTTATAATTTCTTAACTTTTTGAACAGCTCTTTTGCAGAATCCAATCCACCAACTTTTACGCATTTTTCAAATAACACACAGGTGAAACTGAAAGAAAATCCCTGTTTTAATTAGAAGTCCTGAGACAGGACAAATTGAAGGTCCTTTCCAACTAATAACTTGGGGCAAGAAGTATGCTTGTGTCTCTACAGATCCAGGACCTAAGTGGGCTCCAGCAAAGAACGTCAAACCATATCGCACAAGAGAACACACTGATGAGTCCAAAAGAGGAGAAACAATTATGCAGATGTGAGCCAAATAGGACACTGTGGGTCACACCTTACATACCTTGTTCACTTGTGGAACCTGCAAACCTTGATTTTACGTCAATGATAAATGTGTGAATTGTTGGTTTCATAGAGCTCTTCTGGCAAAAGTGTGGTTTCCATTGAGTGGATCCCCTCATTGGATTTTTAAAGGTTAAATTACCCATTTTTAACACAGTTGTTAAGTCTTCAGGAAAGTTTGGGAAGGAAAAAAAAGCAGAATTTGTGAGTTGAAATATATGGGAAAATCTTTAGCCAAAAAATAGCTCATGAAAGATATGGTGCTAAATCAAGTGTTACACTGGTGCTGGCTAGCTTTGCTTGCTTCTTTCAGTGCAGATTTGCCTGTGGAACAACCAAAATCAAATGTTTTGGTGACCTTAGCCAAGGCAGCAGGCTCAGACACCATATGCCTGTCCAATTCAAAATCATACAGAAACTGAAAGATCTAACAGTTCAAACCAAAGAAGGCAGTGGATCCTGGTTAGACGATCTGTTCAAAGGATGGAGCTTTGCACCTTGGTTAACGGAACTTTGTAAAATAGGTTTATATATGTTGATTATTTTAGTGGTGATACTAGTAGTAGTACCTTGTATACTTCAGTGTGTGCGACAAAACATCAACGTTTTTATTGTACAAGAGAGAGATGTAGGAAATAGAATAACAGAAAGTTCTCAAAATCTTACAGAGACAGTGGATGCAAGTATAGACATAGATGAAGGCTTTGAATTAAGACCTTGGAACAGACAAGACTTATTAGAACAGTAAATAGTAACTACTAGCAGATTTTAATTATATTCTTTGAAGAGACCAGATCTTTTACAGCATTAAAATTGCTGTGGTGTAAAATAGCAATGCTTAAAGCAAGCAAGAGAAGTGATTCAAACAAGCAAAAAGAAAATGTATTATAGAAGAGCTATGTAACACAAGGTTGTCAACAAGTGACAAAGTTAAGAGAGGTTATTTGTGGTTGTACCAAGAGGGCAAAATGTAGGAAATAGTAAAGGTAAGAAGATTTTCAGAAAGCTGTAAAAGCAGGCTTTAGAAACAGAAAGAACAGAAAACTTAAAACTAGCTACAGCTTCAAAGTCTGAAAGTAGAAAAAGTTACAATAGTACAGCAAGCAAGGACATGAAACAATAGCTTCAGGCTTTACTAAGATAGACCTTAAGACTGCAGAAAAAAATGCTTAGCAAGATAGTAGGAGGTTTTAAGTTAATAATGAAGTGTTGTGTATTGTTAATAGAAAGTAGACAAGTAAGCATTGTGTGAAGCATGTGTACGTGTGCTTTTAGTGATTGGCTAGAATAATTGTGTGTAAGCTTAAGCAATACGCTATTGGCGAAAAAGTAACGAAGAAATCTTTGGCTGCTGCTGGCAGGATGTGAGCTATTGCCATCTTTCTATTGTCTCAACCATGTAATGAAGCTGATGGTGCAATAAAGCTCAAGGAATGTATCCCAGCAGTCCCGTTCCATTCGTGAAAAACTGGAAAATTTTGAACTTCAGTGGAAGTATTTGGGAAAGGAGAGAAGATCATCCAGATTCTGCTGGAAGCCGGCTTTGCCATCAAGAGCAAAGTCAAAGTACCGGCCTGAGAGACCTAGTTCCTGGGGGTGAAGTGGCAAGATGGATGGCATCACATTCCCACTGAGGTCATATATAAAATCACCACAATGTCTCCACCAACCAGCAAGAAGGAAACACAAGCTTTCCTAGGTGCCATAGGTTTTTGGAGAATGCACAGCCCTGATTACAGCCAGATTGTTAGCCCTCTCTACCTGGTTACCCACAAGAACTATTTCCAGTTGGGTCCTGAGCAGCAACAAGCCTTTGCCCAGATCAAGCAAATCACTCATGTGGTAGCACTTAGCCCAGTCAGGACAGGACCAGAGGTGAAGAACGTGCTCTACTCTGCAGCCAGGAGCAATGGCTTGTCCTGGAGCCTTTGGCAGAAGGTGCCTGGGGAGACTCAAGGCTGACCACTAGGATTCTGGAGCTGAAGTTACAGAGGGTATGAAGCCAACTAGACTCCCACAGAGAAGGAAATCTTGGCTGCCTATGAAGGAGTTCAAGCTGCCTTGGAGGTGATTGGCACTGAAAAACAACTCCTCTTCGCACCCTGGCTACTGGTGCTGGGGTGGATGCTTAAAGGAAAGGTTCCTTCTACCCACCACACCATTGATGTCATATGGAGCAAGTGGATTGTCCTCATCACACAGTATATCCATGTTGGAAACCCAAATCGCCCTGGGATTTTGGAAATAATTACAAACTGGCCAGAAGGTGAAAACTTTGGTCTCATTGATGAAGAGGAGCAGGAACAAATGACATGGGCTGAAGAAGCTCCACTGTACAACCAACTGCCACCAGAGAAAACATGCTACGCTCTTTTCACTGATGGTTCCTGTCACATTGTAGGGATGAACCGGAAGTGGAAAGCAGCCGTATGGAGCCCCACACGACAAGTTGCACAAACTACTAAAGGAGAAGATGGATCAAGCCAACTTGCAGAACTCAAAGCCGTTCAACTGGCCCTGGACATTGCTGAAAGAGAGTGGCCAAAGCTCTACCTCTACACTGATTCATGGATGGTAGCCAATGCTCTGTGGGGTTGGCTGGGAAGGTGGAAAAAGGCCAACTTGCAGCGTAGAGGAAAACCAGTCTGGGCTGCTGATGAGTGGAAAGATATTGCCACCTGGGTGGAGAAGCTACCTGTGAAAGTCTGTCATGTAGATGCCCATGTCCCCAGAAGTCTGGCTAATGAGGAAGAATCGAAACAAGCAGGTAGATCAGGCGGCAAAGATAGAGAAGTCAAAGATAGACTTAGATTGGCAACATAAAGGAGAGTTATTCCTAGCTCGATGGGCCCATGATGCCTCAAGTCATTAGGTCAGAGATGCCACCTATAAGTGGGCCTGAGACCAAGGGGTGGATTTAACCAGGGACAGTATTTCTCAGGTTATCCATGACTGTGAGACGTGTGCTGCCATCAAACAGGCCAAGCAGGTGAAGCCCCTATGGTATGTGACATTCAGATTTTCTGGAAAAATCCCTTTGCCCAGGATTTTTCTCCTGGGAAACTGAGAAGCCTCAGAGAAAAAGGAAAACAATAATTATCTGATTTGCTTCTCCTGTGTTTTGCTTGTCTGGCATGTATTTGGAGATTGTTTACCAACAGGTAGTTGTTTCATTGGTTTCTGCTGTGAATTGTTTTCACGCTGGCCAATCAGTGCCAAGCTCTGTCGGAACTCTGGAGAGAGTCATGAGTTTTCATTATTAACTTTTTAACCTTCTGTAAGTATCCTTTCTGTATTCTTTAGTATAGTTTAGTATAGCATTCTTTAATATAATATAGTATCATAAAGTAATAAATTAGCCTTCTGAGAGCATGGAGTCAGATTCATCATTCCTTCCTGCCACAGGACACCCCAAAAATACAATATGGGGAGGTCCAAATATATGGCCCCAAAGTATGGGGAGGCCTGGCAGATTGACAACATCACACCGCCTTAGACATGCCAAGGCAAGCACTTTGTGCTGACCATGGTGGAAGCCATCACTAGATGGCCTAGATGGCTGGAGACCTACCCCGTGCCTCATGCCACTGCCTGGAGCACCATCTTGGGCCTTGAAAATAGCAGCACGTGGTCCTCATCACTCTTCTCTCTTTCTCTGTTCAAACTTCTCGTGGATCACCTATTTCAACATCTGCTTTAACATGGATGCCTTTGCTACATATCTACAGTTTGAACACTTTCATCTCCCCATACCTTCATGTGCTATAGGGGAAAAAAAAAGAGTCTGATGTATCAATTACATCCTTCTCCATAGCTTTACAAGAGGATTTCAGCTGAAGACTTAAGGCATCTCCTCATCTCTCCCATCTGGGACTTGACTTCTTCACTGATTTTGGTGTTTTCATGTTGTTTCTTTATATGTCTGCACTTTTTTCCTGCTCTCACTCTCAAGGGAGGATTGAAGCACTGAAAGAGTTAATATCTCACCAGGGCCTGCAGATTGTCACCTGATCCCAGAGCTGTGGCTGAGCTGGGGAGGGGGAACAGCTTGGATATTACTGATGGCTTTGCATCTCCCCTGCCCAGTGGTTGGGGGCAAATTTCAATGGCGGTAGAATCTTGGCCAAGCTGGCCGCAGCCCGGGGCTGCTCCTGGGGCCCGGCAGACTCTGCCCCCCTGCCGGGCATCCGATGGTGGGGGGGCCTGGCGGGTGCCCCGTGGCATGGGCCACCCTGCCCAGCCCCTGTTACCTCTTTGCAGACTGGAAAAAAAAAAAAAAAGAGAAAATTCTCAGGGTTTTTTCATTTCTTAACATGGGTGTTCACAGAAGTGTATCTGCTTTCTCAGTGGTTTAACAGATTGTCAATTCTCAAAACTAATTACAGATTGGGGTTTTTTTGTCAGACATGGAGGAAACTGTAGCAGCTTCCCTTTGCATCACTTCCATGAGTGCTTCCCATGCAAAACCACTGCACCTTGTTATACATATTAGCAAAGAACTGTTATTCCTATTCCCATATCTTTGCCTAAGAGGCCCTTATTTCACATTTACAGTAATTTGGAGGGATGGGGGTTTACATTCTCAATTCCAAGGGAGGCTTCTGCCTTCCTTAGCAGACCCCTGTCTTTGAAACCAAGCCACTCATTCAAAAAAGTAGTATTATTTCATTTCCATTCTTCCCTTCATCTTGAGGAGAACATTTGAAAGGTTTCTCATCAATAAAAAATAAATGCCATATGTAGTGGTTTTGGTTTGCTAATCTGAGATTTTTTAGCTGATGCACTAATTTAATCCAGTGGTTTTAGTGCTTTCTAAAAGCTAATGTACTTACTAGAATTATTATTTTCTGTTGTGAGATAGGATTAGGAGAAGAGCAAAACAAACTCAAATTTTAAAGGGTATAAAGAAAACTTTATTAATAGAACTAAAAGAACAATAAGAATCAGAATTAAACTTTTAGAATGCTTATCCTCTCTCCCACAATTTTTTTCTTTGTTATTGACAATGTAGAGAGACAAAACTTGGGATTTTTAGTTAGTTTACTACTTCTAGAATAGTCTTTTATCAGTTCTCTTAGGGAGAGGAGTCTCTTTTACTATGCTATGGAGACTTCTTTACAAGAAATAGTTCTCTCATAGCTTTTAATTTCTACAAATAGTAGCTGCCCAGAAATATGCAATAGTGGAGTTTCTTTTATCTTTTACAGCCTTCTTACAGCTGTGTTCATGTTAAACTTATGAACTATTTTAAGGATGAATTGTTCAAAAGCAAAGGTTCTTTTTATCTATCTCTGAAATCATCTTCATCTTTGGGAACAGAGGTTTTTTTTCTTCTTTCCCTGGGAGTAAAGGATCTTCATCACTCTTATCTCTCTTTGTTCAAGCTTCTAATGTAAATCACAACTACTTCAGCTTCAGCATGGATGCTTTTGCTCATGTCTACATTCTGAACTGTAGATGCTTTTTTATGAAATAAAGTCTATTATTATGGCCTTACTAAAGAATAAGGAGATGCCTAAGACTAAGGTATCTCCTTATTCTCCTCCCATCTGAGGCTTGACTCTTTTTTTATTGACTTTGGTGTCTTTATGTTATTTCTCTATGTGTCTTCACTTTGTCTTTTTTCTTATTTGAGAGAGGATTGAAGATCTGCAAGTTTAATCCGTGTAGTGAAAGAGTTAATATCGCGTCTAGGGCTTGCGTGATCCCCGTCGGCAGCAGCCAAAGTAATTGTGGCAGTGGCTTTTCAGGCCCCTCTGGGGAGGAAGTGGGTTAGAATCTCAGGGGCCTGGGCCAGAGTGGGGGGAAGC
>NW_005054488.1:132748-134366 GCF_000277835.1 Geospiza fortis | reverse complement strand
TGGCCTCGTCCAAGGCCTGGCAGCCTCCCCTCCCTTACCCAGCCGCTAGCTGGAACGGGAGGCACTTTTCTTTTCAAAAGTCAGAAAGCAAGAGGGCTTTTCTTATGCTTGTTCAGTTTAAAATGTGACTCTCAGAGAGGCGTGTTCAGTTCTTTAATTGGCTTATTAACATGCCTATTCTCAAAGCTAGCTAGCAATTGGTTTTGCTAAGCACAAAAGAAGCTCTTTACAGCTTCTCTCAAAAAAAAAAATCAATTCCATAGTTAATTCCAATGCAAAACCAATACACCATGTAGTTCTTTTGCCTCAAATAATCTGTGTAGTCTGATCCCAATGCTGTATTGCCAATATCTCTATAGCAGTTTAGTATGAGCAGTGATCACGGCCAAGGCCAGAATGTTGGTTTTCTGGCAAATTTCTGTTTCAGTGCAGAAAATGTAGAGGGCTCAAATGAAAAACAAATGCTATACTCAGTGTGGATATGAAGTTCCTATTCTAATGTTTCTATTTTATAGTTTTAATAGGTGTTTCTACAGCTTTAGTAGGTGATAAAAGAACTGCATAGCTTTGTAGCAGTCTAGACCAACAGACCAGTCATAATACTGTCATCTAATATTCATTTCACTTACTGAAACAAGAGAAGGATTAGACATTTTTTTTAAATTAGGAAAACCAAAACAGCTTAACAACTTACATTAAGTTCCTGGTGCGGGAACTTCAGCAGTAAAACTTAACGGTGGGAAAAGAATTCTATGAGTCTCAACAAGACAGAATGATTTTGTATGAAGTAGCTGGATAAATCCATCTTTATATTTCATAGCAAGATTATGAATGAGGAACAAAGCACATTTTTCTGGGTTTCCTAGCATGGCAAATGTCTTCACAAGCAGCTGTGTTACTGACAGCACAAAAAAATCATGAATTTTGAAGCAAAATGTGTCTTACTATCACATAACAGAGCAGATACCACAGCAGTGAAGACATTATCTCAACCATACTGAAATCACAGATTTTACTGATATCCTATTCAGTCTCATCTATGAGCTGAACGCATAACAAAGTTTCTGAAAACCAAATAGCAGTTCCATCTTTTCTCACTGTCCAGCAATTGCAAACCAGGAGTTTGGGGGCACTTCTGTTGCTTTTCCACTGAGCTGAGAAAAGTCTAAAAAGGAATATGTCATGGTGTTTCACAAGAAGAGCAGGAAATTCTGATCTGACTCCCAGGAGAGAGCTGTCAGCTGTGGTGGTGTCGTGGGTTTACAGGAAGCAGGTTTTCTGGGAATGGAGTGGCCAGAGGCCAATAGGTGTTCAGATTTTAAATTGACACCAGGCTTGGCCACTGAGGGTGGATGCGCCTCTGAGAACACAGGGGTTAGAAGCAGAGCACTCCCTTGGGCTCCCTCTTTGATTTCCGGCCAGCAAAGAGGCAAGGCCTCCCCTGCCAGGCTTTGAGCTGGGCCGGGGAGGGAAAGCCTGTGGCCCGGCAGAGGTAGGCCTGACCCCTCAAGATGGAAGGGTGGTGGGGGCACCAGGAGGCGGTGGGCAGCCCCCCCAGGAGAGACAGAGGGAGAGAGGCCCCGAGAGGATTTGGGCAGCGCCCCCCCCCACCCGGAAG
>NW_005054488.1:91406-132547 GCF_000277835.1 Geospiza fortis | reverse complement strand
TGGACAGAACCGTGCTTCCTCGCGACACAGAGGCTGCATGCAGGGGGGAGGCGATGGCTCAGAACTGAGAGGGTTCAGTTTTGGAGACCCCCCGGCCCCAGGGGGTAGACAAGTATGGGGGGGACAAGAGGTCCCGAGATGAGAGAAAACTGTGCTTTTTTTGGAACTGGTCAAAGCACCCTTAAAAGGATAACCCTTGAAGCAGCTCTGTTCCTTGTCCAGTGGTGAGAGCGCTGGGCATGCAAGGAAGAGGTCACCATGGCCCCAAGAAGGACTCCTCTCCTCTTGATGGACTGGAATTGAGTATTTACAGGGTGATGGATGGAGACTTGAAATTTGGAAGATGTATTGGAAATGTGGTGGGGGGAGGAGGAAATGCTTTTTGTGGAGTTTTCATTTTCCAGGTGTGTGTGTGCGTGTGTGTGTGTATGGTTTTTTTTCCTTTTGTAGTTTAGTTAATAAACTTTTTTTTCTAAGGTAGAGGCCTGCTTTGCTTATTTCCTGGTCACATCTCACAGCAAACACCAGGGAAGTATATTTTCATGGGGCACTGGCATTGTGCCAGTGTCAAACCATGACAGGTGGTGAAGGGCAATGAAGATAAGCATTCCTGTGGTATAAAGTTCTTGGAGCTGTTAGTGCAGAATGCTCCAGTGACAGAAAAATGCTAAGTTGCTTTGGACCTAGCAGTTATGCCCAAGAGTGGTACAACGGCCCAATTAACTGTATTTAAAATTTAACCAGACTAGGCGTTTGAAAAGTCAAGTCAAATCTCACAGGACCCAGAAGGAAGGACTGTGCCAGCATTCATTGAATAACCTTCATATTTTTCAGGAGGTTAACAGCCATACCAGTGCTGCTTATGCCTCTCCCACAGTTTGTGTTTCGAGGGCAAGAGCAGATTTTATCCCCCTTTACAAGGCAGCCACTTGCAGTCTCTGCAGTGTTCTCTGTGAATATGTTTCTCCACCATCCCAACAGCAGAAAGGGCACTCAAATTTGTCTGGAGACAGATGGGAGCAGCTTTGGGTATTAGTGCTCCTAGAGAGCTGACAGCATTGCTCTCACTCAACATCACATGAGATGTTGCAGGTAGACAGCAGGAGTTTCTGTATGTGTGCTACATGCAAAAGCAGTTGCATTAACCGTCTCTTTTTATTACTTGATTGAATCCAGTGACTCACAGAAAAACAGAGGAATTTACACGTTCCCTTTTGTTCAGAGGCTGTCTTCTCTGAGCCACAACACACACAGGGTAATGTCTGTGGGGTAACCCAGAGTGAAAGTGAGTGTAAAACAGGTTTTTTGTGAAGCTGTGTAACAACTTTGCATCTTCGCCACAGCCAACACACCTGGCTAAAAAGTAGTTAAAGTAGTATAGCAGTTCAGATGAAGGAAAATATATAAGTAGAGGGGTGGCAGATTCCTTTGTTCAATTACTTTGAATTTAGCCCTATCCAGACTCTCTCAGTGTTCTTTTGAGCTAGAGAAAAGGAAGCTTCACATCCTCAAACCTTTCTGTTTGGTAGTACTATGCTCTGACCAGTGCCTCCACATTCCTTAGTTACTCTAAAGCCCCACAACAGTGCAGCAAAATACAGGACACTTGCAATGCAGATGTATCTAGCTGTCACACAATCCCATTTGTTCTGAACACTGCAAGAAAACTTTTGCCACACTGGAGTTCCACACCATTACTAGACTGAGGTTTGCTTTTCTACAGACAATTTATTTTGCCACATGTTGCTTCTGTAGCCCTGTACAATATTGTAGTATATGGTAGAGATAATTCATGCTATATATGTATAAAATATTGTAAAAGTCCAAAGTTATGTCTTTGACTACTCTGGCTGGGAGCAGAGTCTTATTTCTGTTCAATCAGTTCCCTGAAAACGTTAAGATAATATCAGGTCTGTTAACGTATGAATGAAACCTTCCAGGGCCATGATTGATGACTTCCCTGGGATCTGCACCTGGGAAGACTGCATCTAAACCTTCCTGGACCATGATTGCTGGAATGTCTAAGCTACTCACGAGGCCTGCACCTGAGAAGATTATATCTACCGTGCTCAAGAACTGGTGTCACTCTGCTACATATGAATACAGACTCTGCCTAGATGCTCAGACATTCGTCTGGACCCCTGGACCTACCTTTGTCTGTTCCTGCACATGTATGGATTCAGTTCTACATGTGAAGAGACACAAAGAAATGTTCGGTCATCCCTGCCTCAGGCAGAATAAACTGTATATAAGCTAGCTGCTTGAAGCATTCGGGGTGAACCCCTCAGGAAACGCTGTCACTTTGTCAGTCGGACCCTGGTTCACCCAGCGCCTGCACCCGGGGCTGACGTTGACTTGGTTGTGGTGGTCTTTCAAAATTCTATTTTTTTGTCTTCGATCTAATAAATCTTTGTTAAATTTTTTATAAATTTGGCTACCGATTTGATAATTTATAACAATATTAGCAATGTCTACAGCAAAGAAAGCAGCAAGATTATGCATCACTGCACTGGAAGACAAACTCAGGACCCATGCAGTCATCCCCTAACTTTTCCCTACTGCATTGCCAGCACTACAAAGCAGGTGATGGTCTGGGTCAGTCATTCCTTCCTGCTAAAAAGCATAGGATGACAATGTTTAGGCATTTACAAATCGATTACAAACCTAAGGTAAAATGCTGCTGCTTACTTCTGTGACTCCAGACAGTTCCAGCAGACATCTGTTAAAGCCCTCAGCAATTGCTCTATGCTGCAATAAATAGCCATGAGAATAAAAATCATGTCTTACAGGGATATCATCACAATGGACTGCCACAAAAGAGTATGTGCAAAAATCAAAATATTAGGAAGTCGTACAACAAACCAAAACCAGACAGCATGTCATTTTACGTGATTAATAATGAGACTTGATATCAACACTATGATCAAAGGGAAGACTTTTTTCAAGGCTTATAATATTTTCACATACAACTATTCATAAATTTCTGTAGGATTCCACTCTATACTATGCAATCTGCTGCAGAAAACATGATTTTTGTACTGTTTTGCTTTTAGTATTGGCGAAACCTGTGTTCTGTCCACTACTACATATGAAGATCAAAACAAAGGTAACATTTACAGAAATAGTAGAAGGATTGGTTTGTTGGCTGGTTTTCAGTAAGTTACAAATAATTTGTTGTCTCAATCTTCTACCAAAGATAAAGAAACTAATTAAGAATTAATGTAATTAAAAATAAATTGAGGAAGAAAGTAAAACAACAAACCAACCCCCCACACCCTCTAATCCACCCATCTGGCTTTGCAACATGCTTGGTTGAGTTATGCAGGAAATCGTTCTGAATGAGATCACTGATTTATTCTGGTCTTCAAAGAGAATTATAGTTCTAAAGAAATACATGTATAGATAGGCTTATTTTTAATTTCTCAAACACAAACCAATCTGCCCAAGCACAAGAGCAATATGCAGGACATAGAAGAGTTCAACATTTTTAGGTGAAAATCAGACCTTTTAACATTATAGATACTTGTGTCTTTCACACTACAGCTGTCTGCAGACACTGCTCTTTTCTGGTTAGGCATTAAGTTATTAAAGCTGCCACTTGCAGTCAGTGCAAAGGAAGGTCTAAAAAAGGAGGTTAGTGCAAATACTGTGAAATACTGGTGTCCAGTAACTACTAACTGTGGTGGATTCGGTGCTGGCCAATCACCAATGCACTCACTTCCTGCTGTGAGACAGGATCAGGAGAAAGGCAAAGCAGGCTCAAAACTTAAAAAGGGTATAAAGGAAAATTTATTAACAGCAACTAAAAGAAAAAGTAATAAGAATCAGAACAAAACCTTCAGAACACTTCTCCTCCCCCCACAATCCTTTCTTTCCCACTGACAATGTAAAGACAGAAAACCTAAAATTTCAGTCAGTTTACCACCTCTGGAATAGTCTTTCTTCGGTTCACTTAGGGAGAGAAGTCCCTCTGGTTAATGTTATGAAGACTTCCGCACAAGAAAAAACCAGTTCTCTCGTGGCTCTCTCATGAATAGCAGCTGCCCGGGGAAATTGGCAACTGTGAAGTCCCTCCCATTTTCTACAAGCTTTTCCCACAGCTATGTTTATGGGCCATGTCACCTTATGGGGTACTGTTTTAAAGATGAGCTGTTCAAAGGCAAGGGTTCTCATTATCGATCTCTAAAATTATCTTCATTTCTGGGAACAGAGATCTTCTTCTCTTCCTGGGGACACAGGACCACTCTTCTCTCCTCTGTTCAAACTTCTCATAGAATCACGGCTACTTTAACATCTGCTTACTTTGGCATGGAGGCCTTTTCTCAATATCAGATTGAACCCTTCATCTCCCCATGGCTTTCATGTGTTACAGGAAAAAAAATAAGTCTTTCTCCCTAGCTATTACAAGAGGATTTCAGCCCCAAGATTAAGCCATCTCATCCCCCCCATCTAGGACTTGACTTCTTTTTCACTGACCTCTATGTCTTCATGTTACTCCTTTACATTCTTGCATCTTGTTCCTTTCTCTCATTCGAGGGAGGTTTGAAGCACTGAAAGAGTTAACATCTCACCCAGGGCCTGCAGGTGGTCACTCAGTGCTTGCAGCAGGAACTGCAGCTGGGGCTGTGTCATGAGGGCTGCATGGCTGGTCTTTGGTTTTGGCTGCATTCAATTCCAGTTATAGGGCCACTCTGCATGGGCTGCAGGGCTGCCTCTGGTCTCAGCCGCATGATCTCGTGCGGTGGCTGTGCTGGGTGGAGGGGACCTGGTGGCAAGATGTTGTAATATGTTATAAATGATTAAGATCCATAGCCAATTTATCAAAAAATCGACAAAGATTTATTAAGTCAATTAACAAAAAAATAGAATTTTCAGAAAAAGCAAAAATCAACCACAGCCAAGACAGCATCTGCCCCGGATACAGATGCTGGGTGACCTTGGGTTCCCACTGACAGAGTGACAGCATTCCCCCGAAGGGACACCCCAAGTGCTCACAGGAGCCAGTTTATATACAGTTTATTTTGCCTGAGGCAGAGATGACCACATATTTCTTTGTGTCTCTTTACATGTAAAGTTGGATCTATGCATGTGCAGAAGCAGACAAAGTCCGAACTCAGATGAATGTCTGAGTACCCAGGCAGAAGATGTATATTTCCTGAGTGCTGTGTAGACTTAATCCTTTCCAGGTGCAGGCCTTGTGAGCTCCTTCAGGACATTCCATTCCGGGAAGTCCAGATGATATCTTCTCATGCATGGTGCTGCAGGAAAACCCCTTCTGATGGCCTGAGCCAGTCTCCAGGCTGTCCGGGAAGAGGTTACCATATGCATAACTCTGTCCTCAGTCAGGCTTAGCTCATAGTCCAAGATTTCTTTATTCATATGGTAACTGGCTTGATGTTATCTTTAGTGTTGTCCGGGAACTGGTTAGAATGTGAATAGAATGCAGTCCCCGGCGGGAGCAGTCACCAGCATAGGGTTTGATTTCTCCTAATATTTTATATATACTTATTTCTAAGTTTAAAGCATGAATTAATCTACCATATATAACATAATATATGTTAGAAATAATTTATGATAGTAAAGAATGTATGTTATAAAGATTATAAAATCTGAACGTGTCTCTGACCACCTACGGCCCAAGAGCAGATGTCTATTCAGATTCCAGAGAATTCCCAGACACAGCTGAGATAACGATCGACACTTTAGGGTAAGAATAGACGCTTCCAGGACGATGATCACCAGTATCTCGAGTCATGGGAAACTGCCTAAGAGCGATCATCGCCCTGCAGATTACATCAATCAAGATAGCCAGCAACCCCAGAATTATACATCTGAATACATGGCTTCCCTGGAGCCCATCAAGGCTGACCGTCCCCTGGAGACGGTCTTTGTCCAGCTCTGCACACTGAAAGGAACAGCACTGAATGTGAAGAGTAACAAAAGAAATTGGGACTCCTTTGCCTTGGGCATAATAAACTGTATAAAACCTCTCCACAAGAAGCAGTTCTCGTGAACGGGGTAGGGTCTGATGCTATAGAGGTCAGATCCAGGTTCACCCAGTGCCGATCTCGGGCTCGACGCTGTCTCTTTGGCTGTGGTGGTTTCGAAGACTGTAATTCGGTCATGCAGAAAGATTAATAAGTATTTTTGCAATTTTTGATAATTTGGCTCACAATTGATCATTTATAACAATTTTAACAGCCGTGGCCCAGCCCTGCTTTGGCCAGGGCCCCCTGCAGCCTCCCTGCCCCTGCCTGGCCACTGCTGGGGCTCGGCCCCGCCGGGACAGGGCTCAGCAAGCTCCCCAGAGAGGGGCCAAGTCCTGTGACAGAGCCTGCTTGGCCTGGCCCAGCTGAGACAAGGGTAGGGCTGGGCCTGCCTTGTTACCTGTTCCCAGGCAGGAAGGAAAGAGGTTCCCAGGTTTCTTTCATCTTCAACATGTGTTTTTCACAGAGGCGTGGCCAGCTTTCCAGTGGCTGGAAGCTTTGCATCACTGCCCCAAATGTTTCCCATGCAAAACCATGACATACCTAGACAAACTAAGGAGCAAAGGGTGGTTGTCTACCTCCCACAGCTAAAACTTAAATACAACATTTTGGAAGCAGTTTTAAAATCTTGATAACTATCTCCACTACAAAAGCTTTAGTTTTCTCATAGCACATCTCATTGAAACAGGAGTATTTCCATCATAAAATGTGGCAGGAGTGTAGCATGAATTGGTATTAGCTTAGATTTGAGATGTCATTTCATTGATTTCAACTAAATTACTTCTGATGTGTGCTATTAAAGAAAGAAAAAAAAAAAAGGAAGAGTTTTCATCTTGACTTTGCACCAAAGAACTCAATAGTATTTACACCATTGCAGTGAGTGCCAGATTCAACTCAGCGCCCAAAGGACATCATTTTTAGAAGGTGTAGTAAATGCTATTGCACCTCCCTGGGAGGAATGACCCAGATGGCCAGCTTCTGCTACATTTTTTTGCTGTCCTCTACTTGGTCTGAAAACATTAATGATGAAGGGTAAGTTTTAAAAAAGAAAAAAGTTATTTTGGAAATGTCTCTCCCACTGAGCACATGTAGAGTGAAAGTGCTGATTTGGTTCCTTTACTAGGCACTAAGGCCTCTGTAGGACTTGATCCTGAAAACACCACATGGTAGTTGTGCTTTTATCGCCTACTAGGAGAGTAATTTCATAAGTGAGAGTGACTTGACTAAGTACCAGTGATGAACCCTAAAATCCATATTGTGAAAAGTAGAGACTTTAGGTAATAGCGCCAGAAACAATTACTGGGCTTGTTCTCAGATGTGACTGTGGCCGAAACAAGAGTCTGCTCTTCACTTGGCTGCTTACAATGAAACTGTTAAATCTTGAGCTATTTAGCATGTAGGAATATCCATTTTCCCCCAATAAATAGAGGAAAAACCAGCATTTAAACAATAATTTTAAAAAATTGAATTACTTGAATTCTTAACAATTTTCTATGGCTAATGATTCTTGCTTTCACCTCACACCATTAATTTTGGAAGTCATCATTCATCTCCAAGAAGAGAATTGAGGTTTGATTATTACTGCTTAATTACATGGAAAAATAGACAGACTGTCAATATTAATTTGCTTTACAACAGCCCAACTAAGTTATCTTCAATTATCAGCCAATTCTACAGCTGTCATTTTATGCCAGGTGATGATCAATTAATTTATTAATTAAAAAAACACTTTTTACTAGGGAGGTAGGGAATGCTTATTTGAGCTCATGAACATTCATATTTTACTACCTAACTCCTATTGTATTTTGTTTACCATATGTGAGCCCCCAAGGTAAAGCCATTGCAAGTTTAACCTTGACATTTCTATGTAAATTGCTTGAACTTACTTGTGGAAATCTCATAAGACAGGTTCTATCATTCAGGGAAATGGGAGAATGTTCTAAAGACTCAAAAGAAAAATTTAAAATCAAGGTCATGAGAGTAAAGGTGGACTTAAATATTTAAATCAGAGAAGTCTAATTCCTCAGACAAACAGGGAACTCTTTACATCTTTACGCACTTGTTTGGAAGTCTCTGCTATCCCCTTAGACCTTTAGCTTTTCACAAGCTTTCAGGGTAAAGCTTGGTGAAAGTGTCCTGTTTTGTTAATCAGGAAAAAAATCTTTTCATTACTTTCTACAGCTAGTGACTGAACCACTAAGGGGAAAAAAATTCTGAATTATAAGAATAAAAGGCAGGTTTTGCATGTACTTGTCAGCCAAAGCACAGTAAATTTTGTTTGCATGTCATACCTGCAATAAGGTCTTCTTTTAGTCCTTCAGCACTTAGAATAAGCAAGATGTAAGGCTTAAAATACTCAAAATCTCTATATTTAAAGAACTCTCCTGCCTTAACACATGAAGTGGAAAAGGAAGGGGGAAACAGAACATACTCAACTGGATTGAGCTGGATTTCTTCCACAGTATCAGTAGCAAGGCTCCCATTAAAATTAAGCATGAGCACTCATACCATGGAGTGAGGAGGGCATTAAATCAAAGTCCTCAAAAGAGTCATAATTGGTTTTTATACCATTTATATTTTTCACTGTTTTGTGTTTTACATATAATCTGAATAATGGAAAAATGTACTGAAAAAGACTTCTGGAGACTTCATCATTTATTCAGTATCAAATATGTTGAGATCACCAGATACTCATCTGCCATGCTCCTCAAACCCCTAAGGGCTCACACAACTTCCCCAGATAACCTTACACCCTTTTAAATCTACCACTGAAATGAAGGCATTTTGGTATTTCCTAACAGAAACAAACTGAGCAGCACCACAAGTCCAATGCATTGCTCCTCAGCCTAGCAGTAACACAGCAAATTCTGTCTCCAACAACCACTTAAGTATCAATAAGCTGCCCCTCAATCCCCTTCATACCCTTCTCTTTAACAGAAACCAACCCCATTTGTTTATCCTTCATATGTCATGTTCTCTAAAATTCTTACTATTTCCCAGCTGTTGTTGCATTTGAACCATCTCTCAATATGTCAAAATTGATTTGTCAGCCTTAGTGAAGGCTGTGAGACTGTCCTGGTGAGACATCATAAACATGCTGTCCAACAGATTGCTGCTTTGGGCATCAGTCTTGCAAGAGAAGCAACTGAACAACATTCTCCTCAAAGCCAGGCAGTGTTTATACCCGAGTGCCTGACACAACTCACTTTAACATACAATAATGTCATTATATGTTAATTCTTGCTTAGAAAATAAGATAAAATGAGGAATGCTACTGATGAAAGCTCTGCAGTGGAAGATGACAGATGTTCTGCAGATTACAGATTACTTTCCTTTTAATGAAAATGTTCCTCTTATTTCTTTGAGGTTACTTTCTTCAAATGGGGAGAAATTGCTTTTTCCTGCGATTGCTTTTTGTTCTCATATGAAGTACACTTTCCTCCTTCTCATTACTGAAAAGCACATTCAGTTGTATTTCCACTTTACCTTCCTTCAGAGGATGAAAGACAACAGGAAACAGAGAGCAAATACTACATGAAACCAGATGCCAGCTGATTTAATTCAGTTCAAGAACATAGGAGATTTGAAGTGAACAATTTTTGTGACATGGGGAGTAATGAAAAGTTGACAACATGAAATGGAATTCTTTTACCATTACAAGCAAGTGACAAGGTTTTGGGTCACATCCTATGACTGAGATTGACTTTTAGAGGCAGAACCCCAAATCTTTGTCACCGAGGAAGAAAGGGTATACTTCAACTAAGTTTGCTAGCAGAAAAAACCAACATGATAGTAAAGTATTCTTTGGCAAGATCTCTAAACCCAATCCCACCCACTGTTTTTCACTGTATAACTTCTAAATTGTTAATGTATTACAGTAAAATTCAAGATCTAAGTGTTTTCACAGCATCACATTTTAATATAAATCACACATGACAAGTGAGTAATTTTTTAACTTATAGTATATAAAGCAAGGAGCCCCAAGGGAAAGCCAAAAGCATTCTGAGATCATACTGATATATTAGTATTTTATGAGGAAAAGTGAGAAAGGAGAGAGATTTTCCTCTCTTCTTTAGGATTACTTATCTATCATATCAAAATAACAAGCACCAAATTGACTTTTATTCTGAAGACAAAAAATTAGGTTACATTCACACATCAGACTGTCAGTGGACTAGCTTTTTGTATTTCTCCTCTGTATCTCCAGGCTGGATGCTCCTTTCTTTTTTTTCTCTATCCCTATCCTGCACCTTTCAATTCTCTAAGTCTTACCACTCCTCTAAAGAAGATATTTATCAAATCTCAAAGCCTCAGAATTTTGCCTGTTTAAATGGCAGAATTTGTCTCTCAAATGGTTCTAAAATAACTAGTTCTTTCTCCTGGTTAAAATCCTTGACTTCTAATAACTATGTTTTGACCAGTCAAATAGTGACAAGAGCTAGAGATTGTGAATACAATTTAAAAGACAAATAAGAGAGTTAGCAGAGGGAGATGACCCAGTTTTGAACTCACCTCTGTTACAAGAACCTTGATGATGCACAAAGGCACTGTCAGGGGCATATGTCCCTTTGCTGAGTCATTGCTGTCGAGTGCTCCACTCCTGTTTGCTCCATCCGCCTGCTATCCTCTGTTAGCCCCCAACCCCAGCTGGCAGAGGGGCACACTGCTCCCAGTCCAGGGCTCAGCAGAGGTACCAGGCTGCAGAACCAGAGCTGGCAAGGTGGGGAGGGGGAGCCACATCACAATTTAAATTCCTAAAAAAGTATATTCCTGCTTACAATCATCTATTTTCAAGTGTTTTATGTACAGCCTAAAAGCTGCAGCAGATTAGCACACTGCTGTCAGCCCGTTTGTTCCTGTTCCATTTCACTGCAGCATTTTTTCATGCTGCTAAGATATTGCTGTTAGTCAGTCTCAAGCACAAGGGCAGGGCTAGCTCTCTCCATTAGGTCAACAATGACTATATCAGCTTCCTCAAGGCTTTGCCCTGATACCGAATTCTGCCCCAAAAGGCGAAATAATAACAGCTCAGAGACTAAGTTTCCAAGTCTATAAGCAGGAGGTATTTATTAGCAACGTGTTGGAGAATCCTCCAGGTCTCCCTGAAACAAATGATTCTACTGTTAGCACCAAATGCAGCTTTTTATACAAGTTTGAGCATGGGTTACATCATATTACATGCATATTCATATCTTTACATGCATATTCATATATAGGTGGAGCGTAGACGGAGTCTCTCATTTTGAGGAGTCATCTTGGTGGGAGTTCCGGTAGCCTTCATCAGGCGGGGGTCTCTCTCGTGAGTCTTCCTTGGGCTAAACTTTTGAACCTCTCCTAATCTGGGTGGCTTCCTGGTGTAGTTGGCATGGTCTCAGTGGCCTGGCAGAAGTTACTGGGTCAAACTGACATTGTTGGCTCTGAAAACTGCTTGGGTTATAATTTCCCTGTTTTTATCTTGTCTATTATGGTTTCCTGTCACTGTGTTCCGTTTTCTTAGACAATTTATTGCTTCCATGATTCCTCAATGCTGAGCTTTTCGCAAATGCTTTGCATTTTACAGTTTAACCCCATATTTCTCAAAGACTGTTCGTTTAAGTGGCTTCAGCCCCTTCACAGATCTCTCTCACAGATCTCTGTGCACAAATCCCAGTGTTATTATCATTTACTCTATGCTCTAGTGATGGTACTAAATGATTCTCCCTCTTAACCAGCATCTGCCTGCAAAGGACTAAATAAGCTCTTCACATTTTTTTTAACTGATGTAAATCAGCTAAGTGATAAAAAAACCCAAGCACTGTCCATGCCTAAAAGGAAGGTGAAAGACCTCAACTGGCAAAGGAACACATACATTTGCAGAGGCAGGAGGGACACCCAACCAAAAAATGCCCTACTTTCACTGGCCAGTACTCCTCAGCAACTGCTTCACTTCCTGAAGACCATAGGAAAAAACTGAAAGAAAAAGAAAATAGAGCCTGAGTTTTCATACATTTTTTTCTGTCATTTACTTCCTGAGATTGGTCACTTTCTCCTGATCCTTTCGGCACTGCTATGTGAAGTACAAGAACTTTCACTGATTCAAGTGATGCAAAACAAAGAACCAAACAGTCAGACATGGTAGGCCCTCTGCAGACTCCAAACCCAGAAAGCATATAAAACCAGAGGCAAAAATCAAATTTTTCTTTTTCCACTGGAGTGGTTCTTCTCACTACCCTGGACATCTTCAGGGAAGATCTTTCTATCTGGATCCTTTCCAGGATATACAGCAATTGCCTGCAATACAGCAGGCAATACAGCAGAAATAAGAGCCCAAAGTGAAAGCATTTGTGATAGTAGTCTACCGGAAAAAATAGCTTTTTTGACACTATGCTCTAAGCTTGCCTGAAGAGCAGCAGAACCTCATAAGCTACATGTGGATCCAGAGAGGTCAGCCTGACCTTGCACACAAGTGTTTATGATGTTTTCTCTGCACAACCCAGACCAGCAGAGCCATAAAGTCAGCCCCACCCTGGCACAGTTCTGGGCAACACCACCTTCACCCACCTGCAGCTTCCTTTATTCTCCTTGTTTGGTACATCACAATCCTCTAAACAAATGTCTAAATGTCACCTACCACAAAGATGCTGTAAGTTATAGAATTCTTTAGCTCTGCCTTCTAATGAAACTTTCATTTTCATCACAGATTTAAGAAAATACAACACTTTTAACAATGGTTTTTGACATTTTGGGCAAATTCTTTTCATAGTGCTGCTTACAAAACAGATCAAAAGTATATGCTCAATTTTGATCCTAACAACATAAACCCCATTATACTAAATCATTATCCCCTGAAAGATTTCAATATATATGAAACTGTCAAAAATGTCCATTGTACACATAAAGGGTACTTTGTTATTTACAAAAATAAAGTAAAAAGTAGTAATATAAAACTTACAGAGAAGTGGGAAAGATAAATGAACATCTACTACAAGACTGGGAAATTCCTAAATGGCAAAGGGTCAGGAAAAAGAATCTTCAGGTTATACGTTATATGTGAGCATTTCTATTATCTTTGTGACTTAGTAAAGGATGGGGACTGCTATCAATAGACGCCCATATGTGCTTTTTATTGTTTGGGTCACTACCAGTCTATTTCAATTTTCACTGACTTGTTGAAGAACAAAAAACCAACCAAACAAAAAACAAACAAACAAACAAACCTGCCTAAAAAAGCAGGCATATCAACTACATAGGATGATAGAGCACTAAACAGTGCTCTATACCTCCAAAAATTGGAATTTTACTAGAATATAAACTTTCTGAATTGCATATGCACAGAAGTACCACTCCTTTCTTTCATGAAATAATAAAGAAACCTCAAGGAAACATAAACCATATGCTAAGTTAAGCACATGCTGGGACATGAGTCGTGACTTTGTGTTTCTTCTTAGAATTGCTTTAAAATATTCATGTCATATAATCATAAAACATCTTGAATTTTGAAGAAGTTGAAAGGAAAACTGAACCTAAAGAGTAAGTTCCCCTTTTCCAAGTACAAGCCTAGATCCATGGGGGTCTGTATTCTTTTGCTAAGTCCAGTGGTCTTAGGCTGATTTGACTGCAATAGTTACACTGAACAAGCATCAATAGAACATAACTCACAGTGTGTTCTGATCTCTTTGCTCCCTTTCTAATCTTACCTAAAATAATGTATTTATTACAGGGGTCAAAACAAGCCTTTGAACTTCTGACTCAAAACATTTTCCGAATTTCAGCTTATAACATTTCATGAGCCTTCCAGAACACCTTACAAAAAGCAATACAAGGATCACCTATGCTTCTGGATCTCTTTTACACTGATAATAATCAGCATTATAAAACATTGTCGTTGTAATCTCTGAAACAGCTAGAATGTACACAGACAAATGGTCTGAAGTCCATTCCTCAAATCCCAAAGTAATTCCTTGGTTTACACCTTGAAATCTTTTATTGCTTCCTGAAGACGTTTCTCAAACTCCATGACCCACCAATAACATAGATATTTGTCTTATGTTACCAACTTTTCTTCTTGCTCATCCCTTATTAAATAGGACTGAAATCAGGAGGATCAGAACATCTCCATCATCAGCAGTGGACCTTAAACCAGTGAAAATGGTGAATTTACTTCTGCATTTTTCTGAGTCTCCCCCATCCAAAATCATGGGAGAATAGATTGTGAGAAATTAGGAATGGGGCTGCTAGAGCATCATCCCTAATGGGGTGCAGCTGTGTAAAACAGATGACCACTGTTAAAGGAAAAGCAGCACGCAATGCTGATTTGTATTGACCAATCACAAAAGAGTTAAAGTGCACACAGGTGTTATGCATAAGGGAAAAGGTTGTACTGGGGAATAATAAGATGCTGATGCTTGAAACCATACATGGTGTTAGTTGTGTGTCTTCCTTCACAAGATGTTTTTCACATAGTTTTCAATAGTAACCATTCAGGACAGTATATTCTTACATCTGCCTAGTCTCTGATTTTTGGTTGCCCACTAATACTAATAAAGTGTCAACAAATAAATCTTTATGGGAAAGCCATAAGGATTAAAAGGAAGTGCTGTAATTTGCACATTTTTGAACTATTCCAAAACAGTGCATTAAGCTGCATTCTTTTACCAATTCCACCATAGAATTTTGAATTTTATTAGTTTGTGGTAAACAATTGCCTTCTGTGCCATTCTTTAGACTGAGTCATTTCCATACCACTTTTCCTTGTCAAGTGCAACTCTTCCATAGTCTGACCCACAAAGCTCCACAAAGCTCCACAAAGCAGCAGTTAATTGCAAGGTCTCATTAGAACTGAGGAAGAGGCAGACCTGGGCATGAAAGTGGTTTCAGTTAGACTCAATCCAGCTGCGTGACAGGAGAGGCACAGTTTCCAACACAACAGTTAAGATGGCAACTTGTAACCCAACTACAGCAGTCATGATTTGTAGCCTTGGGCTAATTTTTCTGCAACTCATTCTGCATAATGGGAAGATCAGCTCTTCCTTCCCCTGTTTGGAACATCCCTCTTTGCACTGTACCACTGCAGTGCAAGGAGGGATGTTGTGCATGGTGAAAAAGATATCACTACATAAAGATACACCTCCTTGAGGTACTTACACACAGCTTCTGACCAGCTTACACTCCTCAGGCCTCCCTTTTATCTCAGGGGATATATGTGCAGTGGTGTTGGCTCAATAGGGCTGTGAGTGAGCTTGCCTAGCCAGCAGAAGCCATGTCAGGTAGTAACTGAGACACAATGGTACCTGCAGTGTTGTCAAAATGTGCACAGCTGAAATATAGTAAAATGCATTAAAAAATATCAGAGGACACGAGCAGGTTTTAGAATAAACATATGCACTAACAATTCCCCTAGTGCTCCTCTCTGCCTGGAAAGTCAGTGCAAAAATACACAGGGGAAAACATTACTTTTTGTTTACAAAATAAAACCATAATCTTTTTGGTTTTAATCCAATTAAACACATACATAAAAATTGAAACCTTTGAGACAGAGCAAAGTCTACATTATAATAGCTAAATTTAAAAAATTAAGAAAAATACACAAAAAGAAAGAAAGGCTTGATAATGCAAAGTTACAAGCCTTCCATCCTTGCACTAACAAACCATCTCTATCTCTTCTTGGTCTTTAAATTCATGAGTATTCCTCATAGATCCCTGCAGAACTAGGTAAATGCTTAGAGGCATGTACATGCTTAAGTGCTGTGCTGCACAGGAATTGTAGCGCTTTGAGTTCTGCAGAATCAAGGATTATGCTTAAATCCTCTGTGTCTGATTTTATGCCGAAGTGCTAGTATTTACCTGAATGTCTTACTCTTCTCTCATTCCAAAATGCATATAGTTATATTTAAGACTAAATTTTTGCTCTTATATATCACAAATAGAGACTTCATGATCAAGGAGAAAGAGCCTTTTATAGGGCTTGGAAGTGCACATATCTGGACCTGATTTCTAGTATTAAAAGCTGAAAACCTTTTTCCACTGATAGAATTAGTGCACAATCCCTCTATGATTTTAGTTTTCGAGCAGAAGATTTTCATAAAGAAGGAGTAAAAATTATCCAATTTCTAAACATGAGATAGGATCAACTCATATGCTAATTCCTTTTCCCCATGTCACTTGTTTTGTGCTGTACTGATGCTGAGACTGTAGTGTGCCCATGAAACACCTAATTTCCACAGAAGTCATCCATGTAAAAAGAAGTGGAAATAGATAATTTCCTCTGCACAGCGAGGATGGATCAGATGGTTGTTTGATAGCTATACAGCTGAAGCACACTTTCGTCTCAGAAGAAAGTATTCCACAGGCAACAGAACTACTGATGCCAGCACTCTAGCTACTTACCAGTGAACAGAGACAAGCAAGCTATATTCAAATAAGGAAAAAGCCACACCTGATAAAGAAATCAGTCAATAAATCACATAAACAAAAATAAGCAAAGAAAGCAACAAAGTTGTTACTACTTTGACATTGCCCTTGTATTGTCTGTACATACTCACTTCTCATACATGTTTTTTTTTTTCTGAAGCCTTAAGTATCCACTAATTGCTGAGATAGGGAGATTTAGAAAGAATTCATGTTATTTTACCTTAACATCAAATAAACATGCAGGCAAGAGAAAAGCGAGCTTATGACCATGCTATCAGTCTCCAACACAAATTCCTTTGTGTTGCAAAACGCAGGAATGAGGGCTTTTGGGGATTTTTGTACATGTGGACTTATAACAAACAACTAGTTAACTTGTTTCATAGAAGAAGTTCTCAGTTCTTTCAATACAATCTGTAAAGATACACTTACAAGACTAAAAATCCGCAAGAAAGTAAATGCAAATTCAGGTCAGTTTGAGCCTTCAGGTGCTTAATGGGTAAAAAAAATATTTATACAGAAGAACAAATTCACTCTACACTCCTTTCAGCATCATGAGGAATGAACAGCAATACAGTCAAATTTTGTTAAAAATGCAAACTTGTCACATTTTTGCCTGGAGGTAGGGGAAATAAATTTACTGAAAGTAGGTCAAGCTGGTGCCAAAATCCACTCTAAGGACAAGGTTTGAATAAAAATTTCATCAAAAATCCCAGATGTGTGAAGTTGACAGAGTCATGCAAATTTCCATAAACTACATGCACACTTAGATAGGATGCCGACATTAACCTGTATAGATATCTGAAAACACTAAAGGACTGAAAATGTTTAAAGCCTCTTCTACTTACAGTATTCCACAATGTTTTAATTCTCAAGCAAAACAGCTGTTCAAAATGTTTCTGTAGCCTATTTTCCATGAGCAGTTCCTGCAGAGCCAAAGATTCTTCATTCTTTGATGGCATTACAAGTTTGGCTGATAAAGACAAGAACAGAAATGCTCACTTTTGTAAGGTTTTTAAGGCCCTAAAGTATGGATTTAATTTAATGGATTAAAAACTGATTAAATGATTTAAGTGTTGAAAACAAGAAGAAAAGAAATACTGAAAATATTAGACGTCATCATGATGCAACAGGAGTCAGTCCCACTGATGATACAGTACTTCCAGTTTGGAGGTAAATATTGCATCCCCACAAATAAAACTAAAAGCAAACAGAATAAAAACCATAAACAACAAAGAGGAGAGGGTATTCAATCAGAATGCACCCATATGGTTGATAAACTGAGCCTACACAAAAAACCCCAAAAGTTGTAATGCACCCCAATGCAAAGTAATAAAGCTATAAATAAAAGATTGTTGTCCATACCTACAGAATGGAGGCCCCTGCCTTGCACAGCAGCAACTCTAATATCATTGCTGAGTTCCAGTGTAATCCTTGGCTGCACAGCAGAAAAGCAGCAAGACATCAGGAAGTAGTTCTGCTCACCTCTGAAGCACTGTTAATACCCATAATAAAATACTGCATATAGGACTTCAAATGTTCTAAGGACACTTAAAAATCGATAAATAATAGGTTTTTGAATCAACTCAAAAGACAAAGAATAGAAACTAAAAAAGCTGCTTTGATTAAATTTTTTGGAGGAAATACTTGTAAACATGGCTCTTAAATCCTGCAGAATAAGTCTATCAAGACCCAATGATATAAAAAGCCCCAAAGTGAGACAAATTGAAATTAGATAAAGCTTTTAATAGTAAGAATTATATACTGCTGAAATAAGAAAAGAAACATGTTCCCTGTTTCTAATATCTTTAAACAATTGCATGCCTTTCTGTTAATGATGAAAGATCACTAGGTGAAACCGTGCCCTGTATTCCAAGGAGGCTGGAAAATTGATCTGTGGACCTTGACACGAGAAGCAATTCCAGCAGTTTATAGCCAGCAACATGAACTTTCTTGTTTATGTCATCTCTATAACTGATCCGGTGGGCAATTAGAAAAACTGTCACCCAGAATTGGGGTTTGAACTAAGTAAAAATCTTCTCTGTCTCCTTAGCTCCACTGTAACAGTTCCTCAATGCTCTTCAAACCACCAATCCATAGCTAGATCAAAACAGTTATATGTTCTGATAGATAGAAGTACATTCAGCTTCTTCAAACTGAGCATCGCAGATGAAACCTAAAATTGAAAATTCAAAGTGAAAATTCAAAATGTGTAGAACAAGTGAAGTCTATGAGAAAAATAATATTATTTATTACAATACACTCAGACTTATACCACAAAGGGGTTTCCCAACACTCCATCTTCTTTAATCATAAACAAATGTCTGGTTTTGCATACTCCCACTCCAAATATTCCCTTTTATTATAGCCAAGACCAAAGCTGCCTCAATTCAGTCAATCATCACAGAATTCCTATTGTTCTGCCTTGGTTTTTCCTCACAAATGCACACCAGTAAGCAAGACCTAATACTAATAAGAACCTGGATAACAGAACTTGACTTGGGAGCTTATTGTAGAGAAAGAATTGCCTCTTTTCAACACAGCATTTGCAACAGCCACTGTATAAAAGAATGTTCAATTGTATGATTATGGCTATCATGATTTAAGAGGATTACTTTTTCCTCCTGGAGGTATCCACCAGGTTAGGCAAATCCAGAGAGAAAAATTACTTTGACACAAAGAAACAGTGTCTGACTAAGGAGCTGTTCTGAAAATCTCATCTGACTTCAGATGATACTCACCAGCTATAAAATAAGATTATATGTCTGAGAGTAAAGATGAGTTTATTTCCTGCCTGGTTTTCAGCTCACATTATTTATTGAGATTCTACATGCAGTGACTGCATTTCGGACTTCTCCAGGGGAGATGGAAGAAGCAGGTGCCACCCAAAGCAAGTGACAGTGCACTGCCAGAAAAGAACATCAAAGTATTCCCCAGGGAGCAGCAGGGCACCATCTTCCCCCTTCCCACTGGGAGTTTTGCCATCTCCTCCTCTTCAAAAATGGTAGGGAGGCAGCACTTGCACTGCAAGGGTTCTCAGATTTCACACATGTTTACAAACTAAACTCTATTCCAGGCAAATAATAGAAAGTTACATTGTCCAAATAGATGGGTTATTCTTTAATGCTGCCCAGAGGACTAAATGTGTCTTTAGCACACAGCCTTTTAAAAGGAGTACTTTCAAATACTCATGAGGCAGAATAATCAAGCAACCAGGCACCATTAGGTTTTACACCTGTTTGGGGAAAGCCTTCAAGGGCAGTCCAAGTAAAGGCACTGTGCTTGACATGGCACTTGGCTTTTTGGGTGTTCAAGATGCCCATGTTCATCTCCCACACACCACAGGCAAGTTTGACTCTCCCATGACAATGCTACACCCAGCGCCATTCCTTACCTGACATTATCTTCACTCATTTGTTTTCTGTTCATTGTGTCTCTTCTTATGCTATTACCTCTTCCTATCTTCTTCCTGACTTCCAACAGCCTCCTGATCTTGTGCCTTTCCTCCTTCTCTCTCTGAAGTCTTATTTACTGAAGCATCATACTTTATCCTCTCTGCTCTTCTCAGTGATTTCCTCCTCCTTGCACATTCCAAGGTTTTCACACTGCTGGATCAGAGGTCTTAACAAAATAAGGATGCACAAACATTTGTTTACAACTTTTGTGTGTGATTAAATTTTGGATTAAAACATGCACAAATGATACAGCACCTCCACTCAACTATGTGCCTGTTTATCTTCATTGATCAAGAATCACAAGATCTACTTGTAAAAAGCAGTATTTTCAAACCATTGTTCAGTGTTTTTTCTAAAGTTGCATTTAATAACCTGTTAGAAAAACAGAACAAAGCTTTAGAGTACTTATTTTCCTTTACAGCATTCAGTAGCTCAGATGACTACTATTTGTGGTGGAACAGGAACAACATAATGTTGAGCTTTTGGCAGAGATAGACCTCAAAGTACAAGAAGTAGAGCCACCAACACAGCCCTCCCTATGAAGCTTCATGATTTCCCAAGATCAGTCACTCCAGGTCAGTGCTTCCCTGTGGCTGTTCCTCAAGGGCTGTCTTCTGCTTGCATATATGATGTGTCAGAGAGCAGCACAGAGCTGCCTCTTGCTGTCCTTGTCATCGCTTGGCTGCCACCAGTTTCCTATTCTTAGATGGTGGCAGCACTGTTTTCCTGTCACTAAGTCCAGGTCACAGCCTCCAGGACACACTGTCCCCTCAGGGATGAAACGAGCACCTCAGCTACCTCCAGAAAATGGCCTCTGCACATGAGGCACCTCAGGCAAACAGCCACCTCATGGCCATCACACAGGAGGAGCCTTGGGGAAATGGCTGCTTGGGGCAAATGGCCACCATGTGTGGGAGCCCCAACAAACATGTGCCTCAGATCAATGGTCGCCCCACATGGAGCTCTGCAAGCAAATGGCTGCCTCGGGCAAAGAGCTGCCACAGGAGGGACACCACTGGCAAATGGCTACCTCAGCCAAAAGGCAGCTGTGTGCACTCCTATCTTTGCTTATGGGCCTTGCAGGGGCCACGGAGAGCAGCCAGTGGCCACATAGGGCTGCAGGGGACACTGAGAGCAGCCAGTGCAAAAGAGACAAATTTTCCTTTCACATCTCTAAAGCAGGACTTGGAGTCCTACAGTGGGGCAACTGGACCCAGAGAACTGCCGTCTCTCCCCTGCTGCAGGGCCACAATGAGCCCCAGGCCACCTCTGGGCTCACTGCCCTGTGCGGTTTCTTCACAGCTGCTTTGTGCACTGGGGTTTATCTGGAGCAAAAGAGAGACAGGGTTCTTCATGCACTGGCTCTCCATCACATTGCCAGCTAAGGGCACAGAACATTTTCTTGCCTTCCTCATGACCACCTTGACACATCCATCACCAGCGAGCTTGCGGCAAACCACCCCTGTCTGGGAACTACACCCAGGAAGTTTGCAGTGTGAAATTGGAAATGGAGAAATAAATTGTGGAGGTACACGCTGCTCCTAGACACTAAGCCCATTACAGCAGCAATCATGGAGAAGCACAACCCACATCTGAAAGGAGAAGGGAAGCTGTGCTGTAGATTCTCACACCCCTCAGTAGAACTCACCATAGGCAGCACATCCACTGGGCTGGAGGACTGGGGGAGGAAGGGGAAATCACATTCCCTTCTCAGGCCATTTTAGTTAACACCTGCTGTGACCATACGTTTGCTCATGAAAACAATCTCTGCATCAAATATTAAAGCTTTGCTAGGGAAATGTCTAAGTTCTCCACTTAAAGGCACTCAATCTTTTTTGTTCATTCCACCAGTCCTTATTAAATAATTAATAACAGAGACCAAAATTATCTTTCACATGTATACAATTTCTTCTACTGTTAAAAGAGCAGTTCTATCTGATGTCTGCCACACAGGCCTAAGTGAAGCACAGCGCTGATCTACAATTTATGTTTTAAGTTTTGAGCTAAATGGCAATTCCTATCCCTTGAGTACAATTCAGACTTCACCTGAGTGTGCTTTTAAGGGACTCTCCACCCCAGGGACCAGCTCCTGCAAAGCCGTGGGTATTTCAGCTGCCCTCAGCCCTCTGGTGTGAGGCACGACTGGCTCCTGAGACTTCACCATCTGCACTTTCACACCCTTGGCAGCTCTGCATATCTACCCAGGCCTTAAGCCCCTCTCCCAGCCTTCTGCATGACCACAGTATGATGTCAAGTCAGCAGACCAAGGCCATGTGCTTCTCCAAGACCCTGCTACAACCTTTGGGACGTCTTCCATCAGCTCCTCATGCTGCCTGTCCCAGGCCTTTTCTGTCATTCCACCTCCCTCTTTATCTTGGCAACTCCCCAGAGCCTGTTGTCATGGCAACCCCAACACAAACTCTCCGCATCCCCAGGAACTGGCCTTCTGCAAGGTTCTTTCTCTGGCTAGGAATCCCCCTCCTGGGTGGTGTCCCCAGACAGCCCTGGCTCCTGGGAAGGGATACCTTGCTGGCCCCCTGCACTCAAAATGATCCCTTCACTGCTACAAGCACAGAATGAGCAACTCAGACATCATCATACTCCATGGCAAACTGCTCCTAACTTATGCTTACAGAGTAGCCCAAAATGTAGTCAAGAGTGTTGGATACACGAGTGAAAAGAAATCAGAATTGCTTTGGTTTCCCAGTTTGCCAGTGCTCAGCTATTAACATTCAGAGTGCTCTACTTAATATAACAACACTGAATTAACTTAAAATGGATCATTCTACCCCAATTAAGCAGAAGAGATTTCCAAAAGGAAAAGGAAATGCAAACTGAGATATGCCATTGAAAGTATTCCCCTTAAATCTTCATTTTGGCTTCATATGCATTTGTTGTTGCTGGTGGTGAATTTTGTAAAAAGTATTTGTACATAATACAGTTACAGAAGTTAATATGAAGGAATAAACCTACATTTTTCAGCATAAGTATAAATAATATTTTTTCATTCCTTGATTAAAATGTCACAGAATTGAAGAAAGTGTTCTTCTTGAGAAAATAATGCTAATGCTGTGCTCCAAGAAGAATGATACATAATGCAATATGAAAGATGGTGAGAAGTAATTCATGTATTCATTGCAATTCATTGACGGGTGCCTTTTTTAAACCGATATAGTATCCAATGGGTACAGTAATGGGAATATGAACAAAAAGCCATTTTCACATCAAATACACTTTGCAGTAATGCGTCTGAAATTAAAGTATCATTCTTAATCCATTTTCACAGGCCTTTACCTTAATGCAACAAAATGAAAGTGACCTCAGGGACATTTTCTCCTCTTCATCAGAAAATACAGGCAAGTTGCATGAGCTCCAAAATATGTAGATTTTTGCTCTTAAAAGGGACTGTCTCAGTGAGAGCACATAGGCACTTTACAGCTACTGAAGCATAACTATATATTTATTTTTCCAGAAGTTAATTTGCTACACTGTGATTGGTGCTGCAACCATGGTTTACAAAATCATACTACAATTGTACAATGTAGTTCAATTTCCAAAACTCTGTCTGGTAATTGGCTGATAGTGATTGACTCAATCCAAACAAAGCATTCTCAGCACTAATTTCCTTATATTTTCTTTCACAGTTAAGTACAAATTTCTTATCTCTGAGCACCTCACTTGAACTTACTTAGAAGTGATCACCTTTGCCAGTTAGAAAAATAACATTAGATTTTCATTCTCTTACAGTAAAAAATAGTAATTTTGAGTGTGACATAATAAGAAGAAATCTAATAGGCATTTAAATGGGAGACACTGTCAAGAGGTAGTAGTTCTTAAAAGTTTCATCTGTCATTGAAAAGCAATTTCATATTCTATCATGCAGAAAAAACACCCAAACCTGTTTGCTTTTCTTCAATTAAATTTACATATTTCTGTCATACAAAAGAACACATGAGTTTGTCAAACTATTTCACTCACAGAAAAAAAGACCATAGGGAAAAAAATGTAGAAATAAAAATCAATAGTATTATCAATAATTTCAGAAACATACTTTAATTTTTGCTTTATATAAACACATGGTCACAGTGACATAACTCCTGCAAAACTGAAATAAGAACATTTTATCAAAAGATTATATATTTTCTCCTATCTTAATTAGTAGAAAAATCAAAAGCAGCTGTTACAGATTGAACCCTTTTCAAGGTGTTTGTTATCTGCTGAAAAAACCTCTTATTCAAAAACTGTACTGAAAAGACATGCATTTTTAATCTTTAAAGAAAACCTTAATACATTTTTGTTCTTTTTTTTTCTTTTTTTTTCATATCTTTTCTTTTCAGGCTGCCCTTTGAAAGGAAGATGAACTCAGCAGTTTCATATTCCTATCTACTATCTAGAAATAATTAAGTAATTATTGCAATCCAAGAGCTTCCTGGGGAAACGGAACTGGTTTGTGAGCTCTGATTAAGGAAGCATGTGCTGTTTACATCCCTATCTCTTCCAGAATTGTTATAAACCTTTTACTTAAACAAAATACCCTTGATCATCAAACCTGAATTGCCAGTCTCTGCTCCTCTGAAAAACTGAATTGTAAAGCCCTACACAGGTGCTGCAGTGGGGCAGAAAGGAGAGGAGGGCACCAAGATCATGGCATGTATCAGGAGAATGTTCAAGCATACAGGCTCACCCCATTTTTGCTTTTGGGAGAAGACCACCCCCCAAGTATTCGATGAAACATTTTCCCTCTGACCTCAGAGGAAGTATGATTGTGTCCTGCTCCTCACACTTGGGTTTTGAGTACTAAAAATAAAGAATGTATTCAGCCTTGTTGGCAATCACAGCAGAGGTGCTAATGGATGAATTAACATGTACAAAGACTACATTCCACTGCTTAGATTTTAAAAATCAACATGCTCTCAGTGAGCAACGCCATCTGTACATCTTTGTCTGTGTGCTTGCCTGCCATTTGTTACACTGAAGTTAGCAAGTTGAGATGAGCCACGGGAGAAAAGTAGGCCTTAAAATATGCTTTGTTGTTTGATTAATATTCCGACAAAGGTTATCAAACAGGTCGGGTGATTTTCATGGACAAAGTGTTTTCATCATGATAAGCAGTGTGATGGAAAGAGTGACAGAAAAAAAATCATGCTCTTGCCACCCTGGATAATGTTGGAGACATCCTTGTGTAGTGTTACTGTCACAGAATAAGTGATAAATTTTGTATATGGCATAACATCATGCTGATTTTGGGGGGGTGTGACGGTGGTCACAAGGGTGTTTGGGATGAAGGAAGAGACGTAGATCTGACTCCATGATCAGAAGGCTTGATTTATTATTTTATTATATATATATACTACATTATAACTATGCTAAAAAGAAAAGGAAAGGAAAGTTTCCAGAAGCTGCTAAGCTACTAAAAATCGAAAGTAAAGAAGTGATAACACACGAGCTGGCCTTGACAAACTCCAAGAGCTAGCTCTCCTGTGACTGGTCACTGAACCAAAACATCCACACCAGACCAATCACAGATCCACCTGTTGCATTCCATAGCAGCAGACAATCTTACATCTTGTTTACATCTTGTTGCTGAACTTCTCAGCTTCAGCAGGAAAATTTCTGAGAGAGGATTTTTCATAAAGGAAATGTCTGTGACGGGGGCGGGTCTGTGGAGGTGAAATTAATACCTTCTGCTCATGAATGTCAATCTAACTGAAGTCTTGGAAGCAGATACTGCTGTCAGATTGCTACAAAACAAAAAGGACAGGAAACAGGTTGTCTGTGTGTTTTCCATGGATAACAACTGAAAAGAAACTTCATTGTTGGAAAAAGCAACCATCAGAGATCCCAAAAAAACTCTTTTTTGGGGTAACAGAATTGATTTTAAAATGCTTTGTTTCAAGGCTGTGAAACAAAATTCTCCAACCATTGGAAAGAAGAAAGAAACCATCACTAGCTAAGCCTTAATACCAAGTACTGATGTTAAAATCAGTAAGAGCAAATATATTGTTGGATCTGTTTTCTCTGGATATTCTGTCTTTTCCAGATTTTTCCAGCCCAAGGCTCCTCAAACCAGCACCATGCTCTATCTCTTTCTTGACTGGCGAAGATCAATTGTATGTCACACACACTGAGACATGACAAATGTTCTGCAGATGAGTAAAATGTAATTAATTAGCAAATGCCATGACACAAAATAGAAAACAAGAACAAACAACTCCATAAAGAGGATTATCTTGACATATGGATGTGCACTTACATGCACACATCTTTCCCCCAAATATAAATAAATAGTAGGTCCCAACTATATTTTATAAGAATGTTTGTTCTTTTATTTGTTTCTAGTTCCAAGATCATTTCTTACACACCAATAGCTGTCATTATTAGAAGTAGCAGTAAATCAGTCTGGCCCTTCTAGTATTTTTAAGCAACTTTACAGATTCTGTGTTGAAAAGTACAACATTTCATCATAGAGAAGCTGCTGGCAGATGACACAAATGCAGGTGCTGGTACCTGGTTTTGGCACAGATGAGAACATGAATGTAAATAATCCTAATATATGCTTGCCTCAGGTACTGCCTGTGATTGACAGCTGTAATAGAAACCCAAAAGTCAGCTCTGAATGTGACTCTTGGTCAGGCTGAGATTTTACTGGCAGCATGGAACCCAAATACAGAGCTTTACAGTTTAGTAGTATATTGATAATACAACTTGATAATGCACATCCAAAGAATAAAGGTGGAAGAAAAAATTATCTTAGAAAGAACAGGAATCAAAGATAGGATATCACAGCATGACAGCTTTAGAAGGTATGTAAAACTTGCTTGAGAGTTGGGCTTGAATTTAGCTTCTGACATTAGCAGGAGCTGCTGGCATCATTTGATACTCTATTCTGTGCAATCAAACATGTAATTTCTGTGTGTATGATGCCAGATATCCCTGAAGAGCTTCATCTGAAATGTGTCACTCATACAACAGAATTTCATAAAGGCACTTCATATTGACCTGTGCAAACACACCCATGTATGCATTATCATTGGCAAAAGGTCATTTTCTCTTCATTTTATTCCCTGTGCTATATCTGAAAGAGCAGAACAACCACTTTACCAATGTCAAGACTTGTTCCACATCTAGTCTTACTATCAGAAAAAATATATTTGATTCCTTTTACCCCCTGCTATAAACAAAAATATTTTACCCCTTGCTCAGGAGATGCTCAGATTACCTGTGGCACAGACTCCTTTGAACACAACAGTAGTTTCAAAATCACCTTCTCAAAACACCTATTAGCCGTGGTTTTGTCATGTAAACTATAAAACAGGACACATCCAGAGCTTGAAAATCAAAAAACATCTGGCTGCTCACTGAACAACAGCATTAGAGTTCATGGCAGAAGAAAAGGGGCTGGTTCATGATATGCCCACAAGACAGCAGTTGTAAAAGACTGAGCAGTAGAACTGAAGCTCTAACAAAACATATCAAAAATATAACTGTGATATCAAATAAGAGAAATCTTCTTCCTTTATAAGAATGGTTTCTCTCCATTAGAAGAAAAAAACACCCCCCCCAAAAAAAAACCCAAATTAAAGAATAAAACCACAAAACAACAACAAAAACCACACACACACAAAAACAAAACAAAGCAAAACAAACCCCACAAAAATAAACAAAAAACAAACAAACAGTTTGAAAGCAAAAGGCTTCCAATGGACCGTCAAGATTTAAAGAAGTTTGTATCCTCTGAGCTTTGTGCTCCTTTAGTGCAGTCCTCTACAATACTGAAAGAATTTCAGTTTTCTACTTCTTGGTTAGTTGGGAGCAGAAGTGAAAAAAGTAGGATTAAGATCCTCAGTCAACAATTTGCATGTCTCCTCTGCCTTACTTGTGTAAGAGCACAGAAAACAGAGTGAGAAAAGGACAGTGGGTTGCTCATTTGTTTGTAGCATGCTGTCTAAGAAAGAAGAGCTATCTGTCATGTCCACGAGGGAACAGTGATGATATCAGTTAACTTTTATTTCTCTGAAGAGTACTTCTCTTAAACAAGGTTTTGTTATGCACATTAATTAATTTTCTCAATTTACCCAAATTCAGGATCCTGAAAGTTGTCTTAATGAGGGGAAGTATAACATGATGGAGCCAAGTAATTTTAAGTAGAAGACACATTTACTTAACAGGAAGCATGAAGTTCTGTTTCCACAATCAGAGGACCCAACTCTATAAGCAGTCATTACTCAGAGCCTTGCCCAGACCACAAACAGCACAGAATTCTTCTTCAGTAGCACAAACCCAATGATTGTCCCTCTAGTTTTTGCTCCCTATCATGCTCCAGATCCATGATCTACCTTGCTTTTCTCACACCTTATTTCAGTCCAACACCTCCCTTCCTCTTAAACTTGCTAACATGAAAACAACAGCTCTTCTCACTGCATGACTAAAGCCTTGCACATACTTTCATTCAGGGTGAAGTCTGGTGGGCTTTTTGTCACTTGCTCTACAGAGCATTCCATGCCTATATTTTACACCAGTTGGCTTTATCTAGCTTGTAAGTTTAAAATTTTAACAGCTATCATATGAGATCAAACAGTTCAAATTGTCTCCTGGAGCACATTTTCAGTGTTTCAGCAGGAACAGCCATCCCAAAGATAAAAGACCTCAAGTGAGCAAGACTTCAGACAGAATATAGATAAGCCTATCAGAGCACCACAAGAACAGCCATTTTGGAAAGGTAGACACTAACACAGAGTTATATTCAGATAGGGATTTCAGTTTTATCTTTTTACCCTTACCTTTTCTTTACCTTTTATTCAAAAGATGGGAAAAAAACCCCACTAATTTACTTGGAGATAAGAACAGTCATAGAAAAGTGGAGTCAAATTAGTAGTGAGGACACCTTACTTTTCAGTCCTGTGTATTAACAGAGGGGTTGAGTACATTTAATTCTCATTCCTAAAAAAAATCTGGTCAGTCTTCTCCTCAGCACCTGCAGAGGTGTCCAGAACCCTTCAATTTTACATCATTGCTAAACTCCAATGTGAATTTTTTCTCCCACATGGAACCAACATGTTACTGTTTTGTCTCAAGTATGAAAACAGAACAAAGAGCTGCCAACCTCTGTAGAGAACTTGTTGCAAACCAAGATATTGTCTTCCTGTCTATTTTCTTTATATTAAAATAGAACAACTTATTTCAATTTTCATTCTGTGCTTCCTAAACTCTCCCTTGAGCTACCTCCAACTTATCAAGATCCTTATTAAACAATGAAATATGTGTTTTTGCAAAAACACAAATTCTCCTGTTGTCCACTCCAGTATCTTTCCCCACCATTCACACTCCTGGGCAGTAACTACTCTCCATTTTCCACCCCAGCTTGTCCCTTATTTTCCTTACATATGGAACTTGGAAAAGCTGAACCCAGTCCTGTTAGTTTAGCCTTTTCCATCAAATTAACAAGGTCCTTTTGCATTCTAGTTCTGTCCTCCATCATCCTTACAGCTTAATAGCATGATGTTCTCTGTGCATTTGACCAATTTAACCCCCATTCCATTACCTGAGTCCTTAATGAAAATACTGAATAGAAACGAACTGGTTCAGCCCCACTTTAAACACCCTTTTACTCCGGCAGTGAAATACAAATTTGGAGTGGTCTCCACTGTGTGCAGTGTTTTCAGGCTCAGCATAATTTCCTGTGTAGTATATAAAGATACCATGAGAAAAAAGTCAAAATCTTAATAGAAGCAAATTACGAATGTACTGTGTCTATTATCCTGTCCAAAAAGAAATTGGATTAATTCAAAACTACTTGTTTTTCACAAACCCTTAGGGATTTCTTAACCACTTCATCATCTTCAGCATTTCTTAAATTGATGATTTAATACTTTGTCCCACAACTTTTCCTGGGGCCAAGGTTCGGCTAACTGCTCTTGGAATTTCTCCAGATTTCTTCATTTTTCCACCTGACATCTTTAGGTGATAACTTCATGAAACTCACCCTACTAATGAGCCCTACAACAAAGATAACAAAGATAAGTATAACAGTCCCAGAAAACAATCAGCATATAAATAAAAATACTATTAATTTGACTGACCCCAAAAGTTTCACAAAGTGACCATGGCTCATCCAGTGAAATTGCCACAAAACAGGAACAACTGGGACTGCTTATTTTAGTAAGAATATGAATTGGAGGGGACATGGTGAATGGATATATGTGAGTGCACAGCATAAAGAAGCTAAGCCAAATGCTCCAGTTAACCCTCCGGTGATGCAAAAGAAGCATACAACAAAACTGAAATAAACACTTTTAATTATAAAACCCACATGTTCTTCATATTTTAAAAGGGCAGTGCATAGATTCATGTAAGCATTGCCAATAGTCAATAGTGAGGCAAAATGCCTAGCAGACAGGATTAGACAATAAGAGCCAGAAGCAAATGCTGTCCTCTCCATAGAGGATCAGCTACATGCCTGTTTGTCTTCTTGAGTCTAAACCGAGAGAACAGACACAGGAAACTGCTGCAGCAATTAACGCTACTGTCTCAGCACTGTTCTTGATGCCCAAGTACTGATTGTGCCCACCACCACAGCAGTTCCTACACTTGTGCTTCTGCTGGCTACATTCTTCTTCCCCTCTCCCCATTTTCCAATGGTTTCTTGACTATTTTGTGGGTGTACAGCACCGGATCGAGATTCCTCATTCTGTATCTGGTCTGGTATTTACCTTTCCATGTGTTCATTTCCACAGCTCACTTGGCCTTTTCACCCCCTTCAAAATTATCCTCTTAAATGAAATGAAACCTTTCTTTAGGCGAAGGACTCATCTCACCTGGGACTGAGTACCATACTGCTCACCATCCTCTTACTCCACAGTATCCCACTTTTTTTTTTGTTTGAATAAACCCAACCAACTTAACAGCCTTGTGTTTTAACATCTGCGCAAAGTCCACCTCAGCCCAGATTTTGTTTGGACTCCCACTAGCAGTATATCCCTTGCACACTGAGACATTTACAGCACACTGCTCAAAGCTTACTCTGACAGCAGAATTATTAATTTAAAAAGTGCTAGGGCTTTTTATAGTCTCTGACAGGATAATATTAGGATTTCATAAACTTAAAGGTGTTATGAAATAAATGACATTTGTTGAGGTGAGGGGATTTCCACCCCTAGAGACACTTCTGGGCATGACTATAGGCAAAGAGAAAATAATGCCAATATTACAAAGGAATTTTCTGTGCCCAAATGAGACACCTCATGCCTGACTTTTTGAACCAGCTAGCGCAATAGTGTGGTTATCGGTTCAAAACACATCTACTTGATGTGCAGCTGCAAGTCAGCACTTCTGCAAATTAGGCCCCACAGTCCATAACAATGAATCACAGAAAAGCTGCACACTGACAAGGTAAGAATACACTGAACAAAGGCACGGAGCAAATCCAGCTCTCCAGCACACCATCCAGGTAAGCCTTCATTTGCGAAGGCATCCTTTTGTTCCCTGCAATCTCCAGCCATACACAACCCAGATCACGGGTCCCACTCAGAGTGCCCTTGCCTCTTTCCTTTGACTGCATCTTCAATCCTCAACTTTATCTTTTTCATTATCTGCCTCAAGAAAGAGCTTGCAACTCACACCCCTCATTCATTCTCCCCACTTGGATGCTTCCCTCCAGTTTGCAGTTGGGTAGTCAAAGGCCATTTCCTAACCACAGAAACAGAGGTCGGCATAAAAGTTTGCAGAAGTTCTCATCACTTGACTTTACAAATTTATTGTCTTTTGCAAGTCTATGGTCACACATGCCTAAAATACAGCAGAATGAATAAATAATCATGCTTGTCACTTTTTACTTATTGCCTTAATAAGAACCACAGGAAGAACAATGCACAGCCTGTACCCTCCCTCTCACCTTTTTCTTTGGATGTGCACACCCCCAGATTACAGAGACTGCAACCTAATAAAAAGAAGACAGAACACAAGACTGCTATCGAGCAGCAAGGCCTCTGCAGGTAGGACTGAAATTCAGATGCTTGCTCTTCACATTTCTCTTCCCATGCTGAGCCACGACAATTCTTTTCTTTTTCCTTCCTCTCCAGACCAGAGTAAGCTGTAGCATTTTTCCTCCAAGTTTCCTCCTCTGCTAAATTTACCACACTATCCATTTCCTCTGGCTCACTGCTGCAGATTCCCAAATCAGCTATTGAGTGAAGAGTCCAGAACACCTCTAGGTCACATAGAAAAGAAAGTGCCACTCGTATAGTGCCACTATGTTCAGTGATACCTGCATAGAAACTATTTACCTTCACAATCACTACAACAAAATCTTTTCTACTGCTGTAAAATCCTAAACCAGCAGGGAGAAAGAATAAAGGGAATTCTTTTAAAAGGCAGGGGGAATTAATAGCAGAAGGGTTGGGGGGGAAAAAAGACTTAAACTTGTGTAGCTTGCATTTTACACCAAAGTTGCTAGTGAAAAAAAAAAAAAAAAAAAAAGACCAAACAAACTGCACTGTGTCAGTGCAGAGTGCAAAGTGCAAAGACTCATTACTAAGACTGTACATCGCTGGGAAATGCAATAGGCAGTTTGGGCTTTGGCTGGAGCTAAATGCACCCATCAGTGATCAGTGATTCAGATAATTTTGTCCAATAAGCATCCCTGCGTTTCTGTTGAAGAGAGACGCTGCCATTTCTGTTTGTTTTGCTGTTTTCAGTACATTGACTTAACATCAATGTATTGCAAACAGTATATTGAGAGATTTGCAGAATTATTAGATTTATTCTTTTCAGTGCCCCAATTCTAGCTAGAAAGGCATTTGTGGGAGCAAATGGCTTTTCCAAAAAATACCATGGATTGTGTTATTAAGGTTTAAGTGAAGATTTTAGTTATTCCAAGTGGAATTACTTTGCTAGAGAGATGGGGATTTCTCTGCTTGGCTGCCAGAGTGTGTGCCCTTGAAAGATCAACATTTGCTCGAGGAATGTGCACCTTCACTCACTGCTTCCAGCTCAGGGTTTGTGGTACACAGCAGTGAAGCCAGGGCCCCGCACTCCCAGAAGGTGCAGAGGATCCAGTCTTCATCAAGGTCACGCTCACCATGCCCTCGCTGAGCAATGCAACCTGTCCAAGAGTCACACTGTGCACTATGGCCCTGCAATATTCCTCTCTGGGATCAAGTCTTCCTGGTGAAATTCAGCTGGCCTCAGAAAATCTCTGTTGTCAGCAAAGCCCACTGATAAACCCAGTGATGATTCTCCAAAAAGCTAAACTGCTAATGACTATGGTAGTAAATGGTTTTACCTGATTAACATTGTCCTTAAAATTCCAATTAAAAGGGCTGTTTATTTTGGGAAAGTAAAACATATATATATACATATATACTACTGCAAAACTACTAGTGCTGGATGATGAGCACCTGTCTTCCATTTAGGGTTTGTGAAAAAAAACAGGACAAACTTTTTTAGCAAGCAAGAGCTATCACCCTATCAAGATTGCAATAATTGGCAAGTTACTAAAAATATGCCAATGCAAGTAATAATCTCTCATTCAGTGATCTGAAGGATCTTATGAACTTCCAAGGAGCCTGAGCTAGGCAGTCTATATCTATCTGAAGTAACATGGCAACTGCAGCCTAGAGCTGAACACCCAGGAGACAGATTTACTTTGAAGTTTATTGTGCCTTCTCTATGGTTTGCTCTTGAACATAGCATTTAGTTAGCAAAAAGGTATTTACTGCTCACTGGAAGGATACGTGATTACTCAGCAACTTGCATCCCTGCATATTTTAATTGTTTCAGTTGTGCAATTCACAGAAGCCATTGCTTTTCACAAGTCAATAAAAAAGCTCTCATCCTTACAGGTAGAGCCCCATCATTTGTCAAATGTACTAGAAAATAGATTCTGTCATTTGCAACACTTTTCATCATGTGTAGCTCTAAACACCAGCAGCTGGATTGAGATTGCCTTTACAAAGTTCACAAGGGACTTCTACTGCTGTCAGATCTAAGCAAGACTTAAAAACTATTTCTCAAAGCAAAATATATTGGAGAGGTAGCATCTGGTGACAAATGTTGAAGTAATACGAAAATCCTCTGCATTGTGGTGCTTCTTGACCTGCCTGTTTATTAATGTTCATCTTTCCTCATAACTCAAAAGCACAGCTTTGTGCTTCTGATGCACTCTTATGGAAACAAATAAAATGCTGCTGCTTCTCCACATCAGAAAAATCAGCTTGTTAAATGTTAGTGTGGAAGTCGTCAACTACTATACTGCGTTGTTTCCCTGCTCTCCCTACTCAAACTTAACTAGCAAATCTCCTCCAGCTCCACAAAAGAGCTGGCATGTCTTGAAGGAATTAAAAAATTACATCTTTCTAATTTTTTCTTCATTTTCTATTTAAAAACTCTGACTTCTGTCATGGATGCTATGCACAAGCTGGTAATTACTGCCATTTCAGTGCAACTTCAAAATGTGAGGGACCCTGGTCCACTATATGTGCTGGGAATTTACTGTTGCTAACAATTCCAGGTTTTCCCTGAATCTTTTCCAGATCCAGTGTGCTGTAAGAAAAACCACAACTGACACTTTCTGGCTGCCCTTATTCAGGCGAAAGTCCCAATGCATTTAGGAGGGGTTTCTGCAAGATCATGTATTTGGCATCCACAAAACAATATATCTGTTCCCTTGCTTGTATTTACCCTTTGCACATTTGGACGTTTGCATGTGGTTTCCAATGTACAAGTACTGAACTAATGGGATAAAGGCTCTGAGATACCAAGGACTGCAAGGACAGTCCTTTGGGGGAGCTGCCCTCTTCCCAACAGGAAGCTTGCTACCTGGACACTGGCTGAGCAGACATTTCCACTCTCCTAGACTCCAATGACTGCATTTAGAAGAAAAACCTAAATCAGACCTTCTCAAGCCAGCTAATAGGATTGTTGTGCTTCACAAGTTTTGAAGTCCCTCTTGTTCTGTCAATATCTTACTGGGAATAATTCATCAAAATAATACCCTAGATCAAATCACAATTAATTCCTTTGTAAAACATAGGCACATAGTGAAAGCTTCCATTATCTCTGTGTTCTTCATCAACATTATCCAGAATTGTATACTGCAGCACTTCAGTTCTGACTAGTGAACTGCTGACAGAGTCTCTTAATGGGCTGCAATATTGCTGCTTTCAAGGTTTCCAATTTGCATCGGAACCAAATTTGTATTTTTATCAGTATGTTAGAAATAATATTCCTCTATCAATCTATTCAGCGATATAGTCACAGACTCCAGTCCGTTACAGATGCAAGTATCACTATATTTAAAAAAAAAACCAAAAAAACGCCCAAATATAAATCCAAACTGTTTGAAATTCCCACGTGATCTGTGTTGATGGCTATCAGTCATACAGCATCATCAAATCATAAAGCATCTCCCAAAGTAATCTACAAGTTGGAACATTCTTTGAAGCAGTTAATTCTAAATAAGGTACATAAAATACTTTGGGACATAAAACTTACATTGCAACCAGAACCTCATTCAAGAAAATAATAATACTTCCCCTCAGGAACTGAGAAAAGCAGACATGTATCAGGAGAAACCAACATAACCTGCATTTCAAAACCTTGTTACACGCAATTTCAGGCAACCTGCTCCACAAATACCTGTAGGTCTATGTAATTTATGCCCTCAAATTCAACCCATTGTTTTGAAAAGATGGTCCTGTGGCACCAGAGCCCTCTTTTGGGCCAGTTTTCACACTGAGTTTGTAGGGGGATTCACTATAATGCTAAACCCTAGTGCAAGTTTTTACAAAACCAATTCCTCACACTGTGGAATTGGGTCTGTGGTTTGGGGCAGCAGCATCAAACACTGGGGTCTCTGGATGCCCTTATGCAAATCACAATGTAGGGAGCCCCCAGTCCTGATCTGTGTAGGAAAGAAGTAGATCTGAATTCAGAAGTAAGACTGGATGCTATACTGGGTCAGGAGTTGGACAAGGTGATCTTTGGGGTTTTCTTCCAACCCAGCTTATTTTGTGATTCAGCTCCTCAATTGTGTAGCAATATAAGCAAGCCTTTTTCAACATACCTATAGATCCTTCATAATAAAGGAGTTGAATTATTTTTAATAATTTTTGAGCAATTCATTATGAATTAACAAATAAGCTTAAAAAACCAACCTCATTGGCCACTGTCAGGAAATTTGTCAACACAAAGAAATAAATGAATCAAAAACTATCCCGTACGAATTATCCAGGTAGCCTGAGTAAATACATAACCTCTCTCCAATTTTAAGAACTGCTGCCCAGTTCTCTCACATAAAAGGCCAGTGATTGCATGTGCAATAAATAATAATGGTTCATAAATTCAATAGCATTATTCTTCTTGACATAACACCATTTTGCAAAGCCCCACAGAAAAGGTACAGGCAGTTTGTTGAGCAAGCTCTGATAAAAAAAAATATGCCTTTGCTTTCACTTTTGAAAGTGCCTGTCAGATTTTATAGGGTATAGCCCCAGAAGGCAATTAAAGCAACATTTTACAGAAAGCTACTATATGCCCCAAATAACAACAACAATAAAAGGGAAGTGTGATTTGTGAAAACAATTTGATTTATAGAATTACATGTATAAAATGTAGATACTTTCAGCCTAAACAATTTGTATAGGAGGAGCTTATGTGACACAAATAATGCAGAACCTTTCCAAGTAAGCTGCATTGTCCATATTATAGCAGCACATCACAACCAAGGCTTCATTTTTGGGTGATTAAAGCCAGACAAGCTGTTCCCTCAAATGCCACTTCCTAGAAAACACCAGCACAGACACAAGCCAGGCCAGGCTGGCACACTGGGTGCCACCTGGCACACTGGCATTACTACTGGGAGGAATTTCAATGGCAGCCTATGAGACACCCAGTGGAGCTCCCCTGCTGGTATTACAGGGAACTTTGCCCACCCCAGGCAAGAAACATACAAAAAGGTGAAGTAGGAGGGTGAGAAAGATTGGTACCAGCTTCATAGTCTCACTGGGCAGGCCTGGAAGATCTTAAAAATGTAGAATGACTGTGGATAGAGGGGAATAAAATGTCACTGAAGACATGCAAAAAAGAGTGATGAAGTGCTTAAATTAACAAGCTAAGAAATTAATATCAGTAGCAGCATTCTAAACAAATAAGAGGGGAGTGCGAGTGTCCCCCTATGTAATTCCAAACAAGATGAAACCTGAGACAGAACTGTAATCGTGCAGACACAGAAACGCTGCCACACAGAATGTAGCAGCTAAGTATGGCTGTCCTTGAATTAGGAAGTGAGAATGAGGGACACAGTGAAAGAACAGTCACATTGGTAGGCTGGGCCATGGCAAAGACACTGAGTGGTCTTGTCTTCAGTGCCTGGGGAAAAAAAAAGGGAAAGAAAGTGACCATTAGCAAGGAAATGGCAAAGGACTGAATTTTGTTAACTGAATTACCACAGAGTTGTCCAAAATGCTACAATATTAGCTTGCATCTATTAAGTGTGCAGAATACCCTCAGTCTGAGTTCATATATGAGACTTCCAGAGATGGCACATAACAGGAAAAAAATGTAGATGTAGTTAGATCTCCAGCAAAGGTGTGTCACTGATGAAGGTACTTACATTAAGAAATAAGGATGAACTGGAATCTACATTAAGAAAGCAGTTCATTAAGCTTTAAGGTGAAAGACGACAAGATGGAGTTAGGCAAATCGACTGAAGGCTGGCTGGTTTAAGGTATAGGAGATGACACTGAGATCATACTTTCTGTGACGAAACCTGCAAAATTATACTTGCTAAGAAAATGGCTAGGGAAGGAATTGCTAATAGACAAGCCTGAGGGACTGGGGAGCATATAAAACATGCTAAAGTGGGTTTTTTAGTCACTCAAAAAATAAACTTAGAGTTTGTAAAGTAAAGAGGATGGATGTTTCTGATGGTGCAGGTAGGCTGAAACTTAGAAACTCAGTCAAGGAAAATGTTCTTTTCTGCAACTGTCTGTTGCCAGGAAGGACCAAACCAGGTCCCTGAGGAAGGACCAAGTCAACAGCAAAGAAATTTGATGCAGACAGTATAAGCTGTCCATTCCTTATTTGAGATGGGATCTGAACTGGTCAAGGAGACTGTGGTTTCAGTTAATATAGAGTAATACAGACAGGGAGATACTGCTCTTTTCTTTGTCTATAGTGTACGCCTAATAGAGGATGGCATGTGTTTTTTCTTGCACAAATATTGATTCACTACAGACAAGCTGAGCTGGGCATCAGCACACTTGGGAATGTGTAAGGGAAAACATTTTCTCACCTTGGGGAAACTGAGGGTGTATTAGGTGCAGAAAACAGACAGAGAACAGATGCAGGTATAGAGATGAAGGACACCTCATATCCAAACTGAACTCACAACCACATACTCAACACTACCAGATACTTATGGAGAAAATGCATTTTTCCAAGTATCTGATAGATTTTGTGTTGTTCTGGGCATTGGAGTTCAAGTCCTCATCCCTTCCTGGAGGTTAATGAGAGGGTCTTGGCTAAGAAGGTATCTGTGGAGATGCTCAGGAGCAGAAAGGTCCTGTGCAGATAGTAATGAAAAACTAAAGAATATTCACACCTTCTGTTTTTACAAAGATACTTTCTTCTGCTCACCTAACTCCTTTGTAACATTTCAGAAATATAAAAGACAGTGTCAGATCTGATAAAGTAACGTATTAAGTAGCCCTTTATGTTAGTTATTTCGACTTCTAGCTTCATGTTCTCAACAGTAAGTGTCAGAGCTCTTTTGGGGACTCTGGTTCTGCAGTTTTACCATGACCCCAAAACTGGGGCTCCAGTACTGCTACTTTGGCATTTATTCCTCTATAAATAGAGTATTTCCTTTTGAATTCTCTACCTGGATCAAAACAGTCATGTATTCAGCATCCAAAGAAGCCCTGTCATTTTTTTAAATCAGCAGAAAATACAATCTCTAAGTTGAAAGTAAAAAACATAGAAGTGCAGAACACCTGCTTGCTACAGCCTCAACAACAATCTGGCTCTGAATTGCTGAAATGTGACAATATTCAATAATTTACAGAGCAACAAAGACAAAACAGTAGGAGGTTACACTTTCATGACCAATAAGCCAATAAAACAAAAGTAGGGGAGAGCATGATTTGAAGTAATCAGACCAAGCAACACAGATATTTCTGCTTCCTGCAGTAAATAAAACATGTTATGTCAGCTGGAAAAATAAAACACTCCAGCAAGGCTGCCCATCTTGAAAGAAAGGCAGTGGTGAGGGAAGATTATCTGCCACAGCATGTCTGATGTGGAGTTTGTTCCTCAAAAGGAGCCAGTATGGAGACAGGAGCTGCTCCCCACAACAGCCTTGTAGGCAGGTAGGGCAGAGCTTGAGGCTGGACTAAAGAAAAACAAAACTCCAACCACATATTTGTAAAATTTGTCCTGGGGTAACTTTCTGATGCTGAATTGTATCTCCATTCATCTGTTTGGCCCAGAATTAAGATTTGCACCTTTAAGACAGGTTCTGAGAGCAAAGGTGGAGGGAGACAAGAAGCACACATTTTGTTTTCAGAAACTGCACTTGCTCCCCCACATCCTTCTCCTGGACAGTGCTGCCTGCAGCATGGACAGACAGCAGGAGAAAGCTTTCCTTTGCTTTTAGTTAGTTGTTCACTAGCTGAGGCAGAGAAGTTCTCTGGACTGTGGGTTTCTTTTTCTTGGAACAGTTTGAACCTGCTCTGGACTGAACACCCAGAACACCACTGGCAGCTCTCACCTGTGGCCCACAGGCTGGGCCTGGGCTGCAGCATTTCCAGCACCTGAGGGACTGATAAGAGACTGATAAGGGACGGAGTGACCCAAGCTATAGCCCACAGAGGGACTTTCTGAGTGTGTCATCTCTTGGGAGCAGCAAGAGGTTTTACTGTTTAATATTGTTCATTTTTTGCTGGTGAATGCCTTGCCTGTTAAATAAACAGGTTTTCCCACTTTCCTCCAAGGAAATCTTTTCCCAAACCAGTTGTGGGAGGGGCCACTTGAATCTGCTTTCTAGAGAAGACCCTTTGGAGGTTTTCTCCCAAATTTGCCTTAAACCAGGACAAATTATTTTGCATCTGAGAAACAAAACTCCAACCACTTATTTGTAAAACCACAAGAGCTACTTCCTTGTATCACAGCACCATATTGTCAAGCGCTGAAAAAGCAAATAATTAAGTTTTCCTAATGTATCCATGTTGCCTCAGTAATTTCACTGTCTTTTCCTCTACATATGCCCTACAAAGCAAAGGAAATTTTTTCTGTACACTAAGCATTGTTGTTTCTATAAGTAGAAATGTTTCCATCCCACAGCCTGGGGAGAAGGGTGTTTGACCAATACAAAAAACCTGGACAAACCACAAAGGAAAGATTTCAACAACAACCCATGAAATTTTAGCACAAAGAAAAAACAGATTAATATAACAAACTCCTTGGTGTTTCTTCTAGGCAGCTTAAGAGAGCTTGAGCCACATGGCCAGCTCTTCCACACCAGCCGGAAAGATACCTATTTCTCACAGCCAAGGAACAATAAATTATCAGAGAAAAACAAGCTAGTGTCATAAATGGGAACACACTCCCAGTACAAAAGTGATATCAGCTTTTATTATAAGGCCTAAAGCATAGGGGGCCCATGGGTAGAGCAGGAGCGCTCCCGGTCAACAATGAGCAAGGATGCTGCAGAGCTGGCGCTGGATCTTCTTCCTTTCTTGAGCAGGGATGTTTCTGACGTTCCAGGTCGAGCGGCATGGATGCCCCCCTTTTACACTGTTTTTTATTCCTTTGGATTGGTTTCTGCTGAGATCCTTCATTTGCATGAAGGTTAAGATGCTGATTGGCTCTTACAGTTCTGTCCAGGCTGACTCACTTTTGCTTGGGGAGATGCACTTTACTTTTGTGTAATACAATAAGGTGAGTACTGTATTTCTTATAACTACCCTTTTAACCCCTTTTAAATATAATAACCAAACCTTTTAACAGTACATTATTAACTATTTTACAGCAGTTTCTAACCTATTTTTGAAAGCTGGCATCTTAAACTCCCCAGCCTTTCCTATAGCCAGGACCTTACCACTCTGCATATGAAATGTATTGACCATACTATCAAAGGGTTCACCAGACTAATCTTTATCTAGCCACTGATTTGCAGGCAGTGGGAAACAAACAAGAAAACAAACGATGAGATCATAAATTTTGTGAAGCTAAAGTAGGTATTGTTTGCACAGTAATTACCATGGTTCAATTACAGTATGAATAGTCTTCAAAGAAAAGTTGGTCTCCTTTGTGGGCA
>NW_005054488.1:82108-91379 GCF_000277835.1 Geospiza fortis | reverse complement strand
CATGAGAGTTGAAGTATTTCCTGTAGGGGATGAAAAAGATAATACTTATCATGAAAACAAGACATTTATTTTCAAGAGATACAGAAAATTCTACACACTACACCTCTAAAACCTTCTGATTATTGCTCCTTATGTTCAGTAATTTTTATCCAAAAGCAGCGCTTCTTCTTAGTCTGTCAACTGCTCTCTACTTACATTTTATATGTCAGCATGTTAATATAAACCTGCAGTCATTCTGCTGAGGTCCATGTTCTAAAAAGTGGTATTGATTAGTTTTCCATACTATCTTAGAGTAGTTTCATAGATGACACTGAGTCCCCATTTACACAGTGAGAATAAATCCCTAAGACCATAACACTATGCATTTTGAAACCTGCAGATGACTTCCCTCAAGAAATTGCACAAATAAATCACTTGAAAGCAATAACAGTGTAGGAAAATTATACAGCTCCAGACAACGTGCAATCAGCCAACGCACACGGTATATATTCCTTTGCCTTTATCACACCTGACAAGCCTATGGTTAGAGACTGACAAAAGAGACTGCCTGTTCATCAGGAACAGGACAGAATTTATAGAAATACCTCCTTAAAGAAAGCGTTCCAGATGGAGTGCCAAATCTCCATGTCAGCTCCAGACGGGTAATAATTTGTGCTCTATCTTCCTATAAAGCAACCTTTCCTTCCAAGAATATTCAAAAGGCTTTTGAATCTGAGTGTAAATGCTTCAGCAAGAGTACTTCTACTAAAACTACACAGTGCGACTATGAGGAGAACAAGCACAGATGATTCAGGATATGGCAGAGTACATAGAAGTTTCCTCTTGCCTCTAAATCACCACGTTAAAAATAGTTTAGGTCAACTCAGTGGCTGTATAGCGAAATTTGCTGCTGAAATCATCCAGTTTCTAATTCAGAATAAGATTCTGAACACAAGCATGTTGACATGGATTGAGAAAATATTAACTACATCCGTGAAAGTAGTGTGAGGTTTTTATTGAACCCTGGGTACAATAAATCACTGTCAGTATCACAGGCCCATGATTTTTACTATTGCTGCCAGCTGTGGGACTAAAAATTCAGCAGCTCACCAGAGAGGCCAAGGACTACACTGCACTTTCACAGTCATTGCAGCAATACCTCCTAGGTGTTATCTATACACCACAGAGGATGCACACTGGAGTGTGCATTATAGTTACAACCTTTGCTGGTAACATTTTTCCCAACAGATGATGCAAAAGTGCATCTCTGCTGCTTACGATGTTTTGTTCTTGCATCTTTCAGAGTGTATAGGAAGGTCTATCCTGCCTTCACATGCCCATGCTGCCATGTGTGGAGACTGTCTGAATCTGGATCTTTCCACAATTGCAAAAAGGAAAAAGAGCTTTTACCTGGCAACACTACATGTGGGAACACAAATGGGATTTGCCTTTTTGCAACATCAGCAGCACTGGCAAGGAGGAAAGGACACTCAGATCCACCAGCTTTGCACCATACCATAAGGGCTTCCTGTGAAAAGTCTTTTCCTGTGCTACTCTGATGATGAGCAGCAACCTGTGCTTCATCGAATTTGAACAGAAGATGTCAAGAGAAGAATAAATATTCATGTTTTGGGTCAAATACTGAGAAGTCACATACTAGGAGCAGTACAGGGGAATACAGTAGCCTGCCAATTAAGGAAATTACATACTACACAAGCCAAAGGATCATTAAAAAAGACTCAAACCCAAACTATTTGCCAACATACTGCAGAAAAGGTTGGATGGCATTTGTAGGCAGCAGTAGGAACAGCCTCTGCAGCGTAACCCTGGGAGCAGAGAGAAGCAAGAACCCTGCAGCATGCAGCACGGCCTCCTCCACACCCACCAGTATGGTCCTTCTGACCAGCTGCCCCAAAGACTGTATCTTTATTGCTACTGACACTGATGGACAGCAAAGCAGGAAGTATTTGCCTCAGAACCTGAGCTCAGAGTGATGCATGAAAAACATCCACAGAAAATCACCTTATACAGCTGGAATTGGAATCAATAACTTATCAACACTACAGAGAAGAAGGGGGAAAATCCCAGCTCTCTGTGATCTGGTGGTTCTGCTTACTAAGGAGGGCTATTCTGTAGCAGTCAATATTTTTGCAAACTAGATGTTATTAATGCACAAGTACAATATGGATTGACAGTGGCTGAGGAGAAAGGGAGATAACAGAACAAAACCTATGCCTGGACAGTCCTGGGATTTGAAGATGTTCCAAAGCCCCTCCACCAGGTGACACAATTTCTTTGTCTTTGGTGGCCCTGAAAAACGATGGGTGTCACACAGACACCATGAACTGTGCTCCCAAGGGGAAGGGTTGATAACATCACTGGTAAGTGAGGAGACACTAGAAAACTGTTAAGTCCTACTCATGTGTTGGCAGTTGTTATTTTAGCTTCCCAATGTGTCATTCCATTTCCATAAGCAAGAATCACATGAGGTCTGTTTTGAGAAGAAGTTTTCTGGTATGCTTCAAAAGCACAAAATTCAGAAATAATTGTTTTAAAGGACTTAATAGTGTCTGAAACCTGTTCAATTTACAGTCTAAAGGAAAAATACAAATAACTTACCAACCCGTAAATAGCATGTCATTTGATGCACCAGTACCAAGTTAAAAATTAATAATCCCATGCCTAAAGGAACCAACTCTCTTTCACTTTATGTTGACGATGATTTACGTGAGTTGTATGTATGTATTCATCCAGATGAGAAGAATATAACAGACACTTGCATGGGAAAAAAACCCCTATTTTTGTAGTTGTCTTGAGTTCTCATATTGTCACACAGACAAATTGGTTCTGTATTCCTGAGCCATGCTGCATTATGCCAGGGGAGGAAGGTACATCCCTGCTTCACTAAATTGTGGAGGAGCAGAATTAGTGAGATGGAAAAAGAAAAAAAGAGAGAGAATTGATTCATCTGGGTTTGTGGGGGGCTCCAGGTCATTTGGTAACTCACTTGCACATGTATATTGCTGGAGTGTGCAAAAAAAAAACTAAATCAGAGTACTGCACCCACCACAGCTTAAAGCCCATGAAACCACCCTGCACCCACAAAGGGTGGAAATACAGGTAAGGAACTACCACTTCCTTCTTAGTGGTGATGGAAAAATGAGGCACAGGGCTACTGCAACATCCATGCACCTATCTATGTGTCATTGTCATTGAAATTCTTTGCACATTTGCACCTAAATTGCTTTACAAGGTCACAGTGGGCACCATGGGTTGCTGCTGTCTGTTCTTAGACATTACCTCTTTTCTCCTCCGTGAGCTTATAGACAAGGAAATGGATTTTAAGGCAAATATGAGACCTTCTGACACCTGCATTCATGCAAGGGGCCTCTTCTCCCTTCAGCTGAACCAGTTAGAAGGAATTTATCTGCCTAGAGATATCAAGTTCTGCTAAGCTGTGATTTTTTTTGTGCATTTGAAACTTGTAACAATTGGACTCAATTTAATACAAGTATTTCTAAGCACAGATATGTGGCATTTCTTTCAAAGTAATTTTCTTCTATTATTATTTGAGTAACTTATGTACATGACTAAGTCTCTGTGTCAGCACAAGACTAAACCTTACCAGGAAATGACTGTACTAGAATTAGGTCTTTCATATCAAAGGCATCTTTGACAGACTCAAATAAATGAGGAATGATAGTTTAACATGAAACTAAGCACACTTGTCAGCTGCTGTTTTTCAAATAAGCCATCTAGTACACTCACTCTTGGAAAAGCAGAAAGAGAGTGTCAGAGAAACCAAGTGTATCCCAAGGAGCTGGGCTTGAACACAAAAGAAAAGAGGAAAAAAATACTAATGCAGTAATGTGATTCTTCCTATATTTGGCAAAATTTCTGCAGACTACATAGAAGACAGCTCAAACCACTGAAAATTATGAACATAATAAAAAGTGAGAGCACTCAATGTATGGTGCACTCAGTTAAAAATAAAATTTTGTAATTACACTGCCATGGCTGCTCCCAGCATGTATCAGTTCCAGCCTCACAAAAGGGTTCTTGCTTCCCACTGACCCAAACATGGCTACTCAGATGAATTTATCTATTTATATATCCTAAGTTCATATCAATTTGGAATAAAAAGCAAACAAAAAAGTGAACACAGAAACCCCTCTATGATCTGCAGGATCACAGAATCAGATCAGAGCTCAAGGGTGTCCCACAGCAGCACATCCCCGTCCCCAAGTTCCCCCAGAGCCACTCTCAGTAAGATAACTGCATTAAATGCCATGGATTCTGAGGGATGCTAATGGTGGAGCAGAGGAGAAGGTCGCCTGTTGTAGTGTGTTCTCTTTTTAATAGCTTGCTCCTGTTTTCCCCCATGTTGCTGGTTTAGCATAAGTTATACCCTCCTACCCAGTTGCCTATCATACCCAAAGACCCACCTCTTGTGGTAAAGTGTTCTTTACCCTTCCCCTGCCAAACTGTCAATCTTCCCTTGAGCCAACCTCCTGCTCAGAATTCCCCTTCAGAAATCCCCTAGAGCTCAAGGCCCCATTAGTCCATGTGACCCAATTCCCCTCCCCTTAGCTACTTGATGCTTTTGTGAACCCTACTTTTTACTCCTACACAGGATATCCCCTATTGGTTAATAATTTGTACCTTCCCTTTGAACCTCCTCCGTTTTTAAGGTGCTGTACTCCTGTTTCTTTTGTCTTTTGCTCCAAAAAGGCCGTTGAGCAATGCTGCACCCCGGGTCTTTCTGCACCTGGGGTGTGACCCACTTCCCTCTGTTCCAGGCACCTCACCACGTGCAATGTGTATATGGAAACTCACTCACGGTGTGCAAATGAAAACCCTGCATAACAACAAAGTGGATGGGTGGGATAGGGCTTTACAACTGGCCATGGAAGATAAGAAAGAAAAAAGCCAGGACTGTACTTGAGAAATGCGCTTTTGTCAAGTTAATACTTATCAGACAGATCAGTCAACTGCGAACAGTTACCGATCTCTGTAATAAAATATTAATGGTTCTTGTGTACTGCTTCCACAAGGTACTGCAGTAAAAAATGAATGCTGCTCACAGATTTCCACTTTTTCCTTTTACTACTGCTTGAAACTTAGATGTAAGCAAGACAGTTTACTGTAGTATTTTTTCCTTTAAACCTTAGAGGATAATTAAAATCCCTTGCACAGGAAAATGATAAAGATGATTTGGGTATGCATTTCAAATATAGCATACCAATGGCATTTTTGGACTCTAATAAATCATCTCTCTGCTCTGCAAGAAGTAGAGTAAATGGACAAAATCTCTGAAATATACATTTCCATTTACAAGTCTCATACCTTCACTCTAACCTCATCTATCTACATTTCTGGTACCTTGCTATTGTAAATACAGCGTTAGCTTTTTTAATACATCACACAACAATCCGATAATCTCATTAACTGCAAATACTGTAGGAATGCAAAAGCCTGCTGATACCCATCAAACTATTGCAGCCTTCACCAGGGCTGGTTGTTAGCAATAAGCAACCAAACATACATTCCTCAAGCTGATTTACTTTATCACTTGATTTTACAGTTTCTGTTTAGCACTGAACTGACAGAAGGGAAACATTTTTGCATTCCATGTGAGAACCACTGTGAGAAACGACTGCTCACTTTAAAAATTCAAAAGGTTTATTAAACCTTAACAAAAATACAACAAAATTACTAAATAAGCAAAAACAGGCCTAGGAGCTGCCCACCACATGGCTAGCTCATCTTCAAGATGGATGCTTCACCTTTAACTCTTGGGGGCTACATCAACCAGCCCTGGCCCCTCCCAAAGTCTGTCATTCAGCTCTTCTTTGCCATTTATCAGTGCAAACTGCTTTCTTGTAACTGGATTGGAGATGAGGTGTTGCTGTGCTGCACCCCCTAAGCACCAAGCTTTTCCATTCCCAACTGCCCCATGCAAGGGGCACATGAGCAGCCTTCTTTTACCTGTCCTAGACACCCCTGCCTGTCTGATGGCAACAATACAGGGCGGGAAAGAGAACTGTGGGGAGAACAGAGGACATCTAAACTACAGTACTGCACAGTACTGTACATCAGTAAAGCTTCTCTTCATAGTCACACAATATTAATTCCTTAATTGCGACAGCCAATCATCTCATTATCCATCTATAACACCACTTAATACACCGAAGCTTTGTTTTAGTACCTAAACTTTGGGTAATCTCATCTCTCCCAGGGGCTTCTGACATTCACGTTTGTTCTGAGGAGCTGCAGTTTACCCTGCTGCAAACAGGAAGATCATGACTGGGTATTTCTATTGTCTGATAGGTTTTCAGTTTACTTTTCTTCTTCCTTCCACATAACATTAGCACAAACCACTGCTTGTGCTTTCCATCTCCCCTTCATTATTTCACCCTGTACCTACTGAGACAACTACAAATTGTTCTTCCTGGTAGATACAAATCCAGCTCTCCTAATTCAGCTTTGAGTTCAGGTAAATCCCAGCCCTCTGTTCAACCCAGCAAAGGTCAAATGGCTCAGCCTACATTATGCCTTATAAACCCTGTCCTACTTTGCAAAAAGACCTACTAGTCTTGCACAATAGAAATTTCTTAACTTTTTTTTTACTCTATGAAGTCCTTTTGGCTAAAAAAGGATAGCAAACTAGTTTCTGTTCTCCAATTTTCACAACTGCTAGAAATGGAAAAGAGCATAAAAATTAAGGATTGTGGACTGTGGGTGCATTTATTTTAAGGAATTTGCATAGATAGAACTGAACCTCTTCTTCTAACAGACATTCTCCAAATCCCCTTTAAGTTTAATTTTCTACTGTACCTCCCAGATAAACATTCAGTACTTGGTTTTAGCTCATGAAATCAATACATATCAGAAAATTGTTACCCCTTAAATGCTGACTTACACATTTTCTTTTTTCAGTAACTTCAGGCGAGAGCAGGTACTCCTCACATGGGTTGGTGTTTGGGGGCTTCATAAGGATGAAATCTTTACAATGGACTTCTGTTAGTCTTTACTATTAACTCTCCTGTTTCTGTGGCAGTGGAAAGGCTGCCACTTCAGGGCCAGCCTTCAGAAAACTTGAGCTTGTTTGCAGCAGCAGGAGTTCAGCATGCCAGCTGAACTTATTTTTGGTTTGTAAGGAGGCTTCTTTTCGGCACCAGAAGCACCATCACCATCACAGCAACCATCACAGCCCAAGGGTAGGCACAGACCTGATGGGGCTGGCATTAGTGCTGGCTCAGCTCCCTAAAGCTAGTGCCAGGAAGGCAGCTGGAAATTGTGAAGTTTAGTCAGAAATTTTGATAGAAGTTGCCAGAAAGATAGCTAAAAGCTGTTGAGGCTTTTCTTACACCAGGGACTCAGAAGCTACACTTACAGAAAGCTTAGGAGTGAGCTCAGCAATTCAGGGAGCTGGAGAATTTGATAATAAGCCAGTTGAGTTATTGTGATTGCAATGGTAACTCCATCTGAGGCTATAAGCACTTCCTAGGTCATCCCAACTTTTCAGGATGCTTAGTCTGGAAGATCTTGTTTAGAAGTAGCTGTTAACTCTTTTGGAGAAGATCTCTACAGCAAGACTTGAACGTTTGTGATACAGTATTAACAAATCTCACTCACATAAAAAAAACCAGAGAAATAAATGCAGAATACTCCACCTCTGGGGGCTTCCCCACTCCACTGCCTACAATGTTGCACATCCCAGGCTCCCCACGAGCTGTTTCAGGCGCAGCAAACCCCACACACCCCTTCTGCAACAATTCAGTGTTTATTTTTGACCCCAAAACAATGACATTACTCTTGAAGATATCTGTGGAGGGATAGAATGTAAGAAAATAGTGCAGAAGGTAATCTCACACCTGAGGAGTTGCAGCTGCACTAATCACCAAAGATTTGGAACAGGCCTTACCTTAATAGGCCACAGCTGTGTCCAGTAAGAAGACAAGTGCTACAAAAGAGTGGGTTAGCTGGGTGAGGAGAGAGTTGGAGTTTGTTGGTTGCGCTGTGAAGAGAGATGGAGTTTGTTGGCTGTGCTGTGAAGAAGAAAGAGTCAGTACTGTGAGGAGCTGTGTCTCGATTTGGAAAGACAGGAGTCTGCTAAGGAAGGCAGGAGCCTCCCCTGAAATGGAGAATGTAAACCCTCCCCACCCCTCCAAATTGCTATAATTTTAAATTAAGGGGCTCTCAGGCAAAAATATGGGAGCAGGAAATAACAGTTCTTTAATAGGGAAGAAAAAAAAGAATAAAATAAACAATGCAGTCCACTAGAACAACACTGACAGAGTCAGAACCCAACCTGACACCCTGTGGGTCAGGGGTTTGGTGGTAGTCCGATTGAAAATGTGGCTGCAGTCTCTGAAGTATCAGGTGTGGTTCTGTTGGAGCAAGGAGGATCTGTAGAGAAGGATGAATTCTTTCCTCTGAAGATCCAGTGGAGGAAGAGGCAGCTACTGTTCCTCTGGGGGATCCCGTGGAGAAAAGCCATGCTGGTGTTCCAGAATCTCAGACTATATCTAGGTAGCAATGCTTGGCTCCTCCCTCTGGGCGGAGCATCTCACAATGGGATGTTATAGTTCTTATCAGTCATGCACTGATATTCAATAGTCTGTTATCAGCAGAGGTCCCCTCCCGAGGAAGGTGTGAATGTGGTCATTCAAAGAGAGAGATAAGGCAAACTGCTCACTTGACAAGGTAATCTGCCATACAGATGGTAATGGAAAACATCTTGCATGCAATCTTCGGCAAGCTGCACATGAGAAATCACCCAGAAGGTATGGAAGATTTACAATAAAACGACAACAGATATCCAGCTCTCCAGAAGCACTTAAAAAATAGCCACACCACTAACAAACAACCCTCCAAACTTCCTAAATCACTCACAGTTGCTCCTATTTTTAACCCAGCCTTACTCATCATCTAGCTAGAGCAGATATAATCCATTTAACTACGAAATATGGGGACATACTTCCAGTTTTCTCTCCTCACCGAAAAGCCTTCTCAATTAACTCTCTTCACAGCTTATCCTTCTGACAACATAACCATACAGCAGGAGCAGAAAAGACAAGAATTCATTAAAACATGGGCAGAAATAACTTTTTAGAAACAAATGTTTTCGTTGTTCCAGAAATTTCACGTTGTCATTCAGCTATTGCTCATTATCCTGCTCACCTCCCCCTCCATGCCAGTGTGAGCAGCGGTTGGGGTACAGATCTCCGAGGTAATGTACACGGGGCCGCTTTGGAGCTGTCATTCCTGATTAAAATCTGCATGTGGA
>NW_005054488.1:62978-82060 GCF_000277835.1 Geospiza fortis | reverse complement strand
TCTCCATAGAACAAAAAGAAATAAAATTAAATGCTGCAGCTCTTTTTGTTCATCTGGCTCAGCAATGAATATTTAAATATAAAATGTTTGTTATCACTTAACAGGTCAGCTCTCTGTCCCAAGCCAAGGAGTTGGAATCCTGGAAAGCCAGGCATATGTTTGCAATTGTTGCCATCCAGTAGTTTGCACTGTTATGAACAAGGTTTAAGGATTACAGTCTGCATTTATTGCCTATTTAAATTACTCTTCCAGTATGTGAATATTAAACACTTCAAGAGGCAGATTCAATGTCTGTACAAAACTACAATAGGAAAAGTAAGATTAAAGTGAACCTTGTTCTAACAAAATCTTTATAGGAAATAAGTACCACTCTGACTTCAGTGATGTTTCACTCTTCTCTGCCAATTCCTAAATTGGATGACATTGTTCCAAACTTGTTGTGCTAGTATGTCAATAAATAAAATTTTCCATCTTTCATATTGTCTCATTTGAATTTTGATTTATAAGACCTAAATTTTGCACATGGAAGTGTAGGGGGGCAGTAGAATGTAATCTTACACCTCCATGAGTTGCAGCAGGGATTAATTACTAGAGATTAAGAACACCTGTGACCAATTAAGAACAAGTGCCATAAAAGGGTGTAGCAAGAAGAGGAGTCAGATGGCTGCTGCAAGGATCCAGAGGAGTCACTGCTCAGAGGAGCTGCTCCATGAGAAGGATCAAGAAGGTATGAAGCTTAGAAGCTATGGGATCCTTGCAGCGTAAGGATAATAGAACTGTTGCCATGCCCTGTTCTAATATATAAGGCACCAAGGAAGCATTCTTAAGAAAATCCTACAAATCGGTTCCTCTGGTGTAAACAGCATCAGCAAAATAAAAAGGCAACACCAAGCTACCTTTGATAACTTTTTTCCTGTAACAAGTGTCTTGCAAACCAGATGTTCTTCTGTGATTATTTTCAAGTCTTTCTTCCATCTTTCAAACTTAAAAAGGGATTCAACATATTGAGCGTGACTTCAAGTGCCATGTAGAATTATTGCCCTGGGGAATAACCCTTAAATCTCAGGGTTTGAGTTTTTTTTTTTTTTAATCTGATGCAACAATGACCAGGATATGGTCATCTTTCCATAAGCTACTTCTAAAGCTGAGTTTTTGGACAAGTCCCATCATTAGGACACTGCAGCAGCATTCAGTTCATTATGCACTTGAGAGCCTAGCATCATGAAAAACTTCCTGAGAAACTCTGTAGGAAAATCCCTTCTATCTTGATTTTAAAAGTCACCATTGTCAGGTTCAATTAACATTGTCTCATAATTTCTTTTATACTTGGTAATTTAAAGTCACTGACATAACTGCAAATCAGTCTATAATTATCCCTTATAATTATAAGACAACTATAAATCTTTTGCTTCTAGGAGGGAGACATGCAGCTGTAGCTATGCACTTCCTCCTTAGCATGACACCACATTTCTTGTTGCAACTCTAGGGAATCATTTGGCAGCAGAGGAATGGCCAGCCCATAGAGGACAAGTCCAGCTCTCCCTGCCAAGAGACACTGGAAGGACATGGTGCTGCCACGGTCGGCCCCACACACAGGAAGAAAAACAACCCAAAACCACAGTACTATTTGGGGTTCCCCTAAAGACAGGGAAGAGGTCCAAAATGATGCACAGTTAATTGTGCAAGGGTGTGTGTACAAGGGGCCAGCATACATAAGAGGATGACTGTCCCTTGCTACAAGTCCTGAGTACAGATGTCCTTCATAGGAATGGGGTGGAGGGGAAGAGCCATCAGTCAAGATCAACCCTCTGTGAATCCTTTAAACTGTGCCCCTGACCCTCCTATGCACCTGAACTGCCCACCTGGATTTCCACAGCATCTCTCCACACCCTTCCTTGGCCTCTTCCCAGCCAGGCTCCCCAGCTTTTGCAGGGCTGGGTGGCACAGAACTATCTTCTGTTTTCCAAAGCAATAATTCCCATAAAATGCAATGGCTCCCAGAGGTATGGAGTGGGGTCAGGAGGAAGCAAACACAAAACCAAAAACTTTCCAGTATGAGCAACTGGAAAAAGATCCCTTGAGTCACCAGATTTTCTCAGCCTCTCATAGTCAGTTCTTCTAAACTACTCTTAAAAAAAAAAAAAAAAAAAGCCAAAGAAAAGCAAAACAAAAGAAAAAGAGGACAAAACCCCCCAACAGTGAACAAATATTCTCACATTCAGCTTTTAATGGGACAGTCAGACACTAAATAACAGTAATTCCCTTTCTCAGTAACTAATTGAAGTTGCCATTTTCCTCCTGACCCATGGATTCTTGCAGCATGAGCATTACTGTAAAAATCTCACAGCATCCTGTAGTAGTCTGATAATTTCAAGCTCTTATTTCCCTTAACGTGCTTCAGGCAGAGCCTACTGATAATCCCCTACTGAGGCAAATACCAGAGACATCCAAGGAAGCAGATCCCCACTAAGTTACTGGGGAAGCCAGGGCTCTCTCTGGTTTGGTGAGAGCCCCTGGTAAATATTGCTAAATGCTTCTACTACGGGTACCTCTGCCCCTGATCGCATGGTTGCTGTGGTCCCAGGAAGTCTTCACACAACAGGGCTCACAGCCTGTGGCCCCGGCTGCAGCCCTGTCCTGAGATTTGAAGGAACACCCCAGATAAACACTTGTGCACATACACTATCTTCAGGCCCTGGGTCCAGCATGTCCCTAAACACTGTAGTGCTCCCTCTCAGGTGCTGGGGAAAAAGATGTTTTGAAATAATTTTGGCATGAAGGAAACAGTCTAGGAAATGGCAGAAATATTGATGTCAGTACTACCAGCCACAGAAAATGGTTACATAGGTATATACATAGACATTGTAATCTTCAGCCTTTCCAAAAGGAATTTAAAAAATACTAAAAAAAAAATCTTAAAACATAAACAATTAGCTGAGGGGTGAGCTTTCAGCTCCTCCAATTTGATAGTATCACCTAAAAATATCCCACAACTATCATGCCCTAATGATCATCATAAAGAAAACTTGTATTTATTTTACAGCCTCCTAGAACTATGTTCCAATCAGATAGTTCAGAAATGCAAGTTAAAAATACATAGAACCCCACGTTTTGTTCTGGAACAAGTGCCATCATTTCAACTACTGCTAATAATATGTCATTGCCAGGTAGTTGTCCTCACAAGCTACCTGACACCTAATCTATGACCATCAACTTATATTCAACTACAAATGAGATGCAACAGCATTTAAAGCTGTATACAGCTCTTCCAGCTGGATAAGAAAAGCATGAATGAAAAGCAAATATGCATTTTCTTTGCTTATCTATCAAGTCTGGCTCACAAGAGCCAGGTACAAAGGTTGCAGGAGGAGATTTTTAAATTTCTACGGTCTTCTCAGAGTTTAAGTTAACAAGAAAAGATAGGTTTGAGCTACCAACACTGCAAGACATCACTGTAATATGACGCCAACAATCACGCCATTTTAATCAATGATGCTCCTATTCACAGAAGCACATCACTGATCTTCAGCCAAGTCATGCAGGAGAAAATTGCATTCGTGCTCCCTGGTACTGTTGCTTCTCAGTAATCCATTACTGCATTGCAGCAGGTCCAAACCCCCTTCTCAAAGGCATTTTTTCCATCAGCTCTTTGGAGGAGTGGCAGAAGGGGCAGAAAGTAGCACACCTCCAAGCCACCAAGGGTCCTTTAGTCACTATGAGGTAAATTCACTGACTTTGGAGATCAGTGAGACAATACAGCAGTGCTATCATTCCCCTGGAAAGCCTTTTTGGCTCTCTTGAAAAATTAAACCAGACCTACCTAAAGTTATAAACAAGGCTCTGGAGACACTATTCCCTGCAAATCACAGATATCTGCAGAGAGAAAGCTCCCATCTACTCACCTGCACAGGGATGCACCTGGGACAGAGCAGAAGTCAGAATTTTGCATCTCAGACAGAAACAGGAGAAACCCCTTCCCTGCCTGCTACTGATGTCCAGCACAATGACAAGGCAATCAAGAGCAAGGAAACATCTCAGAATCTGGATCATCTCTGATAACCACAAAGTAACTTTCCTAGCACCCTAGGACCAGCAAGCTGTGGGCTCTTTCAGCACTTAGACAGTTTGGTGGAACTTCATAACCCTGAGCCTTCACCTCCAATTCAAATACTCCCTTTAAACACCACAAATATACTTAAGTGCTGTTAGTAGTTGGCAAGTAAACATGCAGTAACTTTAGAAAAGAGGCAACCCACAACCTGCAGGAAATAGGCAAGTATTTGGGACACTAATTTCCCACAACTTTAGAAAGTTGTATTTCCCACAACTTTAAAAAAGAGGCAACCCACAACCTGCAGGAAATAGGCCACTTCTAATGTATTGTATATTTTATAATTAATATATTATCATAAGCCCACAGTATGTGTATGATTTCAGTTGTAACTTTCTTCTCACAGCTGCATCTGGGAAAACAGTCTCTCCTGGAAGCTGTTCTTCTGTCAGTGGACAATTAGAGAGGTATTCTTGGGATGACAATTTTTCTCTTCCATCATCCTGAATTCTGGCTTAGTGCTGTTTTTTATACATAAACTCTTGTTTTCAGTTCTTATACCTACCTGTATTTGCATTGTACCTAGTCAATACCAAAGCCCAGACATCATATACTTGAAGTCTTGGCAAGTTTTATGGGTTCTGACAGACATGTAGCTGAATTTCTCACTAATCTTTCAACAAGACCATAACACTCAGCACCTCTAAAAGAACTTTTACCCTCTGATACCTCTGTGCCATGCATGCATCAACTGAACAGCACTCCAGAAAGCACTGTTAAATCTTTCCATTTGCAAGAAGGACATAGAAATTTTATACATTTGAGAAAAGAAAATCTGTTCAGTAGCAGAGACAAAACAGATAATAATGTGCCAGATGACAGGATTAATTTAGAGTTTGTAGCATATCTCTAACGGCACCCAAATTAAAATCTCAATGAAAACAAAGAAATATGATTTTGGACTTATAAGCTAGTGTCTCATAAAAAAAATGTCCTTATCAAGTCCTTAAACCTCAAAAAGGAATTTTGGGAAATGTATTATTTTTTCCTCCCTGTAAATGTTGCCTTTTTCCTCATTTTTCCCTTTACTGTGGGATCACTAGCGTAAGAGATGCTCATACTCTGACATCCTCAGACTCTCCAGATTTCCCCAGGAGTAGTGGTATTGGCACTAAATGCCACAATGCCAGTAAAGTTGTAAGAATCAGCAAAGCCAGTAAGCACTGTAGTTTCCTTTAATAACCTTTTCCCAGCACCCTGAACTCCCACGCAGAGAATGCACCAAGGCTAGTGCAGAAGCTTTCACACTTCTCTGGATCACAGGAGCCTGTTCTACAGGAGAGTGGTGGGAGCATGATGCTCCCTAGAGGTGTTTCCAGATCTCATGAATTCGCTGCGGTGCTGCAATCCTGTACTTGCTTTAAATTCAAGTTTCTTAGGCCACATGCATAAAAGACAATCTCAGCTTAATTTAAAACTAGATATATCTCTGGAATCTCTGATCCATAAGGAGCTTGGAAACACTGGCAGTACACACTTGCCAGTTCAGAAAGTATATTGCAAAAACAATGTATTACTCTGTAGGTTTTTTTTTTTGTTTGTTTATTTTTGGTTCTTTTCCAAGAACTTCTATATGTTTGCAAAGGTTTAAGGCCTAAGTACTATACAGAGCAGAATTTCATTCTGTAGCACCAGACCCGTAAAAAGAACAGGAAATGCTAAGACCCTGCATTTTGCTCAGTGTGCTGGCAGAGAACTGTGTTCCCAGCCAATCCCCATGTCCTTCCTTTAAAGTCTGTCAGCCCAGGGAATTAAAATCTCAGTTAAGATCTGCTCCTACAGCATGCTTTTGCTTCCAAGATGCTCTAGCTAAGCTCATCCTAGGCACCACTCCATACTTCAATGAGCTCTTGGCTGCTACCTGTTGTGCCCAATGGTTATGTCCTGACTTCTAACGGACTCACACACACACCTGCAGCAAAGAGACTGTCTCAGACCTAGTCACACTCATTTAACTTGACAGCTACATCTTCAGCCCGAGGTAATAGCTCCTCAGAGCTGGTATTTCAGGGAAGAACAGTTCCTTGGCATGTCTTTATTCTGGGGAAAAGCATTTTTGGTTGGGTTTCTGCTTCTGCATTTTCCAAATGCTAATGCCCTCTGCTTAAAGCTGTTGTTTTTATCATGTTGTTCATTGCACCAAGCCAAATCCTGCAGCTCAGGATTGCTGGGATGAGCCCAGCTGCTGGTGGGCAGCCCTAGAGATGACAAACCCTTCAGGGGCACACAGCCCAGGTCCACATGGGCTCATACCTCCTGTACAAACAATGTGTTTCACTCTGCTGCTTTCTTCTCAAACTGCTGTAAGTTTAAACAGCTGTAAGAGGCTTTCAGTCATCAAATAATAGAGGCTGTGAGCTCCTTGCCAGCAGTCGCAGGAAGAGCTTGTGCCTACTACTTGAAGTTAAATTTCTGTCTTCGGCAGGGGTTCCCCAACTTGCTCTGCTGCATCCTTTCCAAATAGCTGTAAATTGAGGTTATTGTAAGACACTTAAAGTAACAAAGCTGAGCTCTGCTGCTCTCTGACATTCGCTCTAAGAGCCATAGAGGACCACCTAAGGCAGCTTACCCCGGCTCTGCTCAAGTTCACTCCCAAAGCAGGAAGCACCAGAAAAACTTTTACTGTTAACTTCCTCAGGACACAGAAATGCACATGATTTTTCCAATCATTTCAAGTTAAAAAATCAACAGTTGCCTTATTTCTTGCTGTTTGAAGGGATGGCTGGAGAACCATGTGCGCCCTTACCTGTGCTCTAAATAAAGTTATGTGAACAAACAAATATAGCAGCAGAGTTCAAGAGCACTCAGTCCTAAGGTGTACAGACAGCACAGGGATTTGATCATCTGTTAGAGTCTCTTATACTCCCATCTAGGCCATGAAATGGCCTTAAAGTGGTCTAAAAGGTGCACTTGAGTTTAAACCTGATTTGGATGGACAGAGTTTCTGATTGGTGCAGATACCTCATGAGTTACTCAAAACCTTTCTGTGACAGCAGTGCTGAGCACACATATCACAAACAACATTGTGGGGAGCAGCCACGTAATTTGGGCTGCTTAGACCAAAGCACCAGACTATCACAGAATCTGACAATTTTGGATGGTTGATCAGGCACCTTGCTTTAACTGGGAACAGCTTGCAAAATCAAAAATGTTTCTTGAAACAGCCTACCTTTAGAATTTCCTAGCTTTCTTATTGTGAGCGTGCAGTATCAGTATGTGTTTAAATGTATTCAAATGCATGATATATAATGTGCGGCTATCAGATCACTTTACTTTTCCTCTGTAATCCACAGTAAGAGCAACAAGGATTGAGGTGGTTTTGGAAAAAATGCATTGTTCTATTATGCTACCAAAAACCCCACAAACAGTACAAACCCCAAAATACAATTTTTTCCAAATATTCCCTGCAAATCCTTGTCTGATTGCCTGTTGTCTGCATGATCATAAAAGCAGAGCAGTAAAGAGGAAAAGAGAGATGCCATTGAAATGAGAGAAAGGGTTTGCCAGGTCATCCTTTACTCATTCAGGTCATCCTTACTCATTGCTGATTTTTCAGTTAACAGCTCTTGCCACTGCCATACTGAAGTTTTTAACCTCTTTTTCCCCTAAGGGCTTTTCCAAGAAACCATGGATGTTTCATTGTCTGGGCCCAGAGTTACAACCATCAACAACATGGCTATGCTACACCCTGCGACCAGCTGAAAGGATTTACGTTTGACCAGCGAAACCTTGCAGGCTCTTTCCTCTAAGCATTTGTAGTTCTCTAACTCATTCTCCATGCTACAGCCATCAGGGGAAGCAGTGCCTGATACTCCTCCTCGGCTTTCTCAGCAGTTTTAACTAAGTGGATTATAAGGATGTAGTGATGGTTCCTTTCTGGTCCTAACAGAGAGGCATCACAGCCCCACATAGCCTCTGGTCTGACGATCAGGTCTGCTCTCTGGAAGCCCTTTTGCAGCAGAGACCCAGCAGCACAGACAGACACAGACTGCTGACTGAGAAATGGGGCTGTTTTTTCCTTGTTAATTCATATTGGTCTTTATTTTGCTGCCTAAAACCTGGCAAACTTCATCTCCTGTGTCACAGCTGCCATCTGCAGGAACCCAAGCTCCTCACTGGGGAACAGCCTCTCCCAGGAAAGGAAAAGGGGATGTGTCTGGTAGAAAGGCTTTTCCTCCCCTTCCACCTTGCTCACTATTTTTCTAACTCCCATCTGTTAATCCTTCCCCCCTCCTACCCTCTCTGCTTTCTCCATATGCTTGCTTTTCTAACATCTATATTCTTCCTCACATTCACGTATGTCCATCTGCTGATGTGATGGAGCTGCAGTCTAAGCTTTCAGCTACCACCAAGCATCAGAAAGAAATGCAATCCCTAATCTTTCCTTAGACCTCACCCTCCTTCGAAAGCAGCAAGGAAACCAACCACCAGTGCTGCCTCTTTATACTTAACTGGGGCACCACTACTTTGCACAAAACCACCAGAAAGACGAAAATCCCCTAAATTAAAATTCCCTTCTGTCCTCAGAGCCTCCTTCAAGCAGTTGCTCCTTAGGACACCCATTCAGGAGCAGTGTTTCTGCACGGATTTCACTGGCAGCCTCAAAAGCTCTGAAACTGTCCCACACCTGACACCAAACAGAATGGGACGCCCAGAAATCCAGCTTTCATATCCTGTCTACCCCCTGAACCACTCCCTGGTTAAACATCAGTCCTCTCCTCCCTATATCAGCATATTAAAGCCTCACCATTCTGTTCCCTTCTTCTCAAGCAGAGCATTGTTTAAATTTTCTACCTACCTTTGGAAGTAAGGCACTATTTATAAAGGCACACATACCACACTACCTTTTACTATCTTGTCAGCAAGCTGAGAATGAAAACAGCAGAACACGATTCTGTTAGAGGGAAGAGCTGATTGTCACAGCCCAAAATGTTTTTCAATTACCTTCCCTCCCTACTACAAAACCCTCCTAAATGAAACATATAGACCCCAAAGGAAAAGCAGGTGCCTTAGTATATCATAAAAGCAAACAGGCAAATCCTGGCTCTACTTCATTTCTAACAATCCCCCTTCATAACCAGACACATTGTCTGTGTTTTCATTACACAACCAGCCTCCCCCTCCCCAGTGTTTAAGCATCAGACAGTCTACAAACCTGCACTGACAACTATTCTCATTTTCTACCAAGCACCTCGTGACAGCTCTTCTCATAATAAATACCTCAGATGGGTACCTCAGAAACGTGGTGGATGGCAATTAAACTCCATTATCTCAGTTTCTGTATAGGAATGCCTTTGCTCGTCTTCTGGCTTTGAACTGCACCAAGAGCAAAGACTTCTGGACTAAGTGTTGGCAAAGAACAAGAATGACCATTTTGAAGTGCCTGGTTTTGTACCCAAAATACCACATAACTTGTGTTTTCATTTTCTCTGCCTACAAAGCTATTGCTTTGGAGTAACAGACCTGTTGGCTATTTGTATCAATACACATTGTGCAGACTGGAGCTGTCTAAGCTACCAGAAAAATCTTAACTTCAGAAAACAAAGTTGTGATCATTGATTACAATGAATATTCAATAGAGGCAGCGTAAAACCATGCTCAGCAGTAGCTCTGCTGCTCGTACCTTACTCTTTGCATAATTCAAGATTTTCTTGGTAGAGAAACAAGGCTATGTGTGGGCACTGAGACAAACCTGATACAGCTTGTGAGAGCTAGAAAATCATTACCCAATCTGACACAGCAGCAGGCAATATTCCTCTTCCTCCTCCATTATCTTAACAATGCAAGGCAAGAGTCACACAAGGCAAGAGTCATGCTGAACATGTTATAAATGATCAATCAAAAAGCCAAATTATCAAAATGCAAAAGATTTTATTTTTCGCTACCAAAATACGGTCCTCAAAAACCACAGCCAAAGAGACAGCGTCAAGCCCAGGATCGGCACTGGGTGAACCTGGATCTGACCTCTATTGCATAGGTTCCCTCTCTATTCACCAATGCAGTTTCCAGCGAGGCTGAGGCTGTTTTATACGGTTTTTTATGCCTGAGGCAGAGGAGCCCCGATTTCTTTTGTAACCCTGCATATGCATGGAAGTTTCTTTCACTGTGCAGGGCTGGACAATTGCTGTTTCCTGAGTAGTGGCAGGCGCTGATCATGTCAGGGGAAGTTGCGTATTCAGATGTATTTTTCTGGCGACTTCTGTTATCTTGATCGATAGTATCAGTCAAGCAATGATCACTCTTGGGTATCTCCTGATGATGATCATCACGCTGGCCTTGTCTATTCATGGGTAAATGGGCGTATTGTTCTCCTGCTGCGTTCAGGAATTTCAACATTCCGAAGTAGACATCTGTCTGGGGGCTGCTTGTGGTCAGAGATTCATTTGGATTTTACAATCTTATAAAATACATTCCTTCTTTAAGCATGAATTATTTCATAACATATATTACGATCCCTCCCCTTCTATATAAACACATTAATTCATGCTCATACTACAACCCATATAACTATTATCTATATTTTATCTACATCTACCCTCCACCTCCAAGGATCTCCTACAAAGAGAGGGGGACTTATTTAGACTCTCTGCATGCCCTGCTCTCCTTGCAGGGATTCCTTGATAGATGTTATAACCATTCTCGTTACTTTTGATTTGTCTTTCAAATTTTGCCAGGATTTTTGCAGCATTGCTCATAAATCTGCCTTCCCCCATGCTCATGATTTTGGATACATTGTTTCCGGAAGCCAACTCCAGGTCCACGGATATGACCGCTATTTGCACACCCTGTACCACAGAGTGTATCAGTCTAATAAAACACAGTATTAGACATGGAAGGAATATGACCCTGGCTACTGAACACATTATGAAAAATATCACTTTGTTCCATCAGGCTCTATCGAATAGTCTGTCCCACCAGGTTGACTGTAAGATAGAATTCAATTTCTGAACTGGGACATGGGCCACCTTTTTTATCTCTGCTGCCAAACCCCTTATGGTTTCTCCATAATTGTCAATTTCAATGCAGCATTCTGACTCATTGAACTTTCCACACACTCCCCCTTCCTCGGCCAACAACTAATGCTATTCGATTTTGGTACACAAAAGCCCGCACTTAAGTGTGCTGCTGGCTTAACAAGGGCCTCCGAGGTATAATTCAAGCCTATTTCTACCACTGCCTCCAGTCTGATCAGTTGGCTCAGTAGGTAAATCGGGGTCCTATATCCCCAGCTTCCGTCCTGAGCCCAAGTGGCTGGCCCATAATATTCGATTATTCTTGCGGCCGGCCATTCTTCTTCTCCCGAAGTCTGCTTGCCACCTACAACAGGGAGTATCTTTTTCAGACTCCTCTTTCCTGTGTTCAGGGTCTCATACAAGGGAGCCCCTAACAGAATGCTTTTTGTTCGGGGGAGAGTGAAGAATACGGGTCAGATCATGCCCAAAGTGCATGATCCCTTCCATTTTGGGGGTAACTCACTGTACACCTTCTTCCCACAAATCCAACAAATTCCATCTAGGGCTTTCCACCTTATATTAGTTTTTCCTGGCTCTTTCCAGTATTCTCTCAGTTCCCCCAAGGATTGGTAAGGGCTAACTCCAGAGCCCTTGACCCAACAAAGTCCAATTTGATCATTCCATTCACAACTTGTTTCATTTTTCTGACCCCAGTATCCCGTAGGAGGCTCTGGTTGGAAGACCTTGCTCCTACTACTTGAATTTACCACCAGTGTGGATATACACAGGGTATATCCCACCACTTCAGTATATTCTCTTCCCTCTCAGCTGATGCAAATGGTTCCAATCACCCGCTGATCCAACACCCATCCCTCAGGCCTCTGTGCAAATTTCGAGACCCGTGGGTTTTCCCATTTCAGAAGTTGCTCCAGAGCTAAGCTCTCACCTTTCCAGGGCCATTTCTCAGCAGACTTCAGCCCCCCACAAATCCAACAATTTGACAATCCTAGTTCAGTTGCGATCTCCTGGACCAGATCAATGAATAGGTTCCAATCCAGGGCAGGTAGTCCCCAGTCGGCATATTGTTTCTCAAGCTGCTCATACTGTCCACTTAGTGTTTTTAGTCTTTCTTGCTCCACCCTCTTCTTCCTCAGTTCAGACTCCCTTCTTTTCAGTTCCTGAGTTATCTGTTTCATCTTGCCCTCAGGATCTATCCCTTCCTTATTCTTTGAAAAACAGAGAGTCCTATCAATACTGCAGACAAGCCCTGTCATCATCTGCCTGGACAAGGTCCAGAATGACTGGCTCCTTGTTCAGGGTGAGCTTATTCTCATATTTCAAATTTCCCCCAACCCAGTATGTTTTCCCATTCATGACACACATTCCCAGCTTAGAATTATCATAACACAATTGATTGATTTGATAGTACGCTACAAAAACTGATTCAGTCTTTCCCCCGACCCACATAGTCCGATTACATTGGTTACAATGGGGATTGACATTTGTTCCACATTTCTTTTCTGTATTCTGTGGCTGAACTTGTCTGACTGCTTGTTCTTAACTCTCGCCTTTGGATCAAAACACACCCCCTCTTTGCCCAATCTGCATAGTTTCAATCAACTGCCATTTATTGCACAATACCTGCCTTGCTCCACAACACAGTCTTCCAGGGCTTGGTATGCTGAGACCCCCCTCCTCCTTGTCCATTCAGGACAATCTGGGTGCACCTACTGCACTCATCCATGGGGCTCTGTCCCCCAGCACGGAGTGGGGTCTCAGTATGCAGACTAAATGTCTCGCACACGGTTCGGCTCAGGCCCATCAGGATTCCCCATAGGCATACTTCTCTGCCTTTGCCTGTGCCCCCTGGGGTGCCACCAGCAGTGAGGAAGACCATCTTCACGGCAGCAGGAGTATTCTTCTGGGAATACATTTTCGGACCGAACCACATACCTCCTCTTAAAGGCGCCCCACCTAGATATCTTGATTGCATCAGAGCTGCAAGGTACCCTGATAAACTTCCGGCACTTGATATCTAAGATTTCTGCCTTAGAATTGAGTTTTCCCTGCACACCATTCTGGAAAATGCAAAACTGCTCCTCAGAATCTTCTAAGATTCCTAGATTTGTGGCAAGAGTTAAGATTCGGTTAGTCAGCTCAAGTTCTTCCTCTAAACACTGAGTACACAACCCCTTTGGTCTCTGTCTCCTTCGACAATGTATAACAAAAACTTCCAGACAGTAGTCGCACTTGAAGTGCACGAACGGATAGCATACACAGCTCGACAGTATACAACCAATCCACTCTCCTTCGGTCATTTACTTGGACGGCGTAGCTTTATCTTTAAATCGCCTGGGGAAGAGGTGATCCTCCACTCAGGAACCTCCTCCTGATGCTTGACCTTTTGCACCCTCGATGCATGTGTCCAGCCTTTTTCCACCATCCAAATGCCTGTGTCTGTCACCAGAAGGACAAGAAAGGGACCCTCCCAGTGAGAGGAGAGGGGTACATCTTTCCACACTTTCACAAGCACTCTGTCACCCAGCTGAATTTTGTGGATAGCAAATCCCAGAGAAGTGCTCTGGGATACTATCCCATGTTTCCTTAATTCCTTTAAATTCTTATTTATTGCTATCATGTATGGTTGAATCTGACTATCCTCCAACCTGGGGTGTCCCACAGGCATTCCATGTTTATATTGCATTCCATATAACATTTCAAACGGTGAGAGCCCCGTCTCAGAGTTAGGCATAGTCCTGATATTAAGCAAGGGAAGAGGAAGGCACTTCAACCAGGACATCCAGATTTCCAATATCAATTTTGATAATTGTGCCTTTAAAGTCTGATTCATTCTTTCAACTTGTCCTAAACTCTGGGGATGCCACGGACTGTGCTATTCCCTCTGAATGCCTGAAGCCTCTGCCAATTGCTTAATAATCTTTGAAGTAAAATGAGTTCCCTGGTCCAAATCTAAGTAATTTACCACCCCATATTGGGGCACAATTTCCTCAAAAGGTTTCCTGGACACAGTTTTAACTGTCGCCCTTGGGCTTGGAAACGCTTCCACCCAATGGGTTAACTTATCTACTATCACTAACACGAATTTGTACCTTCCCACCTTGGGGAGTCTGGTAAAATCAACTTGAATCCCTTCGAAAGGAGGGTACGCAATGGGGCAACTCCCCAGGATTGCCTGTTGTGCCTTACTCTTGTTAAGCTTCTGGCAGATCAGGCATCCCTGTACTTCCTGTTTGGCCAATTCATAAATCCCTCTGCACCCAAAGAATTTTAAAAATTGTTCTGCCAGGGCCTGAGCCCCCCAATGTGTTCACTGGCGCAGGCTCCTCAAAATTCTCCTGGTATAGCCTTTTGATACCAACCCTCTCTCATCTGGTAACTTCCACTTACCTTCCTCCAATTTTCTCATAGCTTTCAATTTCTTTTTGGGAGGGCTGAGGAGGACATTCTGGAGCCTCGATTCCTTCGACCTCCAGGGTACTTACTGTCATCAATGCCGCATTCTTGGCTTCTTGTCTGCCAGGTTGTTTCTCCAGATCCGAAACTGCATCCCTGCCTGATGCCCTTTCTCGTGTACTACCGAAATTTCCTCTGGCTCCCTTATCCCTTCCAAAATTTGCCTTATCGACTCCCCATGCATCAGTCCCCATCCTCAAGTGTTGATCATCCCTCTCTCTTCCCAAATTTTCCCGAATGTGTGGACCACAACAAAGGCATACCTGGAATCGGTAAAAATCATTCCCTTTCTTCCTTTCAGCCTTTTCAAAGCCCTCAGGACTGCGTACAACTCACAAGCCTGTGCAGACCATCCCGCGTTCAGAGGACCCGCTTCTACCACTTCTCCTGTCCTCCTGTCCACAACTGTGTATCCTGATTTCCTTTTCCCTTCGATCACTTTGCTTGATCCATCCATGAACCACTTTTCTCCCTCTTCCAACTCCTCCTCCTCTAAATCTGGTCTTATTTTGGTCTGCAGTTCCACCACTTCCACGCAGTCATGAACAAGCTTTTCTGAGACCTCCCTGAACAAAAACTGGGCCGGATTTTGTGCTGTCATTGTTCGCAGTTCCAAATCAGGCGAGTGGATCAAAATGGCCTCATACTTCAGCAACCTAGCATCCATGAGCCATTTATCTGCCTTTCGTTGTAGTATACCCTGTACGTTATGCAGTGCAAATACTACCAACAGGGCCCCAAAAGTTACCTTCTTTGCCACTTCCACCAACAATGCTACAGATACAATCACTTGCAAGCACATGGGCCAACCCCTACTTACAGGGTCCAGAAGCTTAGACAAGTAACCAAGCGGTTTCCTGTCCCCAGCCCAATCCTGTGTTAACATGCTGTGGGCTGTGTGACTGCTGATATCTGCAAACAACTGGAATGGCCTTTTCACATTGGGGAGGCTCAGCACTGGTGCTGCCATGAGTGCTTCCTTCACTCCCTTAAATTTATCTTCATCCTTTTCTGTCCATTTAATTCTGTCAGTGGTGAGTTTCTCATATAAAAATTTCACCTTCTCACTGTATCCTTCAATCCATTGTTGGCAATATCCCAAAAGCCCCAATAACTGTCTCACCTCCCTTTTTGTCTGTGGGGGAGGCAGGGCAATGATCCCTGCCACCCTCTCAGAGTCTAGTTTCTTCTTTCCCTTGGTTAGCCAATGTCCCAAATACCTGACTTCAGGCTCTGTGAACTGCAATTTTGACTTAGACACTTTTAATCCTTTTTCCCTTTTTCCCCCAAGAAAGTCAAGAGCTCTATAGTGCTCATCCTTACATCCTCCTCTGTCGGACCAGCAACCAACAAATAGTCCACATACTGTAACAAATTTGTTCCTTCCACTGGTACAAAGTGACTCAGCACTTGCTCAAGTGCTTGCCCGAAGAAGTCTGGGGAATCCACGAACCCCTGAGGCAAAAATATCCACCTAAATTGCTGCTTTCTGTTCGTTTCTGGGTCTTCCCACTGAAACGCAAAGTAATCTCTGCTGTCCCCCGCTAAAGGACAGGTTCAGAAAGCATCTTTCAGATTGATTATACTGTACCAAGTGTCCTCGGGAGAAACATTATTCAACAAAGTATAAGGATTCAAAACCATGGGGAACAGTGTCTTAGTCCTCTGGTTCACAACCCTTAAATCCTGCACTAACCTATAACTACCATCTGTTTTCCGCACTGCCAAAATTGGGGTATTGTGTCTGGACATGCATGGCTCCAATGTTCCTTTTTTTACCAGTTCCTCTATCACCGTTGTCAGCCCCTTCCTTCCCTCCATGGGAATGGGGTATTGTTTGACCCTAACAGGGTCTTCAGGTCTCTCAATTTTGATGCAAATTGGCTCTATGCCCAACCTCCCAGCCTCCCCTTGGGTGTACCAAACCTTCCAGTTGATTTTCTCCTCATCCTGGACGGTGAGTTGATACAACTTCACTGTGAGCTGGGAATTCTGCATCACTAGACTAATTTCTAGTGTCACCATCAAATTCCTTCCCAGCAGATTGTATTCTGCCTCTTCTACTAACAACATATTTCCAATACATCGCTTGTTTTCTGATTCTATTTCAATGTCTTTTATGACTGGAACCTTAAATGGTTCCCCTTTTGCTCCGATTACTATTATAGTGTCATAGAACATCCTCATGGTAATCGCTGCACTGTGGTCCGTTCAGCTCCAGAATCTACTAAAAACCACACTTGCTGTTTGCGGGGTCCCAGTCTCAATGTTATCAAGGGCTCCTTAGATGTCCCAGACCCCAGACTGAAAAGCCCCTGACACCTCTAATCTTTCTCGTCTTTGTCTTTCTTCCTCCAAAAGTGTCCCTTCTGCTTGCAGTAATAGCACTCAAAGTCCTTTTTCTGATTGTTTGAGCCCTTACCTTGGGAAGGGTTCTGTTTCTTTGATAGCACTGACTTTGCCAAGTCTCGAGCCTGATCCTGTTTCTGTGCTTACCTTACTGCAGCCGCTAACACTTTCTCCTGAATCTTCTGTTTCTCCTCATCTCTCCTCATGTAGATTTTCTGGGCCTCCTGAAGCAACTCCTGTAGCTCTCTGTCCTGCCATCCATCTATCTTTTCCAGTTTCTTTCTTATGTCTTCCCATTATTTTGCCACAAATTGGGCTTTTGACAGGACCACCCCAATCGAGGATTCAGGGTCCGTCCCGGAATACATTCTGAGTCTTCTCCTTAGCCTTCCAACCACTTCCTTCCAACCACTCTGTGGGTGTCTCATCCTTTCCCTGGCACTCTCTGAGCACCTTGCTCATATTTAGCCCTTTCAGCACCGCCCCCCATATACCTTGTATCATCATGTTCCTAAGATTTATCATCTTTTGTCTGCCTTCCTCTGTCTGGGCGTTCCAAGACAGCTTCTGGTCCGGCCACCTCTGGTCCTCTTGCTCCCCCGGTGGGTTTCTGTGTTCCCAGTCTCTGATCGTGGCTTGCCTGATGACCTCCCTTTCCTCATTGTTGAACAGTGACCTTAATATCACATTAAGGTCCTCTTAGGTGTAAATGCTGGTCCCCAGAAACTCGTCTAATCTTTCTGCCAGCCCCAACGGATCATTCATCAATTTTCCCAATTCTTTCTTGAAAGCCCTGACGTCCCCAGTACCAATCGGCGCATGTACAAAGTCAATGACTCCTGGAGCTGTTGGCACCTCCCATAAAGGGAAGAAGTTGGGCTTTTCCTCTTCATCCTCACTATCATCAGTCATCGTTCTCCTTGTCCTTCACCTCGTTCGATGAGCTGGAGGAGAGTTGGCTTTGTTCGAGGGGAGGATTAGTTTCTCCTCTGACTTGGGCAGTGGTGGAGGCTGGGGCTGCTCACATGGGAGTGGAGGCGGTGTCGCCTGTTCACATGGCAGCGGAGGTGCTGATGCTTGCTCCGGCGCCCCGTGGCCAGCTCCTGTGGGGGCAAAGGTGCCAAAGCCTGTCCCTGTGGGAGTGATGCTTCTGGGAGCGGCGCAGGCACTGGAGGTATGTGGGCTTGTGCAGGCTGGGGTGGAGGGACTAGATAGGGAGGTGGAAGGTTCTCCAGTGGCTCCCATTTCCTGCCCCAAGTTGCTGAACACCCATGGGCTCTTATCAGGCACAATCCTGAACAAGCATTTTTCCACATTTCAGCATACTTAATCTCTTCAAAGTTCTGTGGGTACTGATTGACCACATGGTCATATAGGGTTTGACACACCCATATCTCAAAGGTGCCAAAAAACAGACCAGACCACATACTTTCCAATCTCTCTTCCTCCCCATTTTTCAATACAAAAATGGACCATCTTTTCCTTGAATTTCCCCGCCCTCCTGGGGCTGTCCTCCCAATGTTCTAACATCCATCCTAATGGACTTCCCCTTGGGATTTCAGGCAAAATCTTTTCGGGAATCTGGGGAGGGTTTTCTTGGGATTTTCTCTGGTACTTGCTCTTTTTCAGTCCCATCTCTTGACAAACCCTTTTCTCTATTTTCTTATCTCAAGCCCTTTGGCTGGGATTCTCAGTGCAAATCCCGAGTCTCTGTTCGGTATCGGTTTTTTGTCTGTGAAAAAGTACCAGTTTACTTGGCCACACAGAGAACCATTCTGTGGGCTTTTCGACCAGTAAAGAGTGCTCTTACCTGATTTTCCGGATCAGAAGGTGCCGCGGCCAGGTGGAGGGGAGAAACACACCGATGCGATGCGGGTAAAAGAAGCTCCGTTTATTGCATCTATCAGCGCTACTAATATACAGTAAAAACTTTCTTGTACACGCGATCACGCAGAATATGATTGGATCCTCCGCCTTGTTCACGAGGCTGGCACGAGTCTTGTCTCTGCAGTCATTGGTCGCCAATCCATGCTCATTGGTTGCTACATATGACGATAATCATTTCTAAGTTTCGCTTTTCTGTAGCCCTGGAATTCCGTTATTCTGATAAGCTTGGCACATAGTACTTCTATTTTTCTCTCCTCAAGGACACTGTAACTGCCACAGCTACTTCCCATGCCTGCAACCCCCAACAT
>NW_005054488.1:9655-57504 GCF_000277835.1 Geospiza fortis | reverse complement strand
TGGCGGAAACCTCCCGCCGCCAACGCGCATGCGCCCGCCTTCGCCGTGCCTCCCGCTCCCGCGGTCCCGCGCTCCGCTCCGTCCGGCCGGGCCCCGCTCGGGGCTGCCCTCGCCGCCGCGGACCAAGCCCTGGACGGCTGCTGACCGCCCGCTGTTGCGATTGCGTGCACCGCCGTGCGCGCTGTCGCCTCCAGTGCTGCTGTACCTGCGACTCCCCCCGCTGCCGCCGGCACCAAAGAAGAAAGTCCACAAGGTCCTGTCTGTGTATTGAAAATCCTGTGTCCTTTGCTATACTTAGCAGTCCATCTATGGTAGCCTTTTCTAACGCTGATGCAGCGGATCCCATCCCGAAACCAGACCGAAGTCTGCCTGACTCACCCAGTCAGCCGTGGCCACGAATTTTTCCTGCTTCTTTGAGCAGCCTGCTTCTTTGAGCAGCCGGGATTTCTCCACCTTCTCTCGTCCGCCCTTCTTTCCGAGATCACGTCCGGGGTCCCCAGAAATGCCGCGGCCAGGTGGAGGGGAGAAACACACCGATGCGATGTGGGTAAAAGAAGCTCCGTTTATTGCATCTATCAGTGCTACTAATATACAGTAAAAACTTTCTTGTACACGCGATCACGCAGAATATGATTGGATCCTCCGCCTTGTTCACGAGGCTGGCACGAGTCTTGTCTCTGCAGTCACTGGTTGCCAATCCATGCTCATTGGTTGCTACATATGACAATAATAATTTCTAAGTTTCGCTTTTCTGTAGCCCTGGAATTCCGTTATTCTGATAAGCTTGGCACATAGTACTTCTATTTTTCTCTCCTCAAGGACACTGTAACTGCCACAGCTACTTCCCATGCCTGCAACCCCCAACAAGAAGGTTTACCAGCTCCCAAACCCTTTGGGAATGTCCCTTCCCTCCTGATACAACCAGTGATTGCACCCCCTGAACTCCCTCTGAGTTTCAGGTCCCACATATGTGACAAGCAAAAGCATACACTTCCCCTGTGACCAACCACTTCTCTCTCAGGAGAGTGGAACTGTGATCTTGGGGTCCACACTCACTTCGTGACAGAATCATGTCGCACTCACACACGCTCGATCACACCCCACTCAACCACTTGGTACTCATAGTTCCTTTTCCCATGTGGATTCTTTGTGCACGTAGATTTTCTGCGTTGAAAAGCACCACGGCCTCGGAGATCCCTCTTTGGATCACTCCAAGTTTTCTGGGAGCTCTGGGCCCATTTTTATCCCTCTTTGGCTGTGGTTCTGCCTTTGGTTTGGTGTCTGATTGGTTCCGCAGGTCCCCAATCCTGTTAGGCCACTGAAATCAGGGGGGCGCCTCCTGACCAGAGAGGGGGTCCCCAGACCCCAAATTCAGATCACGTCAGGGTCACCAGAATTGTTATAAATGATCAATCGAGAAGCCAAATTATCAAAATGCAAAAGTTTTTTTTTCGCTACCAAAATAAGGTTCTCAAAAACCACAGCCAAAGAGACAGCGTCAAGCCCAGGATCGGCACTGGTGAACCTAGATCCAAACTCTATTGCATCAGTTCCCTCTCTATTCACCAATGCCGTTTCCAGCGAGGCTGAGGCTGTTTTATACAGTTTTTTTATGCCTGAGGCAGAGGAGCCCCGATTTCTTTTGTAACCCTGCATATGCATGAAAGTTTCTTTCACTGTGCAGGGCTGGACAATTGCTGTTTCCTGAGTAGTGGCAGGCGCTGATCATGTCAGGGGAAGTTGCGTATTCAGATGTATTTTTCTGGCGACTTCTGTTATCTTGATCGATGGTATCAGTCAAGCAATGATCACTCTTGGGTATCTCCTGATTACTCTGGAGGATGACGATCATCATGGATCATCACGCTGGCCTTGTATATTCATGGGTAAATGGGCGTATTGTTCTCCTGCTGCGTTCAGGAATTTCAACATTCCGAAGTAGACATCTGTCTCTGGGCTGCTTGTGGTCAGAGACTCATTTGGATTTTACAATCTTATAAAATACATTCCTTCTTTAAGCATGAATTATTTCATAACACATATTACAAACACAACCACCAAGCAAACAGGATATCAGAAATGCACCCTCTCTACCATGTCCCTCAGAGGATCTCACAAATGAGCAATTCTGCTCACCCACATAAGGATCCAGCAGGCTATAAAAATGAAACAGCGAAAACAACCACAGCAGAAAAGGTTCCACAAATCAGCACAGCAAAGGGAGACCCACACAGTTTCAACAGCAACATTTTTAAGAGAAACACATCAGCCATATTAACTATGTGCCTTGCCACTGTACTGGCAAAAGCACCAAAGCTTGGGGGAAACTCCCTAGTGGAAAAAATTAGAAATTAAATAGAAAAATATATACATGTGCTTCCTTAAAACATCTTTGTAATGCAGTTCCTGGAACTTAGCAGCAATTTGGTGAGACATAGGCATGCCAAAACAGAGGGATAAAATGAGCAGAAGCATATGTGGTGCCTTGAAGGTCTGAATTAAAACACAAAAGGTGCCATATTGAAGAGTTAAGGGAAACAACATTTTAAAGCAGGTCAAGTTTGGCAACTACAGTTGTCTTGCATTATTATAACACTAGTGCATCCATATCTGCATCCTCCAGAAATCTTAGTTCCTCCATGAACAGTGCTCACAAACTGCAGGGAAACCCTGCAAGGAAGGGAGCTAACTTCCATCCTCCTGGCAAAGCACTCACCAAGAGGAAATTTCATAATTGGATTCCCACATAAGCTCATCAAGTTCAGCCCAATTAAATGAGCTCCTCATGACAGAAGGCTGACCAAGCACAGGCTTGTCAGAATGCAGTACCTCTTACTTCACAGCCCTCACCATTCAAGTCACAGCAGCCACAGCTGCCAGGAAAGCACTAGAGACAAGAGTCTTCACACATACACCACAGGCAGGTGAGCCATGCACAGCCTGAACTAACACTGAGAGAGCTTTAAGTAACACGGTACAAAGCCATACTATAGCCAGACCCATATACTGGGTTTTCACCCAGAAATGTCCTCTCCACCTTTTTTGTGAGCAGGAGCTGGGGGAAGCTCAGCCTTGTGGACAGCTCTCCAGCAATGCCAGGAGCTGCCAGCCAGACCCTGACTGCCTGCACCCACATCCACTATGTCCCCTCCAATAATGCAGCACCAGGGCACAGTAGCTCACTCATGGTCTGTCATCAGCATAGCTGCTATGACAGGTCTATGCCAATTTAATATTAAAGCCCAGAAGAATATTTGCACAATTAAACATTGATCTGCTCTCCCTCTCTGCATGTGCCTCTAAATTTGTGTGAAAGACATTAATCCAGTGTCTGCCTCAGGACAGAGGTCCTGCAGACATGATGCGGAGCTAGTTCCCCATGGAAGAATCTGTCCATCTTTCGAAAAGCATGCAGAACTTTTAAAATGTAAAGCCAAGGTGACAGGCCAGGGTCATTTTCCGTTTGTCATGGAACACAGAAGAGAAAAAAAGGGACAACAGGATTAGCTTCCAGGCTAGCACAGGAAAAGGGAGAGGATTCCTAGGCTTTGCTACTGCAATGCCCATAATCTTCAGCCGTGGGTGTCTGGACAAAACAGCACACCCAGAATAAGCAACAGAATATAATGCCAAGCAAGAACTATTTTTCTAAACTAGTATTCTAAACTAGTATTGCAAGCTACTACCAATGGGCATCACTGAACTCACTTTTTTTATCAAACAGTAATTCAAAAAGTGTAATGCTCAAGCAATCCAAAGTAATTTTTTATTATGAAGTATTTTTGAGAAACATGAGGATCCTTCTTGGACAAGGAAAGAGACCTTGAGACCTGTAATTCAGATATTGGGCTACTGCCAGACAGCACACTGTCCCTCCTTGACTAAGGCTCAATGGGAACATCAGGGTGAGTCCCCTGAAAAAGCAAAACAGGGAGTGGTCTTGGAATGTATCTGATAGCACCATCGTAATGCAATGGACACAAAGGACAGTATGTAAAATACTGGGGTGAGCATATACAGTTTTGCATAGGTAGAGTTGAGACAGAATTTGACTCTCATCCAAAGGAGAATCAGCCTTAGTTTGTCCTTTGGGACAGAAATTGCACCAGTAGCAAAGCAGTTCCTGTGTTCCTGGTAAAAGGGAAGAATAAATTACAGTCCACTATAGGTGGTGCAGGGAAAGCAGTCTAAAAGTAATATTAATGCTAAAATTTTTATGATAGTTGCCCAGCCAAAATGTTTGCTTTTGTGTCCGTGCTATTAAAGCATTCCAAAGGGAACACACTTGCACAGGATCCATGCTGAGAAAACACTTGATGGAGGAAAATTAATAAGCTCTCTCTATAATACATATGGATGCTCAGGGGAGATAAAACCAAGGAAATCTCCATAACCAAATCAGATGACAAGGACAGAGGCAGGGAATCACTTGTGGCAATACTGACATCTGGGTAAATTTTTCTGTTCTGGAAGAGTCTTCCCAAATCTGCCAAAGTTGCCGATATCCATCCTCAGAGGAGCACTGCCACCCCAATGCAGCAAAGCTCTGGCCTCAGCTCAAATTAAAAGCAGCAGTGGTTTCTCCAGCTACCCAAATTGCCCAGGTTTCACACTCATCCATGGGCACAAGCTACCCCAAACTGGGACTGAAGGGGCCCCCAGCTGCAGTTTTATGTGATGGGAAGAGAATTTTTGCTCATGCCAGGAAAGGGATGGCGCAGCCACGAGGCAGGGCAGGAATGGAGGGTTTCCATGGAACTTCAACAGGCAATGCCTGCAATACCACTGGGGAAAATTCCTTCATTGTATGAGATGTGACTTGGAAATAAATACTTTCTCTATGTAAGTTGTTTAAAACCATCCCACAGAATGCATGAAAATATCCAAGTGCTAAAATTAATTGCTTCTATGGGACGCAACAAGTAGATAAATAGCCAATATGAATATTTTGAGTTCCAATTTCTATCTTGTGCTACCGTAAGTTATTTTCACATTTAAATAACAAACTTGTATTTAAGTTAATCAGGGTTTAACAGTTAGGTCACAATTGAAAAATAGCAGAGGAATCCTAATTTTGCTGCAAGCACTGATTATTCTGTATTTTCAAAACTGTAACTGGAGGATTGCTTTTTTCCCCTTAGTTATCACAGAAGAAAATTGCATTGGGTTTTTTTCTTTCTAAGTAACTTCAACTGAAATTTTTACTAGGACGTATCAGAATACCTTTTGTCTTCATTAAGTCTTTTACTTCCCTTGTATGACTAAATACGGATATCGTGGCAAGTACTTGAGGGTCTGTTCAGCATAACATTTGTAAATGTTGTTTTGCCTTTTGTTTTGGGCCCTTTTTTAAAGGTCAGCAAGGATCACACCTAATATGACTTGTAATTACTCCAGTAAACATGGCTGAATAGAAAAATGCTGGCACATTTAAGTATTTAACTGTTGAGGGTTGGGTTTCTTTTCTTTTTACTTGTGAAGTTTTTTCCCATTGAGTTGCTAGGAAGGACTGATGGCGATGGCTGGGTACTTGAGACAACAGGGAGATGGCCAAGCCTGAGGGGACTGGGCTGGGGCAGCTGCTGGCTGTCTCTTGCTCTTGCCTTTAGGAGGAGGATGGTTGGAGCCTTTGCTTGGGAAGGGAATTCGTTGCTACCACCAGAGCCCAGCCCAGAGCTGTTTCTTCTGCCATGAGGTGAGCTTCTGCTTGTAAGAGCAGCCACTGAACTGGGACCTTATTAGCACCTACCTCACTAAAGAGGGCCCTATTCCCATCTGCTCAGGTGCCAAGATCTTGGGCTCGCTCCTGCCTGCCCTGCTGGGAGCCGGGCTGCCACTGCTCTGCCCCTGTGGCTCCTTTGGCGTTGCCCTGAGCTTTTTGCTGCTCTGTAGCCCTGTGCCCCCTGCCTGCCGAGACATCCCATAGCTCCAATCATGGCTCCAGAGTCTCTGATACATCTTGTCCACTAGCCCAGGATTTTTGCTCAATCCTGCCATTCCAGTTTGGTGCTCCTCGGAGTCCTGCTGGGGCATCGGGATTGGCTGCCCCAAGGTTTGTGAAGCGGAGTCCTCTCTTCCATCCCTTCCCAGCTTGGCCAAGTCACCATTACTCCCTGCTCCCGCGTATCAGGACACAGCTCCCCCTGCAGCCATGGGGGAATCATCATGCCTGCTGTGCCCACCAGGAGTTACCAGTGCCCCCCGCTGGCTGTGCCCAGAACTGCACCATAGGGGAAAGTGCCGGCGGCTGAGAAGGCAGTCACTGGGTTTGTGGTTCTGTTTGTTGTTAATGTTGTGGTTGTTATTTGTTTGCCTTGTTATACATACTAGTAAAGAACTGTTATCCCCATTCTCATATCTTTGCCTGACAGCCCCCTTAATTTCAAAACTATAAAATCCGGAGGGAGAGGGTTTACTTTTTTTTTCATTCCAAGTGAGGCCCCTGCTTTCTCTAGCAGACACCTGTTTTTCAAACCAAGACAATAACATTAAATGCACTGCTTTCTGTTCCTAATGCACCAGATAACAACAACAACAAAAAAAAAGCAGAAATACTGAACTTTTCCAGCAATGATTTATAAGACAAGATAAAATGGAGTTTGCATGTCTTTCAATAGGCTAAGAGGCTCTTTTTTCCTCCACAAAATGCTCTTATTACTTCTCCTTGTTCTTCTTCAGGAAATGCAGGACAGAATAAAACAGCTGTTGTGCATGAATAAGGAAATAACCTAAGGTGCAACAGGTCAGTCTATAATGTAATACACCTTCTGTGTCAGCTTCAAGGCCCCACTTGAATTTTGGCAGCCATCTGTTATATTGATTGGATTACCTGGTGACAGAGAAATCCAAAGGATGGGTATTTCAGAAGCTTTGATGGGTGAAGAAAGCCAGGCAAGCCAGGGAAGTAACCAGCATCACATCCAGACAGTGTCACAAGGACCAGAGAGCACACCTTCGCCCAAGGACAGGGTCACCCTCTCCCAGGGGGGTACAGTATTAATCAATAAATTTACTTTACTGAGTGACAAATAAGGAGGAACAGAAGGTTTTGTGTGCAGGAAGCATAGTGAGGCCGCAGAGAGTTTTCCCACAGTGTGGCTGAACAGGAAGTGAGAGCCACCACCAAAACAAAGGGGAAGGCATAGGGAGCTCGTTTGGAGCCTGCTGGCTCCTGCTTATGTGAAAAACAGCCCTGAACAGGACTCTCAGCCACCTCCCTCCTCACCTGCTCAGACACAGCCCCCTTCAGCTGAATGAGCTGCCCAGCATCTCAGCCAGTCCACAATCAAAACTCATGTGCTGGCTTCTTCACAGTCTGCACACGCAGAGTCTGGTTTTCCCACATCCCACCCAAAACCATTAGGTCCTGCTGTACCTGGGGTACCTCTCTGTAAGAGCCTACAGGACTGGACCACCAAAGCCCAGGTCAACAGTGGTTGCGTAATTGTGTGTCTCATCCAAGCTTCTGTGTGTTATTTCCCCAGCAGGAGGGCAATGGAACATAATTTATGTACTTCAAAATAAATCTGGCAAAAAGCAAGCAAACCTAACAACCTCTGTTATGTTTTTGGCATCTTTGCTTGTAATCAAAATATAATTTTTCAGCAGCATTTGCATTCCTTCTGTGAGAATGGAGCACAAAAGCAATCCAAAGCCCTAGCTAAAGGAACCACAGGTTTCTTAGTAAGAAACAAATAGCTCTCATCACACTAAACTCCACAAGTAGTGCAAAGCACTTGATACAATATTTAACACAAACACCAGACTCCACTGTCTTGACTAAGTCAGGATAAAGAATCTACTCTAAAAACTAACTACCATATATATCACCTCACACATCAATATCAAGTGAAATAACAAAAGAAAATCATCATTTTTTTCCCAACCACAACTCTTGTCACAGTACAGCCTAAGAAAATTGTCAGACACTATTTGACTAATACTCAAATTTCATTGAGTATACTTAAGACTGCTGTGAGACTGTTAATACACCACACCAGAGCCACATGCCAGGATAGAAATAACTAAATCAAATCAAGACTGATACTTTGTAAGAAATTATAATATCCTTTCAGTCTAGGAAAGAACACAGTATTTCTCCCCATGAGTGTATCACATACACAAAGCAGGCACAGCAGGACCAGAGGAGCATTAACTTCAACTTTAAACCTACTTTCAGTGCTCTCATTTGTGTAGGCATGATACCACCATTCTGTTTGCTCAGTACAGCTGTACTGACCCTGCAATTTGATGGCCACTGAGGGGTGGCCAAACTACAGCAAAGGCCACCAGAGGTTGGTGCCAGCCCTCAATCTCTGCCAACAGACTCACATTTGCTACAGAGCCACCTTAAATTTGGTTCGTAACTTCCTAGATCACTTTCCCGCAGCTCCTCAGGGAGCCTCTGGAAAGCTCCACCTTAACCTGTCTGTGCTACGTAGGTCCTGCTCGCCACTGCTGAGACCACAGGCAGCAGAGGGGCTCACAGTGATCTGCTGCCTCACCCAGCCCGCCATCACCTCTGGCACCCACAGCAGGGGGACTTCATATGCCAGTGGCATCTCTCCCTTTTCTCTCTTTTCTAGCTAAACTGCACAGTCAGGATGCTTTATAAACAAAGACACACCTTGCATTTCACTTACTACAGAAGTTTTGCCAAAAGGCTGTGTATGGCCAGCACATCTCCATGCATGGCATGGACTGGGAGTCAACAGCAAGTGCTTGGTCTTGAGGAAAAGACACATTAACTGATGGCCTGAAACTGGAATTGTGCAATTTCCTATACCATTCCCAAACTTGACAGTTACTGGCCCCCATGAAGCATCATTAAAACATATTTGCTTAGACTCTCTTCAGATGAGTGTGCACTACATCCAACTCATATTTTCTGGTAAGTTTGCAAATGCCAAATTTAAGTTTTTACATATCCCTAAGAGCTGAACAAATTAATACTTTGATTAACTTAGCCATTTACTCATATGCAATTATTTTCTAAAATTAATGCATTATTTAAATTTATTCAATAAAATAGCTTCTGGGGTGTTTCTTCTTTGTGTTTATTATAAGCTCGGAAGATCAAACATTCATCAATTGAACTGTGTGGCTTTGATTATAATTGTCAATGTAAATTACAGGGCACTCTTCTTCTCCCTGGATTTGACAAGTATGGGCATATTCCTGCACACAAGTCAAGTCTGGCACTCAGGGCAGGCAACATAACCTTAGCATTTGCTCTCAGCAGACATAACAAAATTCAGACAAATGTTTGTGAAAAGGGAATAGGCGGGGTTCACATCTGCAGCTTGAGTTAATTATGTTTAAACTGTGATTGAATTTGTGCACGGAACCTTTTTCCCTTCTGAGCCCCCTCCCCGGGATGCTCCTCAACAACAGCATACTGACAGTAAAGCACAATATGCACACTAGGAGAGTTCCCATTACACAGAAACAGTTATAAAAATTCATCTTGTTCTTTGTTTAATTTATAAGGTGTTCTCTTTTCTACATGCCCTAAATAATCACTTCATAGGTAATACAGTTGTACATCATAGTGCATGCTGGTATTTCCCATTGGGAGACTGGGATGTGCTCTCCAACAGCACTGGCTCCCGTACAGGGATTCCCTGACACTCCTGCTCCAACCAGGAGCGATATATGCCAATATATGGCTTGTAATCAGTATTCAGCACCAAGGGGGAAAAACAACATCAGAGTGCTTTGTGCCAAGCACTGTGTCTCAAAACAGAGATGAGCCTTCACAGTCCAAACCAGTTGTTGTCTTCCTATTGTACATCTGAAAAACTACCAACAAAACCAATTAGCTCTAGAGAAGTATTTAATTCCCAGCAATACATCTAAGTACTTTGCTATTGCTTTTTTATTGGAAAACATGCTACCAAGAATATTTACTGCAAATTTTGAACTGACCCTGCCTCATCAGCATGAGTCTCTCTGGGAATTTCACTTATTATGGCACAACTTTATCACTAACAGCAATTGGTATTTTTTAAACATTGATTTGTCTGTACTAAGTCTCACCTCAGGACTTCGAAATAGCAACCTTAGATGTTTAGGGAAGTTTTTCCAGATTAATTAACAAGCCAAACTTTATTTCAGTGTTCTGTCTCTCAAGTTCCCCATAGTGTGCAATAAACCCAAATACAGTCTTAATTCTGACTGAACCAGACAAATAAATGCACATCCTAAAGGATAAATCACGTGATGACAGGTAACTAACTCCTAAGTCAAAAATACATAGAGCATAGGGGATAATGATCTGATCATTATTTCTTTGCTAATCATTGAAATGAAGTCTTCTCAGTGACTAGAAACCAAACTGAGACTGCTAAAATGCCCTGTATTTAAGCTCACTCAAATATGTTCAAGGTCTTTCTGTGTAACACATAGGACTTCAAAAGTGCTATGGTTAACTCAGAGCAATTGACCCACTGCTTAAATTCAAATAGAAACAATTTTGATTGTGGTAAATGTAATACACCACATAATAAGTTACTTACTCAGACTGAACAGACAGTAAATCTGAGCAAAGTTCAGTGAACATTTATAGAGCACTGCAAATGCTGTGAAATAAACACTAGAAGCCCCTCCACTCCAGGGAAAAGCAATGCTGGGCATTCCAAAGGGAGCAAGAAGTGTCATTATACTCACTCAAAACACTGCAACTGAAAGGAACTGACAAGTCCTTGAAAACATGGAGTGTTGCCTTTAAGAGAAGGCACTTGCAGAGATTCCAATTTTTGACAAATGCCAAGTTACTGTAGAGAACAACAGTTTTTCCTGTAAAATTTAGCCCCTACTGCCACCTGCAGTTTCCACAGAATGCACTCCCTGATTTAGTGTTCCCATTTTTAAGCAGAAGCTGCTGCACTCCCTTGGGTATCAACATCTCAAACCAGGCAACAATAAGGATCATCCTTTCCACAATTTACATTTAACTGCTTTGTGTTTGTTTAAGAGCAGGTCATATCCTGTTCTCATTCATGCACCCAAGGCCTATTAAAATACCACCAAACTCAGTGGAGATGCAGCCTAGAGACCCCTGCCACCTTAAAGCTCTGGATTTATAGCAGTTGCTGTCCCTTGTGTGAGTGAATTGTGCATATTTAAATACGCATACCCTGATGGCTAACAGCCTCTGTGTGCTTTTCAACTTCTTTCTCTGGCCTTACCAGTCTGGCATCTCTTCTGCTGCATCCTGTTGCTTGCAGTTTCTCCTCTTCCAGAGGCAGCAAAAAGCTGGCCCAAAACTACCTGTTGCAAATACATACATTTTAAAAATTGAGAAGAAGAAATATCTTTTAGGAAGTACAATTAATAAATATGTAAGTAATCCATTCAATTGCTTCAGGGGATTTTAAGCGTATGTGGAAATCCTTAAAATTAGAGAGTTTTGGGAAAGCACAAAACAGCTCAAGACACATTCCTTAACAGTCCTGTCCCATTCGTTATTTGTACATAGACCCCCAGTCAGCCTCAGGACAGGTCCTTGTGACCAGAGTGCTGGAGAGCACAAGAGATCCCAGCAGTGGTAAATACCAGAACTACTACTTCTAACCACCCCCCACCCCACACAGATATATTTTAGAGATCAATTAAGTATTTCTCTGTGGAGACCCTAGAGGCATTCCCTGGATTGGGGAGACACAAGAAGCTTCCCTCAAAAGCTGTTAGACCCCATTGGCTCCTTCCCCTTGTTCCTATGTCCCTCAGCAACTCCCTATTCCCCCACCAGCCCTCATCTTTGTACTGCCCCCATGCTACTGTTCAACCCCTACCTCTCAATATACAAAAACCTGGACTCTTCCCATGAGTCCTGCCTCTTGGACCCTAAACATCTTACTTTGCGGCTGAATTAAACATCTGTGGATACTGTGCGAAGGCGCTTTTTGCTTCCTTACCCTGGACTGAATTAGCAGCTAGTTTGGCTGCTACCTTTCTCTGTGGCAGGTAGACCATGGCTAGCTGCCAAATGCTTCCCCACCCACTCTCTAAAGCCCCCTCCTCAGCAAAGTAGGGGAGAAAACATGGTGAAAAAATGGATGGGTGAAGATTCAAACACTGATACAGGCAGGGAGAGCCCCTACCAATTGCCATCTCAGCACAACAGATACAACTTAGGGAAAATTAATGTTATTTCTTACCAATTAAATGAGATTTGGGTATTGAGAAACAAAAATAAATTACTCTCTTTCTTATCCTCTTTTCCCCAACTCATCCTCTCTCCTTCACTCCCAACTCCTGGGCCTCTCCTGGCAGTGCTCCCTCCTCCTCACCTCCATGCCCCTGAGGCACCTCAGGCATGGCTGAGGGGCTGGGTGAGGTTCAAGCAACTGGGTTGCTGGAACTGGCCATGCCAAGCCTGGGGCAGCCCCAGCCTCTCCTCAGCCCTGTGGCTGCCCCTGGCACCTCATGCCACCTAAAGGCAAAATAAGGACTAAAGCACATGCATGCTGTTTCCCTATGCTCTCTTGGGCCTGTGATCAGGTCCCATTATTTTCCGAGTAATTATGAAAAAGCCCTGCTTGCCTGGATCAGTGACACAATCTCCTTTGGGACAAAAAAGGCAAAAACACCCTCTGGCTTGGTGCAGAAGAGGATGAGGCCAACGTTCTGCTCATGTTCACTGCCTGCTACAGTCAGGTGCTTTTATTTTATCTATTTTTCTCCCATTTCTTCTCTCTCTGCTCAAACCTACCTGTTTATAATCACAACAGAACAAAAACCTTCTCAAGGTGTTTTTTATTAACCACATAGTGGAAACAGAGAACAAGTCTTTACAAATATGTTCACACATAAACACCCATTTTCTGATCACTTAGTTTATGTTCTTAAGTAATTTTCTTTTGCTTTTTACTCAGTCATTTCCTTAGTCATTAAATGGAGTTTTCTTCACTGGAGTTTCTTCAAGGTTTCATGCATTTTCTGTACTTTCTTTTTCCTTTCCTTCCACTGTTCTAGTAGGCTTTGGGCAAACATGATTTTTAGCTTGCTCCACCACTAAGCTGGTCCCAGAAACCTGAAGCTAAAAATCCCGCCCAGAAGAGAGCAGTGAGCACCAGCATACACACCTCACTACCGAAGCTTGAGAAAATCAGACAGCAGCTTCCCTGGGAGGGAAAGGGAACATTGTAAACAAGCAAAATTAAAAACACCAGTCCAGCTGTCACAGACATCATCCAAGAGAGAAAGCCATAAACCCGGAATGGGGAAGAAACCAGGGCAAGGCAGAGCAGGGATTTCCTTCTCAAAGCAGTAAACAAGAGCTCAAAGCTGAAGCCTCTTTTGAAACTTTCCTTTTTCTCTCCATTCCATCACACAATCCTTTCACAATTTTTCACTGTATTTAATGCAATTAGGGTATAGTGCAAAGCAGACCAAGTCCACACTTTGGAAGATTTTATTAATTATAACCTCAAGTAACTATGGTCTGCCTGTGAAGGTGGCAGCCGCATCCCCTCTGTAGCATAGGGGAGGCACTGCTGCCAGCACAGGTGGGCTGCTATCCCAACAAGATAGGACCAGCAGCTCAGGGAGAATACAGAGGCCAGACAGGAAGATCCCTTCCATCTGGAGCAATTTATTCCAGACTAGATAAGCAGGCTCCTTGGATAGATTTTCAAAATTCATGGAGAAAAATAGTGGCTGTCTGAGAAGTGTGTCTGTCTGTGGAGTTTTTAGCAGAAAAAAACCCTTCCAAAAGAAAACAATCTAATCCTGCTACACACACAGATTCACGGGTATTAACATAAATGGAAAATCTTAATGTTGTTAACATTGACAACTAATAAACTACCTGAATGCAAACAGCCATCCTTACATCTCAGTGGGGTAATATAAAAAGTCATGGCTCACACTAGGGCTGGGGAGAAGCCCTCATCCACATTACTGACAGAAGCAGAGAAGCAGAAATCAGCAGGCTCTTTTCTGCAAGGCAGCCAAATCTCCCCTCAGCTGTCCCAAAGCCAAAGGTCAGCCTTCTCCCTGCTTAGTCCTGCTTTGATGTGTTCAGACTCCCGTGGTTACAGCACTGGAAGAGATCTGGACACCAAAACGTCTTTTACATCTCTGTTCATTGGTCAAGAACAAGTGATAGAGTACTTGGGTAATAGGGATTAGGAGTTGTTTCTCTTGCACTTCCATTAAAAGCCTATGCATTTTATTGCTTTTGAACAAAGCCTTCAAGTTATAGTTCCATATTAGTAAGCACAACAAGAAAATCCACCTTTCTGCCTTTTTAGCTGTGCTTTCCCCAAACTCACTCAAATTACCTTAAGCTTTCCTGTAACAAATGCAGTATGAGGAGACTATCAACCACTCAGCAGTAGCCTAAAGACACATAAATACATTGGCTAATGGGCTGTTCACAACTATAATGGTCAATTAAATACAGAGTCATAGTACACCACCCCAGCTTAATCCCATCAAGGCACAGGCAAACAAGTTCATCACAACTTGTTTCTAGCCCTGCCGTTTTCTTAAAAGCCAGAAAAGCCAGGTGATTTTTTTTCCCAAGACCCTCTGAACCAAAAAGCTAACATTGTTTAGGCCACAAGCTGATTGATTAACTTTCAAGAGCCCTTAAGTAAAAACCACATATTTAGTCAATATTATTTTGCTCTTTTAAACTTGTTAGGGACAAGTATAAAAAACGTCTGAAAGGGACATGACAAGACTTTATTTTCATTCTCTCTTATTTCATTGAAGTTTATTGCTTACAGAACTTTTTAATGCCATTTCTAGATCCTCAGAACAGATCTTATTCTGCTACTGACAACTAGGAACAAACAACAGCAGCTCAGCATGGCTAGGGGCAAGAGCAAAATCTGCTCCACCCAAAGGCCACCTCAAGATTATCTACAAGATGGGAGAAAAGGCCTTTTCTCCCCAAACAAGAGATCTTGTCAGGCTGGCACTCACCGGGTACAGCCACACTGCTCCTCAGAACTGTAATTGACAGCCCAGATTGATTGTCCTTAACAGGACAGGAAAACTCAATGCAAAATTGCACCTCAGTGCAGGACAAGAAAATTAAAAACAGTTCACTTCACACAAAAACCCATGACAGTTATAAATCTGTTATAGTTTTAATACTGCTTTTTAGTAGTGCTTTCTGGCACTAGAGGTCTGAAAAAGCGGGATTTGGATGATGGCTGCTGCTACCTATTATCTGTTTCCAACAAGCATCTCCTATGGAAAAGCCAGTTGGATTAACATTCAGGCAATGCAGTCGGATCCACACACCGCACTCACCACAGCTAGCTCAGTGAGACAGGCAAGAATGCTCTTTTGTAAGGGTTAGTTCCAGGGAAGTTTATTATGTCCACGCCGAAGGGAAAACCCAGATGAAAAGAGGACTACCACATGCTCTGGACAGCCTAAGACTGGGAAGGGATGGGGTGGGGCAGAGCTAAGGGCAGGGCAAAGGTGATTGGTCTCCAGGGGAGAGGGGGCAGCCACCAGGGGTACTCAACCAGTGAGGAAACAGGGAAAGGAGAAACCAGGGTAGGTTGCAAAATGTGAGCAGAGCTCCATGAGGGAGTCTTGTCTGTCCCACAGGAGGAATAAACTCTATGGTAAGTCTTTCCAAGGCAATGCCCTTGGGAATTGACTGGGGGGAGGGAGTTCATGGGATACTACAGATGTCTGCATAAACTTCCATTAGAGGAGGAACTGTTCTCCCTTTTGGATGTATGCCTCAGCACACAAAATAATAAGAAAAAACATCTTCGTCAGTATAGAATTACCTAGAAATTTTAAAAGCACCATTAAAAGTTATTTAAACATATTAACTAACATTCATTTTATTTCATTAATAATGATTAAACTAATGCTCACTGATGACTAAGGAGAAAAGGATATGATTTCTTACCTGAGTTGCCTGCTAGTACTATGCATTTCTAGTTGTTGCATGATACTAATGCAGTATTTCCAACTGGATGGTCATGAAACTGAATGCCAAGGGAAGAAGGACTGAAGACACTTCATGTTTTCATCTGTGTATGTATGAAACATCCTCTGGGCAGCAGGCTGCCATCTTGTGGGCCCCTGCCACCATCTTGTGGGTCTCTGGGCAGCAGGCTGCCATCTTGTGCATCACCCATCCTCTGCATTCTGGGCAACTGGTCCTGGTCTCCACTACCTTGTGAGCCCCCAGCCCCTGTGGCACGCCAAGGGCCCGGCCTGGGGCAGCTACCTCCCACCCATTGTGATATAGATGGAAAAGAGGAGGGACTTGTTGTAACTAACTCACATCACTTACTCCGTTCAGCGATTCTACTTCATTTTGGAGCAGTGGCTTCAAAGGGAGAAGGATCTCTCCCTATCCCCTGACCATGGCTATGGCTGGAAGTCACCAGTTACTGCTGCACAGCCAGCTTTCCCTCTCAAGGAAACGCAGCAAACCCACCACTAAAGCCCAGGCTTGGAAATCGTGCCCAGAGCCTCTTGATGCTCTGTGACACATCCCTTCCTGTCACTAACCTCCTGTGGAGCTAGTCCTATAGACCATCCAACCACCTGCAGCTTCCAACAAGTACTGATCACACAGCATCAAAACCCAGAAATATTTAAGTAGCTGTGGTGGTTTTATCACTGGAGGAACCACTGAAGTGAGGGTTTTTTTGAGAGGAGATGCTGAGAGCTTTCTCAGTGCCTGATAAAACCAATCAGTGAATATTGAATATTGACACTGTTAAACCACTAAAAAACTGAACACGTGTCTGTGAACACACATGTTTAAAAATGAAAAATTCCAGGAATTGTCTCTCTTTCTTTTGGCCTGAGAGCAGGTAACAAGGCCAGCCCAGCCCCACTGTCTTGGCTGAGCTGGGCTGAGTGGACTCTGCTGCAGGGCCAGGCCTCATCAGCTGCCAGGCAGGGGGAGGGGATGCTGCAGGGTTGAGGCCGGGCCAGGCCAGGCCATGGCTGCTAATGTCTTCTTGCTACTAAGCCCTTCCCTGCTGCCAGCCCAGGTCAAACCAGGGTCTGCTGGGCTCCGGGAGCAGCCCCAGGCCAGGGCGGCTCAGCCAAGATTCTGCCACCGTTGGGGTTTGCCCGCAACCACCGGGAAGGGAAAGGAGAAGCCATCGGCTCCCAGCATGCTGCTGCTGTTTTCTAGCCTGGCTACTAAAATCCTACCCCCCTGTCCCCTACCCAGCATCGCTGCCAAAGAAATCTTCTCCCGCAAACAGCTCTGCCACTGCCTATCAGAAATCACATGACCATCTGCAGGTCTGGGTGAGATAATAACTCTTAGTGCACAGATAAAAAATGCAGACCTTCAATTCCCCCTCAGGTGAGAGAAAAGGACAAAGTGAGAACACGTAGGAAAACAACATGAAGAGCCCAAGCTCAGTGAAGAAAAAGTCAAGTCCCAGATGTGAGGGATGAGGAGATGCCTTGATCTTGGGGCTGAAATCCTCTTGTAGGGCTATAGAGAAGAATGCCGCTGATACATCAAAGTCCTTCCCTATAACTCATGAAAGTATGAGGAGATTAAGTATTCAAATTATAGATATGAGCAAAGCTAAAGCAAGCAGAAGTTGAAGTTGCTGTGAGCCCATGAAAAGTTTGAACAGAGAGAGAAGAGTGAGAAAGACTCTCTGCCCCAGGGAAAGAAGAAGACCTCTGTTCTCAGTGATGAAGATTATTTCAGAGATAGATAAAGAGAACCTTTGCTCTTGAACAGCTCATCCTTAAAATAGTATCCCATAAGTTAACATAGCCCATAAACGCACCTGTGGAAAAAGCTGTAAGAAATGGGAGGGACTTCACAATTGCAAATTTTCCAGGTGACTGTTATTCGTAGAAATTAAAAGCTACAAGAGAACTGTTTTCTTGTAGAGAAGTCTCCATGCATTAACAAGAAGGATTCCTCTCCCTAAGTAAACTAAAGAAAGACTATTCTAAAACTGATAAACTGATTGAATTGCTTCTGTATGTTGTGAGTGGGAAAAAAAAAGTTGTAGGGGTGAGAAGTGTTCTAAAGGTTTTATTCTGATTCTTTTATTCTTTCTTTTAGTTACTATTAATAAAGCTTTCTTTAAAGCCTTACCCTTTTAAAGTTTTAAGTCTACTTTACCTTCTTCCTAATCCTATCTCACAGCAAGAAATTAGTAGGTATATTCTAGTGGGTGCACTGGCTTTTGGCCAGCACTAGACCCACCACATTAATTAGTGCATCAGCCGAGAAATCTCAAAGAACCACCAGCTTTTGCCAATCCACACATGACCATTAGCTTAAAAACACAGCAAGCTGTCACTATTTATGTATTAATGTGTAAGAATAAGGCAGTTTCTTCCTAAGAGCAGACTTAACAAATCTTGCAAAACATTTTAAATACCATATCTATCTTGCATGCTGCATACCATAAAGCCACTATGTGTAATTATATATAATTAGTTGCACGTTTGAAAACTCAATAGCTTAATCATGTTTAATTAGCCACACTGTAAAAGGAACATTTGATAGTTAAATGTCTTGCTAAACTGATGGACACCTGGAACATACATTAGTCTCACCACCAATAAATTAACTTCAACTAAAATCTGTCAATAATAATTATTTTCCTTCCTTCCTGGCAGACCAGTAGGATTAGTGATAATAAATAGCCAAATCAGGTCCTCAGCAATTTGTTAAGACTACAATTGCAGGAGCCCTCCTGCTGACACTTTTACTTTTCTCTCATACATTCTTCAGCAGAGATTACTAACTGTTGCATAAGTCACTGTTTTTCCTTTGTTTTTTTATTTCCAAACCAAATTGTTACCTGTGTTTGGGTGGTTTTGGTTTTGTTTGTGGGTTTTTGGGTTTTTGGGTTTTTTTTGGGGAGGGGGGGTGTGGTTTGGTTTGTTCATTTTTTTTTTATTTTGTTGGTTTGGGTTTTTTGTGTTGTTGTTGTTGTTGTTGTTGTTGTTGTTGTTGTGGCTTGTTTTTTTTAGTTTTGTTGTTTTTCATTGGTTTGTGTTTAGGACTTTTTATTGGTTGTTTTTGGTTGGGGGGTGGGGGGAGAGCACAGAGAAGTGCTCTGGTAGTTTTTAAGAACTACCAGGTCTAATGTATCAAGTTATCTCCAGGTGATGAGCAGGGAGAAAGGATCATTACCTCACTTTGACCCCACAAAGAGGCCATGACTGCTGGTTTATCAGCACAAGTGAAAAGTGCACACATGCTGAGGGACTAACTTCATACAGGCACTTTGAGCATTGCTTACCTTTACCAAGGCCGACAGACAGATATAATAGTGAGAGGCCTTGGAAAAGTGACTACTCAGAAAAATAACTAGTACATTTTCAGAAAATGATAAACCAGCCAATACAAAACACATTACATTAACTGCAGGATGTATCTGTAGGTCAAGCACTCATATTCACTGTCATTATTCCCCATCATTGACATCTGTTGTGGAACAAAGAGGTAGCCAATCTAAAAGGATAAAAAGGAAATGAACACAATTCAATGACAGAATGTTGAACTGTCATACCATAGCCTTGAAATTATGGGATCAGGCAGCTTTAAAAAAGGACTAGGCACCTGTAAAAACAATGCTGTTGCAAGGCTTTTAAAAAATGGTTTGAAAGAGATGACACAACTCTGGAACTGCAGCAGAAGGCTGCGAGAGGGGCTAAGTGTAATATTGCTGCTGCTGGGCTCCTTGCAGTATCATTTAGAGCTAGCTCTCACTGACTATTGGCACCAGCACTTACAAACCTGACCAATCATGAGATACATAATGGTAAAAAGAAAGAACAATTTCTTTCAACCTGGGTATATATGGAGCAGCTTCATTTTCTGAACACAGATTCTAGTTTCCTTAGGCGAGCTAGAAATAGAAACTGTAGTCCCTTTCTTTTTCTTCACACATTGGTATGCAGGAATGAGAATTCAATCTCTACATCACTATGGATGGGATAGTGTGGAGACAGATAGGCATGCCAGCCCCCTCCCTTGGAGAGGTATCCCTTGAAGGGGCTATGATAAGATCTTCTCAAACTCTCATGGATTGAGAAATCCTCTGGTCATGGCGAGTTCCCAGCATGCTTTGGAACCCCATGTAGATTTGTTGAGACCGATTGGTTTCTCCCCTTTGTACCACCCCTGCTTTTTCCCATAAAACCCCCAGTTTCTGCCCTTTTCAGAAAGGAGCTGCCATCACTGGCATCCTTCATAGGGTCCTGGAATAGAGGCTACCTCTGCAGAACAACCACATGGTGCTCCTGTCTCTTTGTCCCTGTGTTAGCCAGGGTACACCTCGCAAGGCAGAGCTGAAATCACTGAGAGCTGAAATCACTGTTAAGAGCTGAGCTGTCTACTCCTTGCTGAGGTTACCCAGTGGCTGAAAGACTGCCTAAGTCTCCCAGAAATTGTCTCTTGTGGGACCTCTCTCTGGGAAGGTTGTAGCATCCAGGTTGAGCCATCAGACCCCCGACTGGCCACCCCCACAGGATAGTTGTGGGGAAAAAAGGGCAGGGCAGTAGAAAATAAGGTGGGTGAGGCTGTGACAAAGACATGAGCTGTTGCAAATGCAGAATCCCTTTGAGTTTTAAAAAACCTGCATACTCACCAGTTTTTCCCAGAGCTTTTCAATATAATGTTGGCAGTAATGCTTCCTGGCAGACAAACAGCAGTAGAGCAATTTTCAGCCCAAGTGACTGAAGCTGCTGAAAAAGTTACTAGGAGTCAGCCAGTCTACTCAGCCTTCCTGTTATTAGCATGACAGGGTTGCTATTCCATGCCTAAGCTATGTTTCACACACTCCTTTCCAAGATGAAAAACCATAAGCTACACACTTTCAGGAGTCTTTGGACACTGTAGGAACCCACTCTGTCAAACTGGAACAGGCAGAGCCATACTGTGCTTCCTAAAGCTATCAAAATTGCTGCAACATCTTTGTATTCTGGTTTGTTCATCCCAAGACCACCTGGTTTCCTAAACCAGGAGACTACTCAGGGTGTGCCCTTTCAAAGGATAGAAAGGACTGTCAGTGTTCAGTATCAAGAGTTGAAAAGAGCCTGGCATAATTCAGGATCATAACACAAGTATGCAGGAGTTGGAAACAGCTTGATTCCCAAATCTTCTCTGCTACTCTTCAACCACATTCTTTTTCTCTCACAAACATCTGTATCTACTAGTCTTGGTGCAAAGCATGAGTGCTACTACAAGATCATCCCAGATTTACATATAGTTGGCCTGTAGCAGTACATCTGCCCACTATTTTCACAGATTTAACTCTAATGAAAGGATTGCATCTCCCAAAACCATCTCTAGGAAATTTTACATCTCCTGTAGCAAGCGATACAACAGAAGATAACCTTTCCAGTGAACTGCTGGTAAGTAACTGCATGAAAAAATTAGACCTCTTGCATGCTGTTAATACATTATAGTTATTTGCACCAAGCTAATTAAAAACTGAATGGCAGAACTAGCTGGCAGACACAGAACTAGCTGGTAGACGCTACAGATGGTAGTGGGGAAAAGCTTGCCTCCTCCTTTCTGTACTGCTTAGCTGCAAGAACATTAGTCAACTGAGCACAGGATTATTTGTACTTCACTCTGATTTAAAATAATAAAGGATAAATATGAATCCACAGCCTTCACTTCAAGCCATACCCAAGTGCTCCAACAAAGGAAGAAACAGCTGTGATGAAACATCAAATGGGATAATGAAAAAGATCACTGAGATGAGATTGACATGAATATTGGGCAATGTTTGTATCCTGGTTTGAAAAGGAAGTGAGTTTTTTTGGGATGCTGTGGTCAAACCAGTAGGTGCTCAGATTTGAATATTGGCACCTGGTGTGGCCACTGAGGACATGGATATGCCTCTGAGAACACAGGGGGTTAAAAGCAGAGAACTGCCAGGGGGAAGCTCTCATGGGTTCCGTCCTTGAAAGAGGTCAGAGCTCCCCTGCCCAGCTGCGGGCTGGGTGCAGGAGGGGAAGCCATGCGGCCGGGTGAGGTAGGCTGGGCCTTGGACAGAGAGGGGAGGTGAAGGCCCCTGCAGGATGGAAGGGTGGAGGAGCACTGAGAGGCATCGGGCAGCCCCCCCACCAGAGAGAGAGAGTGAGCTGGTGTCTGTGCCTGTGCGACCTTGGAATTTGATATTGCGGCTGGCTGAGAAGGAGAAGCAGGGGGTGCAGCGAGAAGGGACCCGGCAGGGCAGCGTGGGCGTTCTGGACAGGCAGAGCCTGAGATTTTAACCCTTTTCTTGGATGATGGAAACCTTACAAATACTGATCCTCCTGGAGTTGAATGAGAAGAGAGATAGAGATGAGATAAGAGGAAATGGGCCACGAGAGAAGTGGAAAAGAATCTTGGGTGGGCGGAGGTGATGGAGTGGCCTTTGGCTGGACTTTTCTTGTATAGCCATGGACAGAACCATTTTTCCTGTGACACAAAGACTGCATTTAGGGGGAGGCAATGGCTTGGAGCCAAGAGAGTGCAGTGATGTTAAGTGAAGGAGTGCGTGAATAAAGACAGTGAGTGAGGAGGGTGGTTGGTGCCCTCCATCTTCAGAGAAGAAGATCTCTGTTCTCAAGACCCCCTTGGCCCCAGGGGGTGAATTTGGGGGGGACAAGTGTCCCAAAAGGGAGAGACTGTGCTTTTTTGGAACTGGGCAAAGCATCTGTAAAAGGAGAACCCTAGAAGGAGCTCTGGTCCAGATGCAGTGGTAAGAGCACTGGACATGGAAGGAAGATGTCATGATGGCAAATGATCGGGCGGTGCCATGTGTGACAGGAAACACAAGAGGTCTCAACTGTGTTTCCAAGAGAAGCCTATGGTACAAGAGGGACTCCTCTCTTCTTGATGAACTGAGAATTTATTATCTAAAGGGTGGTGATGGACTGAGAGTTGATGATCTGAGGAGTGGATGTATTGGAAATTTGGTGGTGGGAGGAGGAATGTTTTTGGAAGGTTTTCATTCTGAGTTCTGTGTGTGTTTCTTTTTATATATAGTTGTAGGTTAATAACGTTTTTCTTCTTTATTCCTAAGTTGGAGCCTGCTTTGCTCTATTCCTGGTCACATCTCACAGCAGACACCAGGGAGCATATATTTTCATGGGGACACTGGCATTGTGCCAGTGTCAAACCGTGACAGTTTGCTTTCCAGAAAAAGGAACTCAAGCTCTGCCTTTATACCTGAACTGTTTTTTTACCAAGGTGTGGGGGTGTGAATCACTGGCTGATAAAAGAAAGCAGAAGAGATTCGCCAGCTGGGACATGGCAGATTCAGCTGAACCCCTGTTGCTTCTCACTGCTGAGTCAGTCACCCAGGAGGGCTGTGGAATGACAGACTGTGAGACAAGACAAAATATGCTACGAACTGCAGGAGCAATGGAAATTGAGGCTTAAGCAAACCTAACCAAGAGCTAAAGAGTAAATATTGCCTAATGACAGGCAAATTACATTAAAAAGTACGTGGCATAAACGAATATTGAAGCTTCACCCCTGCTCAGCACCCAAGTCAGAAAAAACCCAAAAAAAACCCAACCCAGGATACCTAAGGAAACAGGACAGCAAGATTAGAGGGGAAACACAAAGTGAAAAAGCTGGAATCAGTTCTTATTTCCTTTCTGGACAAAGTGTGAACACCACAGATGTATTTAAGTACAGCCAGTTTTTTCCTTTTTTTTCTTTTGTTCCCTTTGTTTTTTAAAAAAACCTTTAGATTTGCATCTGAAACATAAAATCCAAAAAGCAGCAATTTACTCAAATGCTGAGATAGACTTCAAATCAGTTTTAAAACAGATTAGGAAAGAAAGGCAATTTCACAACCAAGCTCTAAAACACTGATGACCTTGTTCTAACACAGAAACAGATGAACACAGCAGATGCAACATTACAATCAAATTTCTGCACACAAATAAAGCATGGGGAAAGTGCAAGAAGTGATACTTAAAGATGGAGACTATGACATAATGTGTATAATTAAGCCATGTGAATCAATTCAGCTTCTTTGGTTCTTTTTACAGAGAAAATGAAAGCAGTAGGTAATGGTTCCTGTGGGAGTGGCAGGGGGTCCTGCACGATCGGGATGGATGGAGACGAGAGATCTCTGAAGCCAGGTCATGGGCATGCAGTTTATTGCCAAGGGCGTGGGTGCAGGGCCCTGCTGGGAGCTGCCAGCCGCAGCTCAGAGCAGATCCAAGAGAAGAAAGGGGCAGAGAGGGTGAGGGTGAGAGTAAGAGTAAGAGCTAAGAGCTAAAAACTAAGAGAGAGAGCAAAGAGCTAAGAGAGTGAAGTTCCCGTTACAATACAATAAATCATCTTCTGTGTTGAATATTCTGATACTCACTAGCCAATCTAGTACAAGATACAAATCCTTTAGCATTTACATACAGCCTATAAGAATCACTATATTACCATACTGTGCTACATTTTAAACCCCAAAAACTACTCTTTGGACCCCTTCTGCCAAGCAGGCAGGGTCTGCTTCTGACCCTTGGACCTGCCTGCAAGCAGAGGGAATTGTTTCATCAAGAAGGGATTACCTTCAGCGGCCACACCATTGTTTTTCCTGTTGTTCAGTAACTAAGGGATCTCAAAGGTAACATTATCAAAACCTTCTGGGAAAGGTACTCCAACTAGACAGGTTGAAAAAGGTTTGTCAGGGCTTGTGTCAGATAGACAGATGGTATTGGAGCCTGCAGACTTGGCTAAAGCAGCCCAGACATTTGTCTTTGGTTGATTTACAGGTAAAGCTTCACTACAAAAACTAAAACAAAAGAATAACAGCAACATGCATTCACGCAAATGATAAAACTCCATTCTTTTCTTGAGCTGTTTCTGGCAGGTCCCACAGTGAGTGAAGAATTTATTAGGGCATTCCCCCTCCCGCCCAGCGCAGTGCTTTGTCATCATTAAACTCAGGGGAAGAAGTGGCTCTACATGAAGAATATCCAATTCTACAAAGTCAAAGCTTTTAGGGAAAATACATATGTCGATGCAGGACAACCCCCATCTGGGGAATCACATGCAATGAGTCCACGATTCAGAATCTGAACAATTGCTTTATTAAGCTATACTACATTATATTACACTACATACTATACTGTACTATAATATACTAGACTAAACTATACTGAAGAAAAGCCCATGACCCTTTCCAACAGTCACGACACAGCTTTGACCTAATCGGTCAATCAATCCAAACAACCAGTGTCCAATTAAGAAATCCCTCTTCAGTAAACAATCTCCATAGCACATTCCACATGTGCCAAACAACAGATGCAGGAAGTGAAGATTTGTTTTCTCTGAGCTTTCTCACAGCCTTCCCCAGGATTTTTCCTGGAAGAGAATTAAGTCTCTCTCTGTTCAAAGAATATGTGAATACCACATACATAATCTAAAAAGATGTTATTTGACAAAAACTGCTGCCTCTTCAGTTTTTCTGTAACAGACAGTTCTTAATGACACACAGTTGTTTTTTAACTTTAAGACATTTTAAAATTCAATGCGCTGATGACATTACTTCAACTGAAAATATGTCTAATAAAGCTTCAAATTATTTCCTTATTTCCAAAATGAAAAAATACCTTCCCCCCAACCCCCAGATAGCATCATTTTATGCAGCAATACCAAAGTGCAGCAAGGATATCTAAAGTAAAATGCTAAATAAGGTGTTAATTTAAATGGAAATCTTAAGAAGCAAAAAATGAAAGTCATTGTTTCTGTCTATGTTTTAATTTTTTTGTGTCTTGGAGATAAAGTACCAGACCAGCTTCCATACTGGCCTAGGCTCACAAAAATAGCTCCCGGTACCATGAGTCATGCCAGGGCTGCTGAGAAGATCATTAACTTCTTTCAGGACACAGAGCTGTCTCGTCATCAATCCACCAAATTCACCCCAGGCAAAGAATTCATTAATTCCAAGTCAAATAAAGCAGAAATAAGCATGTTCAAAATACAAATTATATTTGTTTCACATTTTTCATGTATTGTTAAAGGAAGAGGGAAAATGCACTGATGTAGTGCAGGAGGGAGAAATAACACTCCCACTATATAATTGGTACCTTTATGATCCTTCTATTATAGAGTCTTGTCTCTGCCTTGGGAATACAGCTTTATATCATTCTATTTCTTATTAAATTTCATTTCCTGTAATAAAAAAATTGAAGTCTACAATAACAAAACTTGGTCTTAACCATATCCCTGCTGACCCAATTATACCTTTGAAGAGGTGTAATAGTTACTATAGTTATAAATGTTAATGCAATAGAAAACATTAATATTAGTCAGGGAAAAAAATCCCAAACTCAGTTCTAATCCTCATGAAACAATAAATGATCAGAAGATAAAAGTTTGCAGTACATTCTGCTGGGTGTCTCTCATCCAGCTTTACTGCTGGAGGTTAAGAAAATGCACGTGTAAGAAAACAGCAAAGTCTGACACTGCAGAAAATTCTTGGAAGCATGAGAGAAAATAGATTACACACTGTCTTAGAACTGTCTTAGGAAAGGCATCCTCTTTCTTCGAAGCTTGCAAATGTTGAGGAAACTAGCAAACTGTCAGGCTGACAGATTTATTACAGGCCTGCAACCAGGTTGTGTGTAAAGGACTGAACAGAGATTCTCACGCTAAGTGTGTAAGTACTGTCTTAACTCTGCAATAAACAGATTCATGTTATTCTCAGCTTATGAGTCTCGTTTTCATGTGCTACACATGTGCCATCCACCTGTATGTCAACATCAGCTAAACATTGTTCTGATCACCAACTGATCATCACTTCTTGAGGTCGTGATCAGGCTCCTGGTAGAGCACACGTGGGCACAGCAGAGATTCCCATGAGACAGCCAGGCAGAGCAAGCTGCATATAAAAATGCACACATGCTTCCACAGGTACTTCTTCAATTGCAGAACTATTCTTTAACTATGGAGCTTCTCAAAATACTAATGCCTTGAAGCAACATTTTTTCTATCAGTACATTAAAAGGCCAAAATCAAAACAATACATGTATTCTTCAAACACATCTAGGTAAACATCCTGGAAAGAGCAGTATTCATAACACAGATGTTGGAGTTTTTTAAATAAAATTGTGCTGGCCATCAAAAAACTTGTAACCTTTGTGATGCATCTACTCCAACATAGCTACATTAACTGTTAGTCAAGTGCTCTTCCCCTCACAAGGAGAATTTCCAATTGATTACATGAAATATATTAGATTATGCATCACTACATATATTATACAATATATAATTCATGTTCAATTCTTTCTCATTCCAAATGTACATCCAGAGCTTAATAACCTTTCTCTTAAAGGTTACTAATCATCTCCCTTAAATGCACCTCTTCGAGTCCTGGCAGTTTTCCCAATATAGTACTATTTATCTCCTGCTCAGGTTTCTTATGCTAGACATAATAAGGTCAACAACCCATATAAATCTTAGTTCTCTTCACAGCATGAGACATATACTGTAATTCTGAGGCAAAAAACCTGTAGAGAAAATCAGCATGTATAGGACACTGTTCCTTTTCACAATTGCAGCTTGACATAATATCTAAGGCATCTAAATTTTAAATTATACGCATCACTTCCATTACAACATTGTAGCTTCATCTAAAGCTAGAAATTACATTTTGTAAAATAAATTAATACTTCAATAAACTGTAGAGAAGTCCAAACCTCTGAAGTCTGCTTTTGTTAAGTCATTAAATCAATGCACAGATTTGTCAGCTCTTTTTTCACAAGCTTTGATCAACTTATTTCATCTTTTCCATTTACCTCCACATAAAAACTGTTCAGCATTCTACAAACAGCATTATACATGAGTCTTCAAACATTTCGTGTATCTGGGGCAAGACTCTACCCTTCAACTTCTCAATGCAGGCTTCATTTTCCAGACAGGCCTCATACTCAAGTATTTTCTTCTAACTGGTTTGCCTGTCAGACAGAAAGGAAATAATTACTGAAGAACGTTTTGCATGTCTTATTTTTCTTGTCCTATTTTATAGCCTAATATTAAATGTGAAAACCAGAATTCATTGATTCTTTAAGAAATTAGAAGTGAAATGGTATTTAAAGAAGCTTGGGAGGCTTTTTCCATTTCAGCTGAATGCAGCATTACACTGTATTAGGTATAAAAAGAGAGCAGAATAATGTGTGTAAAATTAAACTGATTAAGTATAATGATTAACAGATAATTAACAAGATAGAAGAAAAACCATAAGAAAACCACATATTCTTTTATTTCTACACTGTCTGCTTAATTCTAAGCTAACAATTCCTTACTTATAGAAATCCTCTCCCTGTTCCTCCCTTTTAAAATGAATTCTTCTGAGAAACCATTCCCAAACTTACAGGATATACTTTAAATTTTCTATTACCTGTTGAATCAAACAAAAATTTTATTCCCCACTTCAGAAGTTTAGTGCATTTCAACAAAAGAAAAACCCTTTAAATGGCTTAAGCCCAGGAGATTGATGAAGAATAAAAGACTTCTTCCAATCTATATTAACAGCAGATTATGTCCTACTATAAATATGACAAAAAGGCACAATCCAATATATTAAAAATATGCCTAATTGTTATACTGAAAAAGCACAGGAATGTTGCTGGATATATTTTCCTTTATTATTTCAGACTTTTTCCTAAAGAAACAGAATAGTATTTATTTGTATATAATTTAATGTCTACAGGTGATTGCTGTTGGCCTTTCTGCCCTAAAGACTCAAGGAATAAATTTTATCTCCATTAAGCACAGACGAAACATGGCTTTAGAAACTTCCTGCATATGCTCTGCCTCTTCATTTTAGAGCACTTGGTATCTGTGACTCTGCAGGTCTTCAATGCTCTCAGTGATCAGCTTATTTAGTGTTTCTGGGGGAAGGAGAGTCAGGAATTCCACTGACAGTCCAGATTCCAAATTATACAGAAGGACTAAGAGACTGCTAAAAATCAAAATATGTAGTAAAAGCATGGCATTCTTTCCTGCTCTTAAGATACACAAACTGTAGTCAAAAGCAAAATACCACAACTTGTCACTCCAGCAGTTTGTGCAATTCCCCATATACTGGTAGAGCAAAGAAACCCAAAAAATATAATTTCACAGAAAGACCTTCATATGACAACTTTTTTTACATGTCTAAGAGAATTCAGATACTGAGTGAACCTTAGCAGTACCAAATGCATTATATGACAATCATTTCACTAACAAGTGAATGAAAACACAACACAAAATATTTGACTTCTAATTAAAAAAGCAATAAAATACTAAATTCTTGTTTGTTAAATCTGAAATTGAGTGAAATATTTAACTTATCATAAAAGCAACTTTTTTAAAAGGAATATAGGCATATGTTGTACCAAAAATCAACAAAGTGCTTTTGGAGAGAAATTTAAGGAATCTGAGTTAAATAAAAATTCAAAAATACTCTTACCATAGAGGCAGAGTGGAAATTTTCCAGGGTAGAAATACATTTTGATTTAGGTGAAATGTACATCTTTAAGTCTGTCGCTTGCTGTTTAGTCTGACTGCCTGTTCTCTCCAAGAGCCTGTGCTTGGAGGGACTGCTTCAGTCGAAGGACAAGAGATAAGGGGGGAGGAGGGAGGCAGACAGCAGGGCAACCTGACCCAGGAGTTCTTTCTGAAGAATTAGTAGCAAGTGTCACTTGAAATCAGTGGAATCAATATGTATGAACCTATTGTGAAATTGTATGCATATGTGTTTGAGAGGGAGATAAAAGGGGATCTGGAGTTCCCAGAGGTACACATGTCATTTTGTCATTGTCATTTTAGGGGAACGATTCCCACATGCGTCCAGCACTGTAATAAACATACCAGCTTTACAACTTTCACAAAAGTTGTGGAGTTCTGTTTATCTCTGCAAAACATCATAGATGGCACGAATGGAGCCAAAATGCCCCCAGATCTGCAAGACATGGAGCAGACACTCAAGTCAGCATCTCTATTTTGAACAAAGGATGAAAGATTTGTACTTTCAGAATACACAGCTGTATCATGCATGAACATGTGGCAGCACTGTCAGAGCAAACTTATAAATATAAATTATCAGTAGTCTTTAATTTAAATAAAGTTTTGGAGATGGCCAGCAATTACTCCAAAGGTTTTCCCAAACTGACTGCAGGCAAGGTAAAATCACAACTGTTCAAATCCCGACAAAACCACCCTTCAAAGAAGTTTGAACAAAGAGGTTTTCCAAGATTCCATATAGGGCAATTTAACTGGACATCCCTGTGCTGAATGGAGAATGATTTCAAAATGTGACAGGATCTTCTGTGAGATACTGAATGTTATCTGCAGCTCAGGCTAGAGCAGCGTCAGGCTGTAGCTTCAGGGTGCACAGCTGAAAAGTCAGCGCTTAGCTCCAAACAGAAAATCACTGTTTGTCAACATGAAGCTTGAAGTGACATATCTGGCCAGATGTGTCACTACACAGGCTGCTGAATTCTGTGCTCCTGTCCATTTTCAGACAAGTTTTAAAGAATCTCATCTAGACTGTGATAATCAAACCATGGCTTAGAACAGGAGGATCCTCTTTAAAGAAAGTTTAAAAGTCCTCAGAGTCTTATTTCCTGATCAAATGCAAACATCTTCCACCTCAGTATCACTCCTAAATAGAGTATGCAACAACCCCATTCAGACTGACATTGGCACCATAATTAGTGATATGGCAAGAACAAGCTCAAGGTGGCTGTTCCCTCTACATCTCTTGGTTTCTTCCTCTTATTCATCATCCTCCTCAGTCTCACCACTGAGCTCCTGCTCCTGCTCCCCCTTCTCCTCCTCCTCCTCCTCCAATGAAGGAAGGCAGTGACAGGGTTAAAGAAGACAAGCAAAGCAGACACATGGCTTACCAGTATCACACATCTGCACATCCCTCCCTAATGGCCTTTTGCATAGCTGAAGGGAAATAAGATGATGGAAGGAGCTGATGAGAAGCCAGTGACTGGTGCTTCCTCACACTGAGGCAACATTTACCCAAACCCTACAAGACAAGGCCAAGCACCTCCCCAGTCAACAAATCTCTGAATGATGAGACACCAGTCTGTGGGTGAACCATTCCTTTGGAAGCATTTTTCCCACAATCCCCAAGTCTGTCTATACCCAGAAGTTTGCTAGCTTTTTTTTTTTCTGCTGAGGGGTAATAGGTCAAAAGATAGTCCTAAATGCAAATTCTGTCATTTCAAGTGCAAAATGAAAGCAGTGTCCAGAAGACCTTATATGATAGTTTTAATTCAGAATTCAGCAGAGTTTGGGTTACACAGAATGATGTAGTATGCAAGAGGAAAATCATACAAATAGCTTAGTAATTTATGGACATAAGCAAAAAAAGCTATACTAGGCAGTCCAATGGCCACATTCTGGTTTCCCCTATCACATATAAGGGTATCATTGTTTTGCAACCATTTTCTCATTTTAAAAAAAGAAAAGTTCTTAGCTGTATTACTAGAGCTATGATTACATCTCCCCCCCAAAGATAACCTTACTCTTTGTCCAAAATGCAACAGCAGTGAAGTTTTTTATTTTTAACCTTCTGTTACCCCACATGTATTTTAATGATACATCAAAAAGGAAAAAAGCCCAAAGCACAAACATTCACCAACCTACAGCACTGTTCCATTTCTAACCTGAGATGTATTTGTCATTGCTGCATGAACCAGCTAAATTAAAATATGCGCCGAACAGTCCTCATGCCTCAAGTAATAATTAGGTCTAAATCAAGAGCAGTAGGACCAAAGACTTATTTTTTCTTCAGAACATCCAGCTGGGAAAAAAATTAGTTATCCCACTTCCTCTGCCTTTGAATGTACATGCCTCATCCCATGAAATGCCAGAGTTACGCCAGAAGCACAACAAAGCTTTGCAGAAACCACGAGATGGTGGTATTACTATGCTTTAAATATAACATCCATCACCACTTCTCTTGCAGAACCTGTATTTGCAGATAAAACTGTCGGAGAGGTATTAAATATTGTTAAATTTATAAATTGACATGTCAGAAATGTTCATTCATCTTTAAACAGCTCTACTTGTTTTATAGTTATGACTTATGTTTTAAATTTTATTTGAAAATAAATATTTGTGCTTCAGATCATTTCCATTTCTGAAGCATTTCAGTTGTTGACAGTTTTTGCTGTCTCCTGAGGGCAGGAAAATAGTCTTTGGACCAAGACTGAAACAAACTAGATGGAAAAGATAATTTTCCTCATTCTTTTCTGTCCATTCTAACAGGCACAACAGCAAAACCACTGCTATGAGTCTGAGTGGCCCTACCACTCATGGATGACAAATTTGTAGTGGCTAGTATTTGATTTGCACACATTTCTGATGCCGGTTGTTAGCTGTTGTGCAGAAAGATCTGGCAACTGTTTTCACAGGAGGACACTCCTCAATTGCTTCACTTGTCTCTGAAGCAGAGAACTAAGCTGGCACTCCATTTCTGAGATCTTGCTTTGCTAGCCCCCAAACCCATTTCCTTCAAATGCATTTCACTCTCAACCAAAGCACTTCATTCCTTCATGATGTCATCTCTTGTTCTTCATGTTCGGGGCATTATTTTAGAATGATAAGAACATATTCCAGGAAGCAGGTAGAACATCTGTCTTAAGTAGTATCCATCATTTGGTTTTGGTTCATGCATCATAACATCTGCAAGGAATGTCATTTACAATCAATACCGCTGGGGTAACGGGTCACAGGTTTAGGAATCTTTCTCCAATTCATTTTGCTTTAAAATTTAGCTCTTATCGTTTCAAGTGTGTCTTTATTTAAACAATCAACTATTTCTAACCTTTACAACAATGAAGAACAATCAACAGTGGCTGAGCATCCTCCAACAATTCCAAGAAGAAGAACAGTCTGACCCGCCAGTGTAGCACATGGAGTCTGTCATCAAGCCTGCAGGTGTTTTCTCAGCCTGGAGAAGAGCAGACTCTGGGCAAATTATTAGAGCAACCCTCCAGTATCTGAAGACAGCCTAGCAGAAGGCAGATGAGCTACACAAGGGCACGGAGTGATAGGAAAAGTGTGGATGGCTTTAAAACCTCAAGAGTATATGTTTCCTTTGGATTTTGGGAAGAAATTCCTTGCCAGGAGGGTTGTGAGAGACTGCAACATGTTAGGGGTGACCCATTCCTGCAAGGGTTCAAGGCCAGCCTGAATGGGTCTTTGAGCTGAAGGCGGTCTAGTGGAAGGTGTCCCTGCCAATGACATGCGGGATGAATTTAGGTGAACCATTTTATTCTTCTGTGGTAATATTCATTCTGTGCAGTAGCAGTAAGTAGTTGAAGATAGAAAGAACAGACTATTCATTCTGAGAAACTGCTATCCAAGGAGTTGAACTGTTTGGATCTCACATATATGTTCCATTTATCATTACTATATCTAGTAACAGTTCTGGCACTTAAATATAATACACACAAATATTTTATAATTTATAAGATCTCTGACATTTGGGAATTTCCTTCTTTCTTTCTTTTTCTTTCTTTCTTTCTTTCTTTCTTTCTTTCCTCTTTCTTTCCTTTCTTTCCTTTCTTTCGTTCCTGGTTCAGAGAAAATTTGGGAAAGAATCCCCAAAGGGGCTCCTCTAGGAAAGCAGATTCAATCAGCCCCTCCCCCCAACCAGTCCAGGAGAAACTGCCTCCTTGGGACAAATGGAAAAAACAGTTTATTAAACAATCAAACCTAAACAATATTAAACAATCAAACCCCTTGTTGCTCCAAAAGAGATGACAAACGGAGAAAGTCCCCTCCCCGGCTTGCAGTTCAGCTCACTCAGACTCGGATCAGTCCCTCCAGTTCTGGAAATGTCGCGGGCCAGGCCCAGCCTAGTGGGCCACAGGTATGAGCTGCTGGTGCTCTGCTGGGTGTTCAGTCCAGAGCAGGTTTCAAGAGGTCCAAAGAAAAGGGAAAAAAGAAGAAAAACCACAGTCCAGGGAACTTCTTTGCCTCAGCTAGCTAAACTAATTAAAAGCAAAGGAGAACTGTGTCCCGCTGTCTGTCCATCCGCAGACAACACAGTCCAGGAGGAGGAATATGGAGGAGGGAGTGCAGTGTTTGAAAAAAAACGGTGCGCTTCTTCTCTCCCCGCTTTATTCCCTGGAACAAGGCTTAAAGATGCAAAACATACTATTCAGCATAAACAGAACAAGACGATTGAGGATAAAAGCATCATATAGTCAACCCAGGACTCTTTCTTTCTTTCTCTCTCCCTCTCTCTTTCTCCTTCCTTCCTTCCTTCCTTCCTTCCTTCCTTCCTTCCTTCCTTCCTTCCTTCCTTCCTTCCTTCCTTCCTTCCTTCCTTCCTTCCTTCCTTCCTTCCTTCCTTCCTTCCTTCCTTCCTTCCTTCCTTCCTTCCGCCACTTCCTTCCGCCACTTCCTTCCGCCACTTCCTTCCGCCACTTCCTTCCGCCACTTCCTTCCGCCACTTCCTTCCTTCTTTCCTTCCGCCACTTCCGCCACTTCCGCCACTTCCGCCACTTCCTTCCACCACTACCTACCGCCTCTTTTTGCAAGGTGAATGGCCGCAAACATAGTCCATTTTCCCGGGGAAAAAAAAGCCATTTCCCCAGGGTCTTGGGATCCCATGAAAGGTGGCCTTTGGGGCTCTATGGACTTGCAGGATCCTAGTTGCTGGCTGCTTAAGATTTGCAGAAATCCAGCAAAATTTGCCAATTTCAGCATGGCTCCACCCTATCGGCCAGGGTCAGTGGCTGTAGACAGAGGCCATTTTCTGTGAGAAAAAGAAGACATTTCCCCAGGGTCTGGGATCAGATGAAAGGTGGCCTTGGGGGCTCTACGGTCTTGCAGGGTCCTAGTTGCTGTCAACTTCAGTTTTGGAAAAATTGAGCAAAGTCTGCCAATTTCTAGCTTGGAGCCGCCCTGTTCACCTTCCTTCCTTCCGCCACTTCCTTCCGCCACTTCCTTCCGCCACTTCCTTCCGCCACTTCCTTCCGCCACTTCCTTCCGCCACTTCCTTCCTTCTTTCCTTCCGCCACTTCCGCCACTTCCGCCACTTCCGCCACTTCCTTCCACCACTACCTACCGCCTCTTTTTGCAAGGTGAATGGCCGCAAACATAGTCCATTTTCCCGGGGAAAAAAAAGCCATTTCCCCAGGGTCTTGGGATCCCATGAAAGGTGGCCTTTGGGGCTCTATGGACTTGCAGGATCCTAGTTGCTGGCTGCTTAAGATTTGGAGAAATCCAGCAAAATTTGCCAATTTCAGCATGGCTCCACCCCATCGGCCAGGGTCAGTGGCTGTAGACAGAGGCCATTTTCTGTGAGAAAAAGAAGACATTTCCCCAGGGTCTGGGATCAGATGAAAGGTGGCCTTGGGGGCTCTACGGTCTTGCAGGGTCCTAGTTGCTGTCAACTTCAGTTTTGGAAAAATTGAGCAAAGTCTGCCAATTTCTAGCTTGGAGCCGCCCTGTTCACCAGGGCTAGTGGCCACAAAAACAGGCCATTTTCCATGGGAAAAAGAAGTCATTTCCCCAGGGTCTGGGGATCAGAAGAAAGGTGAGCTTTGGGGCTCTAAAGACTTGTAGGGTCCTAGTTGCTGGCAGCTTTAGTTCTGGAGAAATCCAGGAAAGTCTGCCAATTTCGAGCTTGGCACCATCCTGTTGGACAGGGCGAGTGGCCACAAATGGAGACTGCTTTCCATGGGATAAAGGAGTCATTTCTCCAGGGTCTGGGGATCAGATGAAAGGTGGCCTTTGGGGCTCTAAGGACTTGCAGGCTCATAGTTGCTGGCAGCTTTAGTTTTGGAGAATTCCAGCAAAGTCTGCCCATTTTGAACCCAGCACCACCCTGTCTTCCAGGGTGAGTGACTGCAAATGGAGACCATTTTCCAGGGGGAAAAGAAGTCATTTCCGCCAGGTCTGGGTATCAGTTGAAACGTAACGTTTGGGACACTAAAGCCTTGCAGGATCCTAGTTGCTGGAAGCTTTAGTTTTGGAGAAATCTTGCTAAGTTTGCCAATTTCTCAGTTTGCGACACCCTGTCGGCCAGTGTGAGTGGCGCTCACAAACGGAGATAATTTTACGTAGGAAAAAGAAGCCATTTGCCTAGGGTCTGGGTATCAGATGAAAAGTAGCCTTTGGGTCTCTAAAGCCTTGCAGGGTCCTGGTTGCTGGAAGTTTTGGTTTTGAGAAAATCCAGCAAAATCCAGTCAATTTCTGGCTTGGCTCTGCCCGGTTGGCAAAGCCTAGCGGCCACGAACACAACCCATTTTCCGTTGGAATAAGAAGTCATTTCCTCAGGGTCTGGGTATCAGATGAAAGGAGGTCTTTGGGGCTCAAAGGACCTTCAGGGTCCTAGTTGTTACCACCTGTAGATTTGGAGAAATCCAGCAAAGTCTGCCAATTTTTAGCCTGGCACCGCCCTGTCAGCCAGGACATGTGGCCGGAAACAGGGGCCATTATCCATGGGAATACAAGACATTTCCCCAGGGTCTGGGGATCCGATGAAAGGGGGCGTTTTGGGATTCTAAGGACTTGCAGTGCCCTAGTTGCTGGCAGCTTTAGTTTTGGAAAAATCCAGGAAAGTTTGCCAATTTCGAGCTTGGCACCACCCTGTCGGACGGGGCGAGTAGCTGGAAACGGATGTCATTTTCCGTGGAGAAATAAAGTCATTTCCCCAGGGTCTGGGGATCAGATGAAAGGTGGCCTTTGGGGCTCTAAGGACTTGCAGGGTCCTAGTTGCTGGCAGCTTTAGTTTTGGAAAAATCCAGCAAAGTTTGCCAATTTCGAGCTTTGCTCCACTGTCGCCCATGGTGAGGGACTGCAAATGAAGGCCATTTTCCATTGGAAAAAAGAAACCATTTCCCCAGGGTCTGGGGATCAGATGAAAGGTGAGCTTTGGGGCTCTATGGACTTGCAGGGTCCTAGTTGCTGGCAGCTTTGGATCTGCAGAAATCCAACACAGTTTGCCAATTTCGAGCAGGGTACTGCTCTGCCGGACAGGGTCAGTGGCCCAAATGGAGGCCACTTTCCATGGGAAAAAAGACATTTCCACAGTCTCTAGGTATAAGATTAAAGGGGGAGTTTGGGGGTCTAAGGTCTTGCAGGGTCCTAGTTGCTGGCAGCGGTAGTTTTGGAGAAATCCACCAAAGTCTGCCATATTCCAGCTTGGCACCACTCTGTCTCCCAGGGTGAGTGGCCACAAACAGAGGCCATTTTCCATGGGAAAAAGCAGTCATTTGCCCAGGGTCTGGATACCAGATGAAAGGTGGCATTTCAGACTCTAAACACTTCCAGATTCCTAGTTGCTGGCAGCTGCTGATTTCAAGAAATCCATCAAAGTTTGCCCATTTTGTTGTGGTGTGTTCATTTGGTCTGCTGTGTTATCCCCTACAAGTTATGAAAAATGGTTCTGCCTGGGTTGCCCCTTCCCGCCACCTCAGTGTCAACCTCCTAACCCCTTCCCTGTTGCCCTGGTTTCTAAATGTATCTTTTGTTATACTCCTCCCCGGTTCTCTGCCAGTCCCCCTCTAGCCACACACTCTCTTCTAGAAATCTCTCTCTGAGGCATGGGGTGATTGGTTCAGGGACCGGGGCCCCTCCTCAACACTGTCCTCATTGGTTGTACCTTCATGTCAATCATAAGTTTCTGTAATCTTATTTGCCCGAGGTGGGGGTTCCTCCTCTCCACCCCTTCCCTTTAAAACCTCATGCAACCCCTCCCTCGGGGCTCTTCCTTGGTCTGCTTCCCTGGGGTTTGTTTCGTTCCTCCCTTTGGACTAATAAATCCTGGACTTCGCCACCATTGGAGAGTCACTCTTCCTTTCCTACTGGCTTGGTTGCCTTTCCTGATGTCTTGTCTGCCTGGAGATGTCTGCTGGCTATAATGCCGGGGATCTCCAGAGACATAGCTCCTTGCCATAGAGGCCCAAGAGTGGAGCTGTGCCCTGAACGACTGCTGGCTGTGTGCTGGTTTCAGCTAGCCGGGATTCAGGGACACACGGCAGCACATTTCTAACCTGGCACAGCCCTATTGGCCAGGGTGAGTGACCGCAAACGGAGGCCATTTTCTGTGTGGAAAAAGAAGTCATTTCCCCAGGGTCTGGGGATCAGACGAAAGGTGGCCTTGGGGGCTCTAAGGACTTGCTGGGTCCTAGTTGCTGTCAGCTTTAATTTTGGAGAAATCCAGCAAAGTTTTTCAATTTCGAGCTTTACACCGCCCTGTCGCCCATGGTGAGTGACCGCAAACGAAGGCCATTTTCCATGGGAAAAAGAAGTCATTTCCCCAGGGTCTGGGGATCAGATGAAAGGTGGCCTTTGGGGCTCTAAAGAGTTATTGTGTCCTAGTGTCTGGCAGCTTTAGTTTTGGAGAATTCCAGCAAAGTCTGTAAATATCAAACAGGGCACCATCCTGTCAGACAAGGACAGTGACTGCAAACGGAAGCCATTTTCCATGGGAAAAAGAAAGCATTTTTCCAGGGGCTGGGTATCAGATGAAAGGAGGTCCTTAGGGCTCTAAGGACTTGCAGGGTCCTTGTTGCCAGCAGCTATAGTTTTGGTGAAATCTAGCAAAGTCTGCCCATTTCAAGCTAGGCACCACCCTGTCTTCCAGGATGAGTGGCCGCAAACAGTGGCTATTTTTACATGGTAAAAAGAAATAATTTCCCAGCGTCTTGGTATCAGATGGAAGGTGGCCTTTGGGGCTCTATGGACTTTCAGGGTCCTAGTTGCTGGCAGCTGTAGATTTGGAGAAATCCAGGAAAGTTTGCCAATTTTGAGCAGGGCACTGCCCTGTCTGACTGGGTGTGCGGCCGCAAACAGAGGCTATTTTCCCAAAAGAAGTCATTTCCCCAGGGTCTGGGGATCAGATGAAATGTGGCCTTTAGAGCTCTAAGGACTTGCAGTGTCCTAGTTGCTGGCAGCCTTAGTTTTGGGGAAACACAAGAAAGTTTGCCCATTTCAAGCTTGGCACCACCCTGTGAGTAGGTGAGCTGCCAGAAATGGATGCCATTTTCGGTGGGGAAATAAAGTCATTTCCCCAGGGTCTGGGGATCAGATGAAACGTGGCCTTTGGGGCTCTAAGGACTTGCAGGGTCCTAGTTGCTGTCAGCTTTAGTTCTGAAGAAATCCAGCAAAGTCTGCCAATTTTGAACATGGCACCTCCCTGTTGGACAGGGCGAGTGGCCACAGAGGCCATTTTCCATGGGAAAAAGCAGTCATTTCCCCAGCTTGTGCAGATCAGATGAAAGGTGGCCTTTGGGGCTCTAAACTTTGCAGGGTCCTACGTAGCAGGCTCCAGGGTGGCTTGGGCCTCATGGAGGGCCGTGGCTTAAAGACAGGAATTGCCAAGTCATGATGGAATAGCAAAAGAAGCTCATGTCTTCTGCCTTTCAGGCCCCAGCCTATCTCTCTGTAACCCCATAGGTCACTTTCCCTTAACCCCTACTATTGAATAAGTTTGGATCCCCTTATATCCTATAAAAAGGTGCTGTTTAGCCCATTCTGGTTAGAAGAGCCATCGCTGGAACCCTTCACAGACCACCCAATAAAGACATCTCTGTGGAAATCCAGCTGCCTTCCCCTCTCTCACATCTGCTTCTCGACTAGCCTGGGCACCTTAGCAAGCAAAGAGCTGATAATCACTAAAGAGCTGATATCCAATAAGCTTGCTAGGGTAGCCAACGGCTAAGAGCGGCCCGGGTATTCGGACACTCTGTCCCCATGGAGGACTGAGCTATCTGGCCCATGCTGCCTGCTCGGGGGCAAATCAGCCCAGCAGGGAGTCAAGATAGGCTGGGGCAGCTCCCACTCCTCTCTCCTGGGCAGGATTTGCTCTTCCACCTCTGCGGGAACAGCGATTTCTGGCCCAGGCTGCGCAGACGGGGTGAGTGCCGGCAGTGGGGGGACAGCAGCAGCTACAGCTCCCGGTGAGTGCCAGGGAGCTGGGCAGGGCGTGGGGGCACAGGGGCACAAGATGTTCCCCTGTCAACCAGCGCTGGCTCTGCTCCTCCCTGCAGGTTTCCTGTCCTTGGCAATTCTGAGTGTGTGTACCTGGCTGACAGGAAAAGATTCAGGAGTGAGTTCTGCTCCAATGAGCGGCCATATCTCTGCAGCAAGATCCAAGCTCCCCAGTAAGAGGGGCTGCAGAAAGGACCTTCGCCACGCTGGGCAGTGCCAACTCCACTTCTCAGCCCAGCACTGGGCTGTCCTTCCTCAGCTGCACCCTGTGCCTTGCACTTCCTCTCAGGGTCACCTCAGTGCCTCTTCATCCCCAGTGCCAAAGCTGGGCTGGGGGTGCAAAGGAAAAGTCTCTGCAATCCATCCTGCCACAGATGCTGCCTGGAGTGAGTGCATTGCCCTCATTGCACAACCAGCTCCAATGGGAAATCCTAATCGCCCTGGGCTCTTGGAATTCATCGTAAACTAGCCTGAATTTGACACTTTTCAACTGTCTTTGGAAGAGGAAGAAGAACCGCTGACACATGCTGAAGCGGAATCCCACTTTAGGCATCAGGCACCTGACTGTAAAGAAGGGTGTGTCAGCTGCTGGCAGTTTGTCTGTGTCGTCTTCGGAGGAGGACGGTCGGAGCTGCTGCTTGGGGAAGGGAATTTGCTGCCAGTGCTCTAACCCAGCTGTGGATTCAGCCTCTGCTTGTGAGAGCAGCCCCTGCATAGGCACCTCATTGTCACCCCTCAGTGCCAGAGGGACCTGTCCCCCCCGCTCGGGTGCCTGGGATCCTGAGCTCGCCTCTCCCTGCCCAGCTCAGACCTGGCTGCCGCTGCCCCGCCCCTGCTGCCCCTTGGGTGCTGCCCCGAGCTTTTGCTGCTCCATAGCTGGGAGGAATGGATTTGTAAAGAATCTTTAAATGTCATAGAAAGTTCTCACTTTTTGTGTATCTGTATGCAAATATTGAGATCAGGTGTGTTGACTTAGGAAAGCTATAGAATAGAAATTATATTGTTGAGAGACAGATTGAATTAGAAATATGTTTTAATAAGTTTTAAAATAAGGCTTTAAAAAAGAGTAGATTTTTTAGAGAATTAGAACTATGAAATGAAATAAACAGGGCAGGAGACTTTTTCTATTTTTAATGCCTTTATTAAAAGTGATCAGCTCAAGGTTGAGAAGCCCAATGGGTCTGCAGTCTCCGTCGTCTCTTCCAGGGTGACTCGGAGGAGGAGGATATGTGCAGCTTTGTCTACTAGGGGCAGAGCAGGGGGTCCATTCCTCGTGGGAGCCTTGGGCACGACCCTGATCTCAATCTCCTGCCGCCTCCCGGCTCCAGGTCTTGGTTTAAGATGATTTCTTTACTCAGGGCAAGGGGCACAAAGGTTTTCAGCATCTCTGCAGGTTCAGCACTCTGTTCCTCACGTCCAGGCATCACTCTAATTTCTTAATTCTGCATTGGCTCATTGTTTTTGGGGTCTTCTTGGCAAGCCTGACACTTCTCATGGCATGCTGGTCCCAAAGTTAATTTGCATATTCTGATGCTCCCTTCCCCCCCACTTCACGTCCTCTCCCTTCACTGTCTGGGGAGAAGAGCCATTAACTTAGCCCTAGCCAGGGTCTTTACTGATACAAAAAGAACTATTAATTCTAACGACTTGTGATTATCATAACAACTAGGTAGCACTGCAGCAGCAACACTGGTCTGATGGGTTTTGTAACTTTTTTTTCTACAAAAAAAAGAATTGGCAGAATTTTGTTTATGACATGAAAAATGCATTGTAATAGGACTATGTGAGCTACAAATAGAGGTGATTGGTGTTAGAAGTAATAGTAGTACTGTGTGGTAAAAGAAAATAGCTTGGAAAACATTTATAAGGTATTGTAATCAGGGAAGAAGATCGCTTTTAAAAGAATAGTATTGAGTTTTATATTTCTTATGTTTCATGTTTATTGAGACTGATAATAAAATCCAATCTTTTAAAACACTTCAGTTACCCTGTCTTTAATAGAAATGAAAGAAACAACCAAACAGTACTTCCCTTATAAAAAGAACAATAACTCAACTATCTTTCAAGCCGTTAAAAATCCTCAGTATACTTCTTGTTCAGTGCTACTACAAGAAACAAGTCCCTGAAGAAGTAGTTCTTCTACAAAAAAACCCAGTTAAGACTTCTACCTTCATCACTAGCTCAACTCAAACAGAAACCAATATTATCTCCTGTAATACATGTCAGGGACAATTCATGCTATTCATGTATGGTATAGAATATTGTAAAATCCAAAAGCATGTCTTTTGACCATCCCAGCCAGGAGCAGCTGTCTATTTAGATTCAACTAGTTCCCGGACGCACATTAAGATAACATTCGACGCCTTAACTAAGAATAGAAGCTTCCAGGGGGATGATCACCAGTATCTTTAGTCATTGCAAGCCACTGCAAGAGCGATTATCGCCTTGCCGACTGCATCTATCAAGATAGTCAGTGGCGCCACCCTGATACATCTGAATACATGGCTTCCCCAGAGCCGATTGACGCCGATGGCACATCTGGACTCTTTATCCAGCTCTGCACATGGAAAGAAACAGCGATGCATGTGAAGAGATACAAAGGAAATTTGGTCATCCTTGCCTCGGGCAGAATAAACTGTATAAAACCTCGCCTTGTGAAGCAGCGAGCGTGAACAGGGGAGACTCTGACACTCGGGAGGTCAGATCCACGTTCACCTGGCGGCGATTCTGGGCTTGATGCTGTCTCTTTGGCTGTGGTGGTTTCGAAGACTGAACTTCGGTCTCGCAGTCAAATTAATAAATCTTTGCTAAATTTTTGATAATTTTGGCTCACAATTTGATCATTTATAACATCTCCTATTACACAACATCAAGCAAGCTTTAAAAAACATAATAATGCACAAAATATCCAAGCAACCCAAGGAGGTTTATAAAAGCCTTAAAACTCAAATCAAATCGAATTCTTTTAATATTTCAGAACAAAACCTACAAAATTTACTATCTTAAGTCCAAAACCAGTTTCCAACTATAAATAATAGTGCTGTGTTCACCTTCCTTCTGAGACCCAGTTAAACTCAAACTGTACAATACTTTTACCATAAAGCAAAACTATACAACCACAAATGTATTCCCTCCATAAAATGAGGTAATGATTAAGTTATTTAAACAACCTGCAAAGTTTTCTACTTCCCCATTCTTGTCTGCAAAACCCTCCATGTCCCCAGCCATGTCTCTGAGCCCTCCCTCCGTTCAGTCCTGCCCAGAGGCACTGAAAGCCCGAGAGCGGAGCCGCGGTGCCCCTGGCGCTGCCCCACAGCCCCACTGCTCTCCCAGCTGCAGCCCCCGCTGCCATCCCCAGCCTGCCCAGCGATCTTCCAGCCCTGCCTGGCCAGGAGCGAGGGCAGCTCTGCCAAACAAAAGGAGCGAGGCTGCTCTGCTAACGCTGCAAAAAACCCGAGCTCTAACTGCCAGGAAAGTGAGGAATGAGAGAAAAATCCCCGCGATTTGCAAACTCGTCCATTTGGAAATGAAGCAGGGCCCAGACTCCAGTTCAGAGGAAGAGTTTAACCCATTCCATCCCAGCCCTGTGAACATACAACGGGAACTGACTAATTGGGCTGACATTAGACCTAAACTCATGCAAGATAAAGATTTTAATTCACCATACAGAAAACTCCTTGCTATGCCAGTTTGATATAAGAAAAATAATGCTAATCTTCGGTGGGAGCCTATAGCACATTAGGATATTGAGAAGTTAAGAAAAGCTTTTAAAGACAGCAGCTTAAACTCCCAGTATTTAATAACGGTGGTGAGAAGTAGATATGATTCTTATCATCCAACACCTTTAGACTGCTGTAACATTTCATCTGTAATTTTAACAAACTCACAATATATTCTGTGGGACTTAGAATAGCAAAAGCATCATCACAGATCGATGGAGAGCTCTGCTAGAACTCCTAAACCCCAACTAACAATCAGTCAATTAGCTAGAGATCCTCCAAACCATAAAGCTGAAGACCAAGCCAAATCCCTTTCCAGAGCAGGAATAAAAGATATTAGAAATGCAGCCAGAAAGACTCTTTTAACTGTACAACATGCAAAGAACCCATGAAAATGGTGATTATCTGATTCAACAAGCCAAAACTAAGCCTTATCTTGCCTTTTTAGATCACGTGACACAAGCAGTTCAAAAGCAGTGTCCTAAGGAAACAGTACATCGTCACTGAATTAAAGCCTTGCCTTTACTAATACAAACAATAAATAAACGGTTCTTTTACCAGACTAGCCACCAACAGTGCCACGAATACTCTCACCTTGTAGTAAGCTCTGCACTCCACAGCACATCATGACCATACAAGCTCCTGCACTGGGGGAAAAACTTACAAAGTCCCAAGATCCGCTGGGAAATTAACTCCAAAGAGTTATTGAGCTCAAACCAAAACTATTGAAGAAACCCTCACTGCTTTCCAGGTAGAGCCCATTAAGGAGCCATATTTTACCTGTAAAAAAACTTAGTCATTTAAAAAAAGACTGTTCTTAAGCAGAGAAAAATACAAAATTACCTAATACTTACCCTGAGTACAAAAAAGGAGACATTATACTGATCACTGTCACTCCAAATTTAACATTACAGAAAAGCCTCTGTCGGGAACTTCAACAAGAGCTCACAGCGCCACCGTGTCACAAAACAAACAACGGCAGCTCCATCGCAAACAAACTTAGAGCAGATGCAATTTATAAAATCACCAGAAATTTCCCGAGCAACCCCAACTTATTACCCCCAGGGGCACGAGGCAAACTAACAACTTCTACATCAACATACCTTTACACAAACTTTTGTCATCAATTTCTGCCCTCAAGGGTTACTAGTACTTCACAACAGAGAAAAGACTTTTTAATTATAAGCTAAGACAAAAACATAATTCTTAGATTTTCAGTTTTTCCAACTATTATTTCAGTACATTGTAACCAAGAGCTGATAGCTTTAGCTCTTGCTTACAGTACTTCAGCAGTAAGTAATTCAACCCAAACAACTACGAGCTATTACTGCTGCATTGCCAGTGACTATAGCTAAGCAAGACATACATGGAGAGACTGTGCTTTTAACTAAGCAAACTGTCTACCAAGGAATAGCACTGAGAGCTTTAGCCCACACCTGATGGCCTTTGGGTGGAAGGTGTCACCAGTGAACAGCCACAGCCACCTTGCAGTCTAAACCAGGGCAGTTAAACAGTGAATGTCACATCTGTGCTGGGCACTGGTGCAGAGGGCACTGCAATTTCTCCTGTGCTTCAGCCAAGCCATTAAAATCTGGGAGCGCCCATGGGGGCTCTCACAAGAATCAAAACAGTCACACTGTGTCTGCACAGTGAGTTCATGGTGACTGCCACCAGTCCTGAGGAGAAGCCAAGGATCATCCAGCTCCTCATGGTGCACAAACCCATCCCAGCAGAGAAGGAAGATTTGCTGTCCCAGTAAAGAACAAAAACAGAAGGGAGTTTTTAATGAGAGCCACAGCAGCACCGACCACTCCAAAGTTATCATCAAAAACTAACAACCCTGTCTAAGGGAGTCAAGAGCCTCCAGCAGAGAAAAAACTAGATACCCTCAAAAATTAATAAATGAGCAATTACAAAAAAATCACATCAAACCCACAAATGGCCCTTAGACTTCCCCAGTGTTTGTCATACACAATAAAATGTCTGATTCCTGGAAATTATTCCAATCTCTTGCTGCTGAGGGCTTCCTTAGGTTCCTGCTGAAAAGGAAAATACCCAGGAAGCTTTTCCTTTCTTGAGATTTGAATGGTCTCTGCAAGTCCTTGAGATGTGAGCATGATGGTAAAAAACCCACTGTGCAAATTGAGGCAAAGTAAAAATCCCCAGAGTAGAAGTCCATTTTGATTTACGTGAAATGTACATTTCTGTGTAGCTTGCCTGCAAAGCCTAGGCCAAAGGGAAAGCTGCTTCAGTGAAGGACAAGAGATAAAGAGGAGACAGCAGGAGACAGATAAAGAAGAGACAGAAATGCTGGGGGAGCAGGGCAGCTCAACCCAGAAACACTTTCTGATAAAGAAGAACAAGCGGCAAATGTCAGTGCGAAATTTGTAAAAATGAATATGTATGAACCTATTGTGAAATTGTATGCATATGCATTTGAAAGGGGGATAAAAGAAGGACTGGAGTTCACAGAGGTGCACATGGCCTTTTAAGGACAGCAATCTCCACATGCGTCCAGCACTGTAATAAACATACCGGTTCTTTACAACTACCGTAAAAGATGTGGAGTTTTTCTCTGTGAAACAAAATGGTTTTCCCCTCTTACCCCCACTCCATGATCCATCTTCTCCCTTATTTTGTCATCTCAACAACTGCTAAGGAAACATTTCTCATCTTGTCAATTGGCAATGCAACTGCTCTTTAATTCAGTTTTAAAATAGGTTTTAAAATCAGGCTCTGCCCATGCCATTGATTTGAATTTTGGATGAAGTTGTTGGTGCTTAACAAGCTCTGGTGCTGCTTTAAAGCCTTTCTCCAAGGCTCAAAGAATGACCATGGCAGGGAGTGCAGGAGCGTTATGCACTCCTTGTTTAGAAATGGAGTGCATTAAACCAGGTTCCTTTAAAAGCTATTTTAAGTGAAATTAGGGCTCTGGAATTAATTTGGGAAATGGTCCATTTAGGTGTCACAGACATCTTTTTATGAAAAATCCTTTCCTTAGGATTTTTTCCTCCTGAGAAGCTGAGAGGCCTCGGGAACAAAATGTAAACAATGATTGTCTGCTGCTGTGGAATGCAGCAGGTGGATCTGTGGCTGGGCTCATGTGGATGTTTGTAATTAATGGCCAATCACAGTCCAGCTGGCTCAGACTCTTTGTCCGAGCCACAAACCTTTGTGATCATTCCTTTCTATTCTTAGCTTAGCTAGCCTTCTGAGATGAAACCTTTTCTTCTATTCTTTTAGTATAGTTTTAATGTAATATATATCATAAAATAATAAATCAAGCCTTCTGAAATATGGAGTCAGATCCTAGTCTCTTCCTTCAACATAAGACCCCTGTGAACACCATCACAGATGGCGAACCCCGAGTGTGTGGCATTGATGGTCACCTCACAAGTGACTACAAAAGTGGATTCTAGCCAGGAGCTGAAGAACAGAAGATCCTACATTTGGACAGAGTTCACAGCCAAGGCTGACCACAAAGAGAACCTTTTGAAAAGCCTCCAGAGAAGATGTCTGGAAAGCTTCGCAGCTCAGAGCAGCCTGGTGGACACTGTCACAAGGTACTGTTAACTCTTCCCTTCCTGACGATGCTGCCCTTCACAGAATGTGGCTGCACATGTGGGAGAGGGTCCCTACGGAGGTGGAGGTTCCTTTTTCCCCCTCAGAGGAGAAACTTATTGGCCTCTGACAAAAATGGGGTCATGAGGACAGAGTTCCTATGGTGAAGAGACATTTCTATGAGTTTTTTCGATGGGTAAAGTTCTATGGGTTTTTTACGAATGTGCTCTATGCCCTTGATATGTACATGTGGGAATGCATGGAATCCATTTTCGAAGCTGCAGTGGACCGTGGACTTGGGTACTCGTGGATTCATCCATCATTCAGGATGCTCTTCCCAGTCTTGAAACGGAAAGCAGCTTCCTTTCAGTGGATTGTTGATTGCAGGGGGCAGGCCCCATTTCCCCCAAATCTGACAAGAGATGACCCTTTGGAGGAAGATGGTCGGATGCTTCCCAGCCCCCCTGGATCACAGCAGTGGGGCGAGGTCTTGCCTGCAGCCGAAGAAGAGTTTTTTTCTGCATCTTTGGAGCATGCTCAAACAGAGCCGCTTTCCCCCGCCCACTCCTTGCTCTCACGGGGGATCTGAGTGGGCTGCACTGCCCTGGCCAGCCCCACTGGCACTGCCCCAGCCAGCCCCATGGACCCCGCCCCGCTTAACACCGCGGGTGGCC
>NW_005054488.1:5785-9131 GCF_000277835.1 Geospiza fortis | reverse complement strand
GGGGGGGGAGCGGGGACAGGGGAGGGGGGCGTCAGCCTCTCCTTCTGTGGAGGAGGCATGGCTTGACAGCTGATTGCAGGCACGGCCCAGCTGCCTGCTTTCAAACTCAGCATTTTTTGTGGGCTGGTTTCCCCTTGGGGGTTGCAAGGATCCCTGCCGTCCCTCACGCACCCCAGCGGCTGGCTGGGTAGCCTGGCTCCTGAGAGTTCTGCCTCTGGTCCCCAGTCTGGAGGGGATGGGAGTGGTACCGGGAAGCAGAAGGAAGGAACACCTTTTGCATTTGCATTGCAGAGGCAGAGGAAACAGGGGCAAGTGACCATCGCTTGTTTGCTGTGGGGACAAAACATCCCCACATCCGAGATGACGATTCTCGGGAAAGCTTCTCTTCCCCAGGTGCTGGTCTGTACTGGGAGTTGAGGGAGGAGGAAGTGTTTGGTCACTCGTTCGGCCATTGCATTGGCAGCAGGGTGCTGGGTTGTGAGAACACAGAGCCCGCCTTGCGGGCCAGGACTGGGCTGTTTGGCTCAGTTCCCTGGGCCAGGGCCACCACCCCACCATCTGTTGGGTTTGGGGACTTTGCTTCCCCCGTCAGGACCTGGGCCACCGTTCTGTGGGCCGGGTCTGGGGTTCCCGATCCTTCCAAGAGGGCCAAGGCTCCCCAGGGCCTCTCAGGCTCACTGCTGCTGCTGCTCTTTCTGGAAAAAAAAATTAAATAAACAAAGTTGAAAGAGCTAGTAGCAGCTCAGAAGCATTGAAGAGCCAAGAATTAGCTTCAGCCCAAGTTGTTCAATAAAGGGCTGTGGCAAAGACATTCTAGAAATTTTCTCAAAACTGTTTGATGAGTGTCAGTGGATTTTTGGTAACTATTGATGGATTTTCTTTAGCAGTTCTTTGTTTCAGGATTCTGCAAGCCTGTTTCAGGACCAGAAGGGACTTCCAGAGATGTCAAAGAGGAACATCTTCAGTCTGTGGACTTTTCCTGAAACTCAGCTGTTTGGAGTTGAACTTTCTTTGCATTGTTTTTGCATTTTCTTATATTGTAAGATTGTTTTAGTGATATGATAGAATTTTATGTTCTACAGGTGAAGAATTTCCCTGATCATTCCACACCAGCACTTGATTGAGGTTTTGATTGGCAACAGATAACCTGTCAAGTCTTTGTTCTTTCCTCTGCATGGGTACAGCAGACAAAATTACAAACACTTTTCTTTTTAATTTAACTAAATAAAATAGGTGACATGTTGCAGACATCTTTTTATGAAAAATCCTTTCCTTAGGATTTTTTCCTCCTGAGAAGCTGAGAGGCCTCGGGAACAAAATGTAAACAATGATTGTCTGCTGCTGTGGAATGCAGCAGGTGGATCTGTGGCTGGTCTCATGTGGATGTTTGTAATTAATGGCCAATCACAGTCCAGCTGGCTCAGACTCTTTGTCCGAGCCACAAACCTTTGTGATCATTCCTTTCTATTCTTAGCTTAGCTAGCCTTCTGAGATGAAACCTTTTCTTCTATTCTTTTAGTATAGTTTTAATGTAATATATATCATAAAATAATAAATCAAGCCTTCTGAAATATGGAGTCAGATCCTAGTCTCTTCCTTCAACATAAGACCCCTGTGAACACTGTCACATTTAGGACAGACCCACACTGCCAGAAGCTGTTTGTCTGATGGTCAATTCATGCTCCAATCAGTGCAGGGACAGCCCCTCAAGAAATGCATGAGCCAAACCCAGCAAGGAGAGGAAAAAAGACGGGCTGAGCTTAGAGAGCTGGACAGATGAAATGCCACAGATGTGCCTGGAGCATGGCCCTCCCCAGCAGCTTTTCTGACAATTCAATGTTCAAAAAGCTAAAAGCTGATGCTCAGTTACTGGAAATGAGGCAGTGGAGTGCCACAAGCCTGCAGCCAGATTGCTTCTCCTTCAGCTTAAATTCAATATTCTTTTAGTTTTGGGGCTTTATTAAGTATTCTTAGAGATGCTATAAGTGAAAGAAGGAAACAGAAATAGGCTGGAACACCACTGGCACAGTAATTGATATTTTACTCTTCCTATTTTCCTTTTCAAAATATATGTGGATAATACGAACTTTTTAACTCTGTTGTTTGGGACAAACACTCTTTTTTCCCTTTCTTTGGAAGAGATATGCAAATCCTGAGACCCTGGGACCATGCTCACTGCATTTTATTTATGTTTTTACAATTAAACAAGGGGCTGATAGGATTGACAAGGAAGTTACAACTCAGGAGCTCACTGGGCAGCAGCCTCCAAACTCTTTGGGTGATGCAAAGAGCAGTAGGGTGTGAAGACTGTTTTCCAGTGTGAGATTAATCCATAATAACATGCTCACTGACATCAAAGTCACTTCTTAGAAGCCACTTGTTATTTCCCGAGGTGCAGGAGGTGGAGTGTTTGACAAAGCCTGGGCAGAATGATGAAGAATATTCCTGTCAGATTTCTCCTTCTCGTGCCAGCAAAAGGAGCCCGTCCTCGTTAAGGGTTTTGTTCCTGTGTGACAGTGTGTAGTTCAGAGCTAAAGCAGTGCCCAGGAGCATTAATTATTTAATCTGCACTGCCCCCTCAGCCATGTGAGGTTTGAGCAATGCGCTAGGAAGCGAGACCAAGCCAATTTCGGGCAGTCGGACTCGGGAGCTTGAAGGGTTTGGAGTCAACAACGGAGATTGAGCTCCCTCTGTGGTCAGCGAGGGGAGACTCCTTCCTCTGCGGGGAACGCTTTCCCAGCCGGGTTTTCTCTCCTGACAGCTCAAGTCTCGCCTCTTCAAGAGCAGACCACGCAGTGCCCCCAGGGCTTTGCCGCTGGGAGCACTGGGAGAGATCCTGGGAACACTGGGAGGGAACTGGGAGCACAGGGAATGCCAGGAAGGAAGTGGGCGGGAGAGTGGAAGCAGCGAGAGTGACCAGGAAGGAGCACTGGAGGGATATCAGGAGCACTGGGAAGGAATAGAGCTCCCAGTTCCTGCCCAGTCCTCTCCCCAGCCCTCCCGGGGTTCGCCGGGAAGAGGGATACTGGCAGGGAGCTGGGAGGGAACTCCTCAGCACTCTGCAAGGGGCAGCAGCCCCAGGGGTGACCAGTGAGGAGGGGGAAGTGCCCCCAGTCCCTCCCCACTGCCTCCCAAAAATGGGGCCTACAAGGAGAAAAGGGATTGAGATGGAGGGGGGAAAGCTTTTCTGTAATTGTGTTTGAACTGGGTAGGATCCCCATTCACCTGTGATTTGAAGGGTCTCAGTTGAAGGAAAACACACCTTTTTCATCATTTTGGGTGCCTCTCTTGGCAGGCAGTCACTCCTTTCCTTGATTTTCATGTTTAAATTGAAGGAGAAAACCTT
>NW_005054488.1:4416-5749 GCF_000277835.1 Geospiza fortis | reverse complement strand
GAAAGAGCACCATTTTCATCATCTTAAGATTCAAAGTGAGAGCAAACATCACTGTCCCTGGTCTGAAAGGGCTTCCCTTGAGAGGAACGTCTTGATGTGCCACTGTAATAGTTCCATAGAGGAGGACCCTCCATTTGAAGGGACCTTCACAGATGAAAAAGATGTCCAAAAGCCCCCAGAATGGTCTTTGTTGAGGGAAACTGAAGAGATAACTGCATTTCCCCTCATATTAGGAGGCTAAATTGAGGAAAAATCCCCTGGCATTCAGTTTTTATTCCAGATTAAATGGAGAGGAGACCCTTCTTATGCATCATATAGGGATCTAAATCAACAGGGAACCTCCGTACTCCCCCTCAAATGCAAAATGAAGAAATAATCATTTCAATCTTCCGTGGAATTAATTGCATTTTATTTGTTCTTTTCATTTCAGCTGCTAAAAAGTTATTTTTTAAGACTGAATTTTACGAATTCAGCAAATCTATCTATCTTTTTGAATGTCTGCATACCCCTATTAAACACTGAGGTGACAAAGAGAATGGCAATGGAAGGAAACCTGGTCCATCTCCCCCTCCTTGAAGCTTTAGGCCAGTGAGTGATTAGAATTTGGTCACTTCATTTGAGGTAAATAGCTTTACCAAGAGACAATACTATCCAGCCTTTATCTTTCCTTTTGGAGCTGATCCACTTTGTAGTCATAAATTCTTGCCTCAGTTGGTGAGAAACAATGGCATTACAGAGCCATGGATGTTAAAGTGATGGAAAATGAAGTTTTCATCTTCAGGTCCTTGCTTCAGTAAATATTCCAAATTCATCAGAAAGAAAGTTCAAAGACCAGTATCCCCACTCAAATGACCTAATTTGAACAGTCTGTACGCATAAGAGACATCAAGCAGGTGCTGTCATCTTTAGGGGAATACCCAGTCAGTACATTATTGTCTAGTTAGGTGGCAACAATTTTGGAAATAATTTCATTTTTTGTATTGCAAGTGAATGGTCAATACATTTTATTACTGGATAAGGTAAAAGAATGTCTGCTGCATTCTTTCAGAGGGGAAGCTTCCCTAGATCTAAAGCTGCTCAGCTCCATGATCGGATGCTTTGTCTTAAAAGGGAACTCTAGTCTTTGGTCTTTTGGATTGCTTCCATAGCTTTTCACTCACTCTTCAGGTACCAGTTAATATGTCCTATTATCCCATGCAAACTTTTTTGGGCATAGTCACTGAATTGGTAGGTATTCCATGAAGTCCACAGGCCCTGTTGAGATGGAGCCACAGGTCTCAAGGGTGTTAGCAGATGTTATTCTGAGGCCACTCCTAATCATGTTTGATGGATC
>NW_005054488.1:0-3132 GCF_000277835.1 Geospiza fortis | reverse complement strand
TTGACACCACCATCATGCCTGTCCCAGATGTATTTAAAGGAGAAATGATGATTTGCTTGAAAATCTATTTGCATAAAAGTTGGAGGGATTCTCCACATTCTCATTCCTTCATGTGGCTTGAAAGTATATTTGATAAAAAATGCAACAAAGCATATGATTTATAAGGTAGAGTAAAATGGATGATTTGGGAATTGATCTCTTATTGATATTAAACTTCATAGCCACTCTCTGTGAAGCTTCTAAAACAAATTATGGAGCTGAGGCATGAATCTGTCACAACAAGTGTTAAGCAGACATACACACTCCCCTTCACATGGCCCCCCTTCCACACACACCTACGCACACACAGAGGTCAGCATAGCAGATCATGAACACCTTGGAAAAGACTGAAATGCTAAATACCTCTCTTTGTGGGCAAAAGAGATGGTTCAATAATTCACATATCAGGTGTAAAAATTCTGTTTAATATCTACCTCCTATTTAAAACACAGCTTTTCATTTAATTATATTTACGGAATATTTTCATTTCATTTGTTTCTTTAAAATTACTTAGTTCTCATGTGTTGTATGTCTAGGAATATTTTTTTCTAAAAATAGAAAAAAAATAGATGATATCCTTTCAGAAGAAAACATTGTTTTATACAATTTTAGACCATCATGATATGGAAGAATATTTTTGTCCCTCACTAAGGTGGAAGAAGTATTTGGATCACAGATCATTTACAATGAAATACTTCACATTTTTAAGATGCTTTCAATCAATTTTGATCCTCATTACTTATTCATTGTAAACAGTAATTTTTCAGTGAAGGGAAAGTGTGTGTGGTATATCTACATTATGTTCAAACCCAATTCCTACTAATGGCCAGGCTGAACTCCAGTAAATAATGTCCTGAATGATATTTTGCCACCTTCTTTGGCACTTCATGAAATCCTAACATGATGAAGTGTTGAAATACAGAGATTTCTCTTAGAGAGTGTCCCATGTTGAAACCCATCCCATGTATTTTATGCTGTAATTCTAATCTCTTTTAAAATTTGATATCTTCTGCATAGTTTTCATGAACCTTTCTGTTACAGTAGTGAAAATCACAGATAAATGTAATTTTGTACAACTTTGAATTTACCCCAAGAGCTGAGAGAAAATTTGCTCCTATACTTCAATCTGAGTTTCTTCTATATTCAAACTTTGTTTCTCTACCATCAAGAGTCTCCTTTGTTGCTGCTCAAAGCCCCATCCAACCTGACCTTGAATACTTCCAGGGATGGGATATCCACAACTTCTCTGGGCAACCTGTTCCAGTGTTCCAGCAAAATGTCTTCCTTTCATCAGATATGTGTCAGAAATAATAAATCTAGGCATATAAACTTTGAGGAAAGGTTTGAAATTCTTTTGATTTGAAGCACATTTTACATGAATACTGACTTACAGATGACTAAAATATGTTGATGGGCATTTGAGCTGACACTTTTTGAAAAAGTGCATGGAATTTAAAATTAAAACCAGTAACATTAAAAACTTCTTGCCATTTTCTTTTTCCTCTGATATTCAAAATTGCATATGTCAAATATCTGTGCTTCATACAAACCTCTCAGACACTCTCAGAAAAAAGCTTTTATTTCAGACTAAGTTGTGGTTTACGTAGAACACTAGTACTAGTGAAAGTTTTTCCGGGCATAGGGGATTACCTTCTCATTGGATTTGCGTGCAGAATGCATTTTATCCAAACTGGAAAATTGATCCCAGCTGTGTTCTATTCATCATTCTTACTGCATCAGGCCTCAAGATTCTGTGAAAAGTAGCCTGTGGACCTTGAACATAGCTCATGTGAAACAGATGAGAGGCGATGGAGAGGGAGAGAATAAAGAGCATATGGCCCAGAACAGACGCCAGAAAGTACTTCTTCATGTAATCCACAGCCTGAGCAATTGTTCAGCACCCTTTAAAGGCTGTGTTTGACAAGCAGGGATGAAGCAGGTCTTCAAAATGTCCAGGAGATCAAAATCCATTGAAGCAAATTCCCCTGGCCAGTCACCTTGCTACTATGAATTCACCCTCTGACGTGGTTTGACAGGAAGTAGGTTTTCTGGGATGCTGTGGTCACACTAATGGGTGCTCAGGTTTTAATATTGGCACCTGGTTTGGCCACTGGGGTATTGGATGCACCTCTGAGAACACAGGGGTTAAAAAGCAGAGCACTCGCAGGGGAAGTCTTCTTGGGTTTCCGGCGGGAAGAGTTTGGGTCTCTCCCCCGGCCCAGCTGCTGGCTGGACTGGGGGAGGGAAAAAGCCATGCGGACGGGAGAAGTAGGGGTGGAAGGGTGGAAGAGTGGAAGAGCACCGAGAGGCACTGAGCAGCCCGCTCCCCTCCCCCACCACCCCGAAGACGGGGGGAGAGAGAGAGAGATGGTGCCTGGGACTGTTATCTTGAAATTTGATATCCTGTGTTGGCCGCACAGCCCGGCCTGTGGAGAAGTGGGGGGTGCAACGAGAAGGTGTCTGACCGCTTGTGAGGGCTTTTAACCCCTTTTTTGGACAATGAAAACTTTACAGAACATTAACCCTTCCTAGAAGAGAGATAAGAGTGGAAGATGAAGAAGGAAATGGGCAAGTGTTGAAGGTCTGGGCAAGGGAGAGATGTGGGAAGAATAGAGAAGAACTTTAGGTGGGAAGAGATGATGGAGTGGCTTTTTGCTGGACTCTTTTTGTATAGCCATGGACAGCACCATGTTTCCTTGTGATACAGAGACTGCCTCCAGGGGGGGCAATGCCTCAGGACCAAGAGGGTTCAGTGTTGGTACCCCTCGGCCTCAGGGGGTGAAAAAGTTTGGGTGGGACAGGTGTCCCAAAGGAGAGACTGTGGCCTTTTTAGATCGGGACAAAGCAGCCTTAAAAGACGACTCTAGAAGCAGCTCTAGTCCGTGTTCCGTGGTGAGAGCACTAGACATGAAAGGAAGAGGTCACCATGGCACAAGAAGGACTCCTCTTCTCTTCACAAATTGAGAATTGATTATCTACAGGGTGGTGATGGACCGAGAGTCCGTGATTTGAGAGATGGATGTATTGGAAATTTGGTGGGGGAAGGAGGAAATGTATTTGTAAGGATTTCATTTTTCCTATGTGTGTTCCTTT
>NW_005054487.1:1268683-1281459 GCF_000277835.1 Geospiza fortis | reverse complement strand
GTGTGTGTGTGTGTGAATGCATACGTAGACAAACATATAGAATCTGCACATGAGAAAGCCAAGGGACTTCACTAGAATTAAATCTGGTAAAAATCACTGGCTGCAGTCAATCCAATGCAAACCAGAATCTAAACACCAGAGAATATGCCAGAAAACAAAAATACATCCATTCAACCACCCCTGCATGTTCCAGTGATTCCCAATATAGTGCTGACTGTGCAATCCTCCAAAACCACCCTGATCACTCATAGCACATAGCATCTAAATTGGTGCAAAAACTGTTTTTTCAACTCTGTCCTGAGCTTAGTTGACTCTTTCAGTTACTTTGGTATGAAGTACTGAAAGTACTATACGATTCAATGGAAATAGAAGTAAAAATTAATCAGCATAAAATTTAATTCTGAATCTATCATTGAAAATAAAAATCAGAGAGTAATAAGTAGGTATGTGTGGACAAATGAACTGTCTTAACGAGAAAAAATTCCAAACTCCCAATCAAGAAAATTACTCAATTACTCAAAATAGCAATAAACAGCAATGCAGCAAACAATAAAGTTTATTTTTATATACTTTAAAGCCATTTAACCAGTTTGCAAATTTCTATGTCAGTTCTTATGCCACATCCAGCATATTCATCTGCTCTAAACCACTGAGAAATTTAAATGAAACAATAGAGGCAGACATCCACTGACTTCATTGTTTAAAACACGTTCATTGTACACCAAATGTAAATCCTTCATTCAGAGGAGGAATTGGGCATTCAGTCTGGTATAAAAACTTATGTAGCTAACAAAATCCACATAAATTCAGGCTAAAATTTATCTTATTTCAGTTTAGGTCAAGTACCTTCGGAAACATTTAGTACCTTTAGTTCAGCTAAATCAATAAAATCCCTATTAAAATCTGATTTCACTAAGGCAGCTAGAAATGTTATTTTTCAGTACTACTTGTAAAGGCCAATTATCCCAATTTATCCCAACCCTCTAGAATAAAATAAATTTTGTATAAATGCAATATGGAACTATCAAAGAACACTCCTTCCTCAACCGATTTTTAGCATAAGCAGTGACACTTCACAAGTCTATAAACAAAAAAACAGAAATACAACAGTTACAAAGACATTTCTTTTGCAAAGGCCATAGCAAAAAGCATAATGTAATTGCAATATACTTAGTTTATACTTAGGATATGTTTGGTATGTTTTATATCATTATCATTTGCTTATGCTCTTCTTTGGATGACAAACAACAATAATTGTAGAGTACCTTTTCTTCTTCCATGGCAAACATCCTTGCCTGTAACTTGTCAGTCACATAAAAAAACAAAACAAAAAAATCAGAACAGCACATGGCAATAATTTTATTCATGCAATTCAACAAGACAATATAGTTATATTAACCTGCACAGTACAATTCCTGGGGTTTTCTACCTGTAGGAACTGTAGAACTCTACAGTTCTACAAGGAGAAGTCTGTGAATCTCAAATTATTTTTTCAAGGGAGAAACCTAATTGCTTGTCAGTTTCTTTTTTGTGTGACACGATTGTGATGCAGCATTAATGACAAATTCTTCATCACCATGGGCAACAGTTTCAGCTCCTATGAACATTCTCTGCAAGGTCTCTCAGCTCTTGTGTTTGCTCACTGTAATATGGAGAATAAAACACAAGAGTGAAACACATTTTTAAATGTTGGGCAGGATAATTTGTGTGGCAGATCTTTTACCATGGTTTATGAATCTACCCTTGCAGAGGTCATGCTAAATTGGAGGGGAAAAACCAAACAAAGCAAAACAGAATAAGGAAAGTATTAGAAGAAGCATTATCTTCTCTAGGAGGTTTTTGAAATATAAAAATGAAAAATGCCAGGAGGCAGGGCATCTGGAAAGAACTACAAAAATACAAGTATAATGGTGTGGCCAGAAGAAAGGAAATGAGCTCTGTCCTGAGCTGTATATTCTAACATTTTATATGCAATAGAAAAATATTTTCATACCAACTGATAACTTGCTATGATGCCACTGTATTTTAAAATCCCATAGTCAAAGTCAAAGGCTTTATTACCTGTTTTTTAAAAGCTGCCATAGCTTCTTTGTTTTGTTGTTGCAGCGTGTCTGTCTGATGCTGCAGAGCTTCCTGCTCATGTGAAATAACAACAGTGTGAGTAAAGTATTATCTTAGAGCAAATTATATATCAAGTATTTCAAGAAAAGGCTGACTTACTGTGATATTTATTTAACAATAAATATGTAATATTTATTGTTAAATATTTCTAGAATGACACAACTGAGTAAAAAACCCTGAAGACTAAAAAAAAATGCATTTTTTTAACTGGTAATTGTCTTTTTGGTAGCAGCTTCTCTTTCACTCTTAACAGGTAACATTCTCCCCTCTGGAATACCTTTTAGACCTTTTACTAGGACTTCTGTGAGCAAGTCCCACCCATCCCATCAGCCTGCAGAAACAATCCACATCCACTGCCAGCTCAAGCCAGAACCTTGACGCTGGTCCAGGTATTTACAACAGAATTTTAATACCCATTAAAAATAGAATCCCATTGAAAATTAGTTATTCTGTTTATAGTTAGATTTTAGCCATTTAACAAGCTACCTGAAAGAGCTGAAGGAAGCCAGAATAACTAAGTGTAAGGCTATAGTATGAGACTTCTATCACCCTCCAACCTGGCACTACTCTCATCCATAAAAACAAGAAAATGAGTGAAGATGTACTTTTTTGGTATTATTATTTCATATTATAATCTCATAGGCTAATACTACACTCTACAAGATGAACCTTTGATAAACCAGAGGAAGATGTCTACTTATTGAACTACTGCTGTGGTCAGTATGATTCTGCATTCAGAAACAATCAGGTCACAAATTCAATTTAAATGTCATACTTAGAATTTTTGTCTTACTGGAGTCTCCAGGATTGGAAATTCGTATTAGCTTGTTCCTTTGAGGTTCCAGAAAATTTGCTCACATGAAGTTCCCAAAATCTACCACTCACTGATCAGCTTTGCCATGTGCCAATGTTAAGTGCAAAGTACAGGAACAGATTTCACCTCACTACCTGTAAGTCCCATCCTTGTAGGAGTGGTAAATTAAATTACTGCTAAGGTCTTCAAATGGGTGGAAATCCTCCCTTTTGAACCCAGAATATTAAGCACTGCAAAGCTAGGTTAAGAAAAGCAAAGAAAGGTTACAAACTGAAAGCACTCTTGCTTTTACAAATATAAAATGTTTCCTGTTTCTGTGTGCACATATATATCTTTCAAGAAAGAAAAGCACAGAGTTAGGATTATTAATTTAAGATGGTTAGGATGAACTCCAAGATGAAATAACCTTCCTTTACAACTAAGATGTTAAATATCCCAAGATCAAGATAGAGCTGAAATTATTGTTTTTGCTGGGGTTGTAAAATATACGGAGTGAAGCCTTTTATCTTGTGCCCTAGTGACAGGGGTCATGGGTTTGATTGTATTAAAGAAGGGAATGCATTTCCTAGCAAAGCATAACCTCAGGAGCCCTAACTCTGAGAAGAATGTTACACTTACGTTGCTGAATACTTCATTCTCAACATTTAAAAGCTGACACACTACCTCTGAGTATGGACAACATACAAGTTCATGTTCAAAATAACTTTTTGGAAAAATCTACAGTTCCAAAAGATTGCACCTGGAGTTGTTTGCTGCACTGATATTTGCACTTGCCAAAGCCAAGCATAATACAGAGAAGCTGCTACACAGCTTCCCCCACACTGACGTGTCAACATGCCTCAGATTCAGCTAAATGTCTTCCTGCTTCAGTATTTCCTTCTCTTTTGACTGAAGATTGCCAAGTCATGCCAAATATTATTATATTTTCTTGTTAAAAACATTGCTAAGCTGGGCACAATCCAAATCAAAATAAAAGCTACAGATGTTCATGACTAAGTAATAAGCTACTGGCTAGAACATTCTACTACTGAAATGAAAATAGCTCTAAAAAGAAGAATTGTAACAAATCACAATTTATATTAACACATTAAAATTAAATCTTAGCAGGTAAAACACTACAAGCACACAGGAAAGTTACCTTCTGCCATTCAAGCTCCTGTTTCTCTACAACAATTTTGTTTATTTGGTCTTCATAATTATTTTCTGTTTCCTAGTTAAAAACAAATATTAAACAAAAAAGTCAAAACACTGAAATGAAGAGAAGTTCAGTGAGATACAAAAGTGCTTCAAGAATCCACTGTAGTCAATGATACAGATAACCATAATTAATTACTCAGAATCTTTGGGGCATCTTAAATGTTCAGCTCAAAGCATCTGAATCTTTATTCTTTGTGACATCTCCTAGGATTACTGAAAAGATTTTGTCAGTGGTTGCTTCTGTTATTATGGAAAAAGAGAAATATTTATCATTTTCTTCTGTGCCAAGAAGCCTTCTGACCCACCAAAAGAAACTGAAACAATAATCAACACATATTTCTGATAAAATTAGCTACCAGAAAATCTGAGGCAACCATTACTAAAGTCCAAAGTTTCCCCCATGATCCACAGGGAGGTGTTACAGATCCTTGTTCTTGCAGAAGCACTTTGTCAAGAATCAAGCTATTACTTTTGATAACAAATGAGAGTTACCTTCTGATAATTACAATTGCTAGATATTTATGCAAATTTTCCTGAAACACTCTGGTATTAAAGTTAATTTTTCCCAACAGGAATCAGCTTCCCTTTGGAGTCCAATTTTTATGAGCACTGGCCTTCCTTCACAAATCCGTTACTCAAAAAAAAAGGAAGAACAAAAGGTTTCCCTCTGAACAGTCACGACTTCCTGCAAGAACAATATTCAGGTTTTTGATGCATGTCATAAGCAGCTTAGCACTGTCCTGTTTTTGCACATAGTCAAAATAATGAATATCCTGCAAGGGCCTGGAGAGCTGCACTAATGTGCCACTGAGCTTCACAAGGCTGCTCTCCTGCCTTCGCTCTGCACACTGATGGCCAGCTTGGGAAAGCCACCACTTTAAGGTAAGCCTGACTTCTCTTTGATGAATCCTTGCACTAATAACATTTACTGAGGGCCAGCAAGGGCCAAGCTCACTGTATGAGGGTAAAAGAATACTCCCAAAACTTGAACTGTGCATTTTGATATACTACATATAAATTTTATGCTGTTTTTAAGTTCAACCTCACTATAGTTTAAATCTCGCCATCTTCATTGTTGGAAAAATTGAAGTACTCTTGAAGTGACTCACACCTCAAAAATTGGTTAGAACCTTTAGGAAACAGTCACAGCTTGGGGAAAAAAAGGCCATGGATCTCTCTCTAATAAAAAATAAAAGACATCAAAAGGTTAATTCTCTTAATACTGGGGTTTAAGTGCAATTCCACTGAATTGCAATACCATGAATTACTATTATTTGCCATGAGACTAAAAAGATCCCACCTCTGGATGAAGCAACACCTTTCCTGACACACTGAAAGAACAAATAGAGGTTCTTTCTCCTTCCCAAGTGAAGAAGATTACACAAAATTTTTTGGTTATAAAATATACTGCAATTATTTCTGAAGCCAAATATGAGTAAGGGCTACAAGTTTCTGATTCAAGGATATTTACAACACTTGAACAATTGATGCAAAACAGTTTAGAAGATTTTGTAACCCTTTTTCACTTAGTATGATATTTGATTCCTAGTCCCACTACTTATCAAGAGAAACAAAAAAGCAACTATGTCCCAAGTGATCCAAAATAGTTTTTTGACATTGACATCTTTTATAGGGTTTTAGGGTCAAAACTTTCTTGATTAGCAGAGAATTACAGGCACACACGTGTAGAGAAACACACTTCTTTCCACAGGAGGCTACTGCCAAGCATTTCAAGATTCTTGCAGAGATTCTAAATATACGCCTCAGCTGTCATGTGAATTTTACATATCAAATACTGAAAAGGCATTTAAAACTAAAACTTGGCTCACAGAGAACCAGAGAAAAGTCCTTTAGCTTTTGCTTCTCTGATATATACTGGCAGAATACAGATGGAGAAGAGACCTAAAGATGATTTTCATATGACTTATGGTAAAAAAAAAAAAAAGAAAAAGAGAGAACTTAAAAGATTATCAGTGATTCCCAGTTCTGCTTTAACAAATAATGCTGCATAGTTGCAATGATTTTTTTTTTCCTGGTACTATTCTATAAGTACTGAAGGAAAATACATCCCCTAATTTCCCCTGACTGATCAAATGAGATTGGCTTGAGGCTTTTAAAAAGGTGTGATCTTCAATCCTTTCTGTTATTAAGCAACAAATGCTATGAAAATGATATATTATCAGCAAAAGTCTTTCTCAAAATGGTAAGGAAATGGCCTTAAAATGGAATTTAAGTGAGCCCTTTTCTGTGAATACTTAAGAGGATAAGAAGCAAAGTTCTAAGTGAACAACACTCCTGCAACTTACTCCCAAATTATAAAGGTGTATCTGGAAGCTATCAAAAATGTGCATGTATGTAACTATGGCTGAGAAAATAAACATCATAAATACTTAAACTGAGAATGACAATTACATGATAAAAATGTTCTCACATGAAATCACCAACAGTTATAAACCTTATCCATCATTTTTACATCTTCCAAAGGACATTTATAGTTTACCATTTTGAATTGAAAGCTTCTAAAACTTGTGTGAAGCACTTTTTTATTTTTTTTAGAAGTTCCATGAGCTGTTTAATAAGACAAAAATGTTTTTGTTATACTTAGGAGAACAATATTGTATATAACTCTGATGAGGGATCAAAAACCCACCAAACCTTAAAAGTGTTCATTTTTTATTAGATGCCTTAGGACTACATGGATTTAAGTGTTTTTATAAAAAAAGACTACCATAACAATAAAAGAGGAGTAATTTGATGGTTTATTTACTCGTTATAACCTTTAGAAAGTGTCAAGCCTTCTTTAAAGTGTTTGCTTCAGGCTGTAGTTTTACAAGATGGGCTGTGGATTGGTCAAGCCCCCTCGATTCTTGACCCTGAACAGATTTAGGAACAGAGTACAGCTGGCTCACGTCCAAGCAGCCAAAACTGCTGCTAGGTACTTTTATTATCTTTTTTAAACTTACACTCTCCCTCCTACAAAATTGCACATCCAATTTTCATGCAGGTCAAACAATACTCACAGAAACTACAATTTCTGATTCTTTCATACTATAGTTAGAAATTCCTTCATGAACGAAGCAGACCAGTACAATTTTTAGTAGATCTCATGGATATTGTTCTTAAGCTTTGTTTCCAGGACAAATGTTAAAAGGGGAGAAGATATTTATAGAAGCATTATTCTACCTTTAGCTTCTGATAAAACATTGTTGGATTTTCATAGTTATGACAGTTAACAAAAAATAATAGTAACCTGTATTTGGGATCTATTCTCAAAAACTTTCCATTTTCACATGCAGAGACACAAACATTTGCACCAACCACTATTTTCCCTTTGTAAATTTCATTGGTCTGTCCTTGACTCCACTGCGTAGGTTACAATTACTCTATATTTAATCTTTTCTATCACAATATATTCCTGGAAAGGTCTGCATTGATACTTAGAGCAGTCTCCAACTGCAAGCAATCAGTTCCTAATCCAAAGCCACATTATTCACAAACAGAGAAATTGTGATGTAACACACTGCTTGCTGACTCAACAACATCAAGGATGCCACAATCATGAGATGTGAAATTCAGTGCTGTTTATTCTCTTAAATCCACATACCTTTTTTCCCAATACTCAACTGTCCTTGTGTCTGTCATTTTACTAAAAAAATTTCCCTAATTTACACTTAGGTATGAAATCCAGTTCAAAGGCTGTTAGGAAGAAAAGCACTCTGTAGGTGACTACAGAGCAAGACTGACAGACATAGAAGTAAGTGAAGGGGATATCCAGCACCAAAGGATCAGTGGTCAGTGCTGGATGAGTGGGAAAGCTAAACTGGAAAAAACAGAAGACACTCCAACTATTGGAGTGTGAAGTAATTCCTGTGGGGCAGGGGAAAGAGAAATACAATTTTTTGTGGCTTTTAATTACTTACATATTCATATTATGTCAATTCCTGTGGAGAACAAAGACTCTGTGAATAGCCAAAGGAACAAAGTGAAGCTACATCAAGTATAATCATTTAAGCAATTAATCTTTAGAACAAACTTGCACAGCTATCAAGGATTGGGATTTCCTCTGGAAGATGAAACAGATGAACAGTCCTTTACTCTGAGCAACTCCTACACAATTTTTGAGAGTTTACCTACAATATCATGACATTGAGTAAGGATTGCAACAAATCTCTCAAAATATTTTCATATTTAAGAGTTTGCTTTTTAGTAGTTTCACACAGATAATTTCATCCACAAATTTATTAATCTGGATTTGTACTGCAGCTTAACCAACCATTCCAGGCACTTTATTAAACACAAAATACACAATAGATCCTGTCCCAAAGGGTCTCCTGTTGAAGTGACAAGCAAGACCAAGAATGGGAAGAAAAACAGAAGCAAATAGAGGTAAAATAAGCTCATCTGAGGCCAAGCCAGAGGTCAAAGACAAAGCTGAAAGTAAAATCCATGGCACTGGCTCTAGTGCCTCCCTCAGGTTATCAGTCTACTGAACCTCACAAGCAACCTGGGAAGGAAATGGAAGAAATAGTAAGAAACCTGCAGAATTTTGACTTTTACTCCACTTTCTCATGGAGCAGATGACACAGATTTTGTGTTTTATTTGTGGGCATGGAAAAATTAGCATGTTAGTGCAAGACAAGCACTGTAATTCTTGGAGTTATCCCTGTATTTTGGCTTACGCACTACCTTTCTCTCAGGGCTGATTAAAAATTTACAAAATAAGCTCATGCTTGAGCTTGCAAGAAATTCATAGCTAAAATGGGGACAGGGTTTTTTAGGGGTATTTTAAAGCAAAAACATCCATACAAAATTCTACTTTAAAAGATAAAAATGAATGCAACTAGGCATAAGCCACATTATTCAATAACTCTTGCTTCTTCAGAATACCAATGTTTTATATTCCAAGCTTCAAACATACTAAGCAAGCAGCCCTGAACTAACAAAACCAATCAAAAATGCATTCAAGGACACTCCAAGATTTCAATCTGGCTGTCAGTAAAATGCTTACTTTTTTACCTAAATTTCTAACTAAACAGGTAAATATATACATATGTATGTATGTTTTTAGGGTAATGGAAAGCACAGCTATTTTAGAAACTTAGGACCATGTCTTAACTGTGAAACTGGCTCTTGGCATTTACATCCATTTTGAAACTAAAAATTTCAAGGCAAAAAAATTACTTGCCCTTCTGAGACAACTTTTACAAAATCACAGCCACAAACTCTTGTAGTATAGAAGACACAAAACAGGCATAAAAACCCAAAGGAAAATGCCAAAATATGAAATCCCATGTCACTGCCTGAACACTTTAATGACCAAGTGCATTAAAAGTGCAACATTGAGTTAACCATGTAAATTCAGCTAAGCAGCTTTATAAACAAAAGGATACTTGTATCATTATATAACAATAATAATAATAATAGTAATAGTAGTAGTTATTATATATAGTAATGTATCTAATATTAAATTATTCAGTCTTTACTTTTAATACTAAAATAGTTTGACTAGACTAAACACTACCATTGTAACACAGGTCTGGGATCACACCACGGGGGCTTTAACAGTACTACACCAAGAAAGTACCTTCATGCAGCCCTTCTCTCTTTCTTTTTTTTTTCTTTTTAATGGCAGTCATTCTTTTGTTTATGGCTTTTAAAGAGAGGATTATAGCATTTCACTTAGATCAAAATAAGCATAAATCAAGCATGTCACCAATACTAATATTTTAAAACTAATAATACACATCTTTTGAACAGGTCAAATGCATCAGATGAAGAAAAAAAAATACACTTTAGGTCTTTCAATACACATAACAGTTCAGAAACTCTAAGGGGAGAAATAGACAGAAATGTTTACATACACACAACTGAAAAAGTAACCTCAGAAAAATACAAGCAACAAATTAAGTACAAGAAAAACCAGCACAGAAGCAATTTTACCTTGATACTACTACAAGATAATTTCAAAAAACAAAACACCCACACCCCTAATACTCAATACACTATTTGTTGTGGGGGTCTAGCTCTGTAGACTTAGCAATGTAAAAGCGGTGAAATAAAGTGTTTTTAATATAGCTCTTTGCCCACAGAGGTAATTCTGAAAAACACAAGCAAAGAGCCAAAATCACCAATTTTCTGGCAAATGGCAAATCAATTATGAAACGAGAAAGACTTGGGGACTTGGAAAATTGGATTCCTTGGGTTCCTTCTTTTCATTTTGTATCAAAGACTGCTCTTAAAGAGAAGAATTATAATGAAAGACAATAATTGAATGTTGCTTTTCTCAATAGCCTGATCATCAACTCTAGCAACTTCTTATGCTGTTACAGAAAACCCAAATTCATTCCCATACAACCCTGTTGCCTCTGTGCTGCCTACAGGAAAATCTGTAATACACCCAATACCTAAACCCATTGTCTTTTTAAACAAAACCCTGGCTGGTGAATCACTTAAAATACAGCATGAGGTCTAGCCAGACTTATGCAGCACTTTCTATGATTACCTACAGAGAAACAGAAATAAGGCAAAGAGAGACCAAACCCAATATAAACAAATTTACCCTTCTTATACGCAGCTCTTCTATTGCCTCCAATAAACTTGTTTTGAAGTCTAACAGTCGAATGGAAAGTAAAGTCTCTGATGGACTTGGAAGAGTAGATTCAAGTGCCTGTGCTTTAAAGTCTTCATCCATTCTTTGAGCTCCTTTCTGCAAAATAAAGACAGGCATTTCCTCTCTGGTTTATCTGTAAGAGAATACTCAAACTGCAAAACCTTCAAATATGGAGGCAGAATTTTTTTGCAAAGAGTGAAACTACTACTTATAGATACTATGTAATTAACAATATTTTTATTTTAAAGTAATGTGCACTACTGTAGGAAAAAACCAAACATTTATCAGTAATTCACAATATTCCTTTGCTTCTCCTCTGTATTTCTTGGCTTGGCTTTAGTTTTAAGCAAAAACTTGGATGAGCAGACAGAAGTAGTAGGGTTTCTTTTTCCCAGAGTTACTGCCCTGCACTGACACAAAGGTGCTGCAACACACACATCATGCCATGAAAAAGCTGCTGCCTACATTCAAGACCACAAGACAGGCCCAATTTTAAAAGAGATTTTTGGTCTGAAATCAGGGAGTTAATGCTTGCAGTCTCTGCATCTGAAGTCTTTCTCATTCCCTTCCTACAAATCCTATATCAAAATGTTGTACTGTGAGCCAGCTGCATCAACTGCTGTCAAGCAAAGAGTTACACAAACAGGAGCCCCAGGTGTCTCTGTAAGGACAAAGCAAATCTGTTAGAGATGCCAGAGGTGACCACAACACTCAGCATTTTATTCACAAAAATGTAACAACTGCAGGTATTTCCCCTGTTTTTCCCAAATGATATTTTTCAGTCCTTGAGACTGAATTTTCAGCAGGGCACCGGAAGACCCGATGCTATCCCTGCCAGACACACCCCCTTGTGTTTCTGCACCAAGAATTACGGAGGCAGGGGCAGAGCACAGGAGTTATGACTGACCTGGCTGCTGCCTCAGAACCCTTAGGAAGGAATTCCTGCAGGAACAGCAGAGACCTGGTCTGTATCATGGGGCCATAACAACTACAAATCAGGGCTCACCACTTTTTCTTCTGTTGTCTAAATAAAACTCTAACATAGATCACATTTAAGCTGCTTGGTCATGGATAATAGATTGACTCCTTGTTTAGCTGCCCCACCACAAAAGTTACTCTGTTAGTAAAGCAATTATTTTGCTAAAACCAAAACAATCAGGTTCATTTTGTATTTCATTTTGAAACATATGACTAATACTGAGCTGTTCAATATGAAGTATATAAATTCTTTTGTCAGTGTCAAAATGTGTATGTTTGAAGGACTTCTGAAGAGGCAGCAAATAAAGCCTGAATAAGAACCACGTACAAACATGTAGCACTTCAGGCAACAAATCTGTTGTGTCAATGTGCCAACATGAATCAGGCATTGTGCAGGCAATCTGCAGACATTGTAGACTGAAACTGTTTGGATTTTTTTAAAAGCAATACATTAGGATAAAAAACCTACTATTTCTACTTTAGCCGAAGAACTTAGAATAAAATACGTCCGACTCTCCCAAAAGCACATTAAAAAATTTTGTTTCTTTCACTCAAGTTTTCAAAATTGTTTTCTTACTGATACATGCTGTACCACTACATGAAGAACTACCACAAACGTTTGATATCAAGTACTGGGAGATGACCATAACTACAAATCTACTAAAAATGCCAATATTATGCACAATAAACTAAGCACAGAGCCATTTGATTTCACTGTTCATCATGCTAAGGGTAAGATTTTTACAAACATAATGTTAAAACATGACGCATGGTCTAACTGTATTGCTGTCAGCTGATGTTCCAGGCTTGGAGTTGGTGAAATCCTACAGTGATGAACTTTTACAAGACTGTGCTGTTATCAAATGAAGAAGCTGGTAGCCTGTGTTAATAAGGGGAAAAATAAGGGATCAACTTGATTTAGAAAAAGGATTCACCCTACAAGGAGAGGAGCACTTGAAGAAGTGCACTTCAGTTATGAAATTATTCCTATTCAGGCCAACCAGTAGAAGAGTGTACATTAACTGATACACACTGGGGCTTGTGATTTTCCTTCCC